>NC_064849.1:148015003-148350837 GCF_024139225.1 Suncus etruscus | reverse complement strand
AAAAGTTTGTGAAAATATATCTATTAAAATTATACTCATTACTTATTGTCTTCATCAACCTTATAACATATTTTGTTCATATTAAACACCCAGTCCTGCCAAATAGTTAATTGCTAGCCCAAGGCAAGTGACTTTAAGCTAGCTAGTTATAAGAAGTTCAGTTTACCCTGTTGAGAAACTAATGGGTAAGTTGTAAATCATAGAAAGAGTTATTTGCATCTTATTCCTTTTAGTTCAACTCCAAGTTGATGAGAAAATTTAATATCTGTTTACGCTCTATAAAGTGGTTTGATTTAACTTTATTGTGTCCAGAAGCAATTCACATATAGATTTAGATAAATATTATGTAAAATTTAAACTAAATTTATTTTGAAATATTAGGTATTTTTATGAGAAAAATTCATATTGCATATATTTAAAATAATTTGAGATCTAATACATGTCATTAATGTTTTTAGTTTTGATTTGTAACACTGAGAAGTCAGTGTAGTGATCAGTGACTGGAAAAACATATATAAATAAAAGTTTAGCTATTTTTTCCACTGAAACTTTTTTTTTTTGTTTTGGGTCACACCCGGCGGGGCTTAGGGGTTACTCCTGGTTCTGCGCTCAGAAATCGATTCTGGCAGCACGGGGACCATGTAGGATTCTGGGATTCAAACCACCTTCTGTCCTAAGTTGGCCGCATGCTAAGCAAACGCTCTACCTCTGTGCTATCTTTCCGGCCCTCCACAGAAACTTTTAAGAGAAAAAATTTTCTCCTTTTCAAACCATATTTGAAAATTCTATTGTAAAATTTAAATCTTATATTTAAAACAAATAAAAGTAATAGAACTTAGAAATCAAGTCTACTCTTTAGTCTCTAATTAATGTTGTTCATTAAAAACTTTGTGTATGTTCAATAACTGACTCTTCACTTTTTATTCTACCTTGTAAGTATTTTTACCTCTTTTTAGGTCTTTAATATGGAGACAATAGTTTGGAGACTATTTAGTTTGGAGACCAATATTTGGAGACTAATAGTTTGGAGAATACCAACTTAGAAAATTATATTCTTTAGCATAAGATGAGATTATTGCTATTTTAATACATCACTGTATGCAAATATGAAATTTAACATAGTCATTGATTTGATTACATATACTTGTAATTCATGAATGGGTTTATGAATTACACTACATTGAGCATTCTACTGTCGGAGCGTTGGATATCTACTGCCCTAAGTTTGAAAACACTGTTTCTCTTTTAAAAATAGGACCTCAGAGTATTATGACAGGTAGCCATACTGACTGAATTTGGTTTAGTGCAGATATCAGTTTGGGGAGGTATATATACTGCCCACTCTATAAGAAAAAAATAGAGACCTAAGCATCTACCCAGCATCTTACTTGCTACAATCTCTGGAAAATGAAAGTCAATAGATCCTTTCTATCCAGTGTACTGTTTGAGGGTTAGGTCTTCATTATTATACTAAGTAGGTTTTTTGAAGAAGAATTTGAATGTATGTAATGAAAGAACTTTAATTGCATTAACCTTGATAATCCATTTACTATCTGTGTGCTCTATTGCATTTACTTCTTCTCCCTGTTCTCCAGGATATTCATAGATAAGATTCTGATAATAATAGTATTTTCCTTAGGGTTTCTGTGAGAATAAATAAATTAAACCATATGAATTACTAAGTAGATAGAATTATTTGAAACTTGCAAACATTAAGTAGAGATTATTTGCTTTAAATTGTGTATGTGCTGATTTTATCAGTCACATTTCGGACTAGAGTTTAAAATTCCTTTCCATGATTAATGGCAAGTAACTTTAACAAACATGTTTCATATGTTGCTAAAAATCTATCCATATTCATTTTAGAAACTCAGACTAACATCTGTTGTTATGGAGTTACAACAAACCTATTTGTCATGGAGTACCATACATTTCTATATTCTATACTGGACATTCTTGTTGATGTATATAACTTTTGCTCAACTTTCTTTTTATTTACTTTTTTAGCCACACTTGTAGTTACTCAACCTTATGGCTCTGTGCTCAAGGATAACTATTTTTTATTTTATAATTTTTTAAGGATTACTTCAGTTTAATTTGCTAAATATTTGGGTTTTTTATTTTTTTGATTTTTTAATTATTTAACCAACTTTATTACATACATGATTGTATTTGGGTTTCAGTCATGTAAAGAACACCACCCATCACCAGTGCAACATTCCCATCACCAATGTCCCAAATCTTCCTCCTCCCCACCCAACCCACACCTGTACTCTAGACAGGCTTTCTATTTCCCTCGTACATTCTCATTATTAGGATAGTTCAAAACGTAGTTATTTTTCTAACTAAACTCATCCCTGTTTGCGGTGAGCTTCATGTTATTTTTTTTGGTTTTTCGGGCCACACCCATTTGATGCTCAGGGGTTACTCCTGGCTAAGCGCTCAGAAATCGCCCCTGGCTTGGGGGGACCATATGGGATACTGGGGGATCGAACCACGGTCGCGATCTTTCCTTGGCTAGTGCTTGCAAGGCAGACACCTTACCTCTAGCGCCACCTTGCCGGCCCCTTATTTTATTTTTTAATTATAAGATCTTTAGTTAAGCATCATGATTAAAACGTGATTGTAGTTGGCTTTCAGTCATAAAAACAACATAACTTTAGGTAGAATTAGGGAACCATTTGAGATGCCAGGGATCAAACCCTGACTTGCCTTGTGCAAGGCAAGAACTTTACCTACTGTATTACCTTTCTGGTCCAGGTTTCATAAAAATTATACAACTTTCTTCAACTAGTTTTTCTCAATAACATCTTTATCCAAAGGAACCTTGTTAAGTATCTTTATGCCAAGAGTTATGCCTTAAATATTTCCCCTTCCTTTATTAAATAACTATTTCCCATTCTCCAGAGAGGATTTTTTTTGCCTACTTCAAAAGTCACTAATATACACTTTATAGAAACATGTATCTTTTCCTTTAAAAAATTATATTTCAAAAGCTTATTTTTTGAGTGATTTTTTTAAACTTGATGTTTGGACATATGCATTGCATTGTACATTTTACTAGTGGAAAGTAGCTGGATTATGATCATTACTATATATTCTAACCTAATATCAGTTCAATGATACAATAGTCCTTGATTCTGAATTTAGTAAATTCTAGATTCAGGAAATATTAAATGATATCCTTTTATGGATAGGAGGTATTTGACTTCTATGTTAATGCAATTATATTTTTCCTTATACTTAAATGTTATTTATTACTTATACCAACATTTAAGTTATTTAAGATTGCTATTTGTAATAGTGATTGTAATGTAATAGTAATTTTAATGTAATATCAATACAGATAGTAAAATATAAATATGTATTATTGATATGTTGTATGTTACAAATTAATTTTAAAGTATTGCTTTTCTGAACCAGAAAATCTATTTGATAATTTTAACTAGCTATCATAATTTATTTATTTAAATAAAAAATTAAATATTATGTTAAAATGAATTGACACATATACAATGTTATCTTTGTAAATTATCATAAATTATTAGTTCTGATAAAATCAAATATTGGTTTCAAATTGAGAAAAATTAAGTCATTGCAAATAAAAATAATGTTTGACCCAAAATTTATACAAATGTTCATAAATGAGTTAAATGAAGTGGGATGCAGCAAGATAAGTGAATAGGCTTAATTGAAAGTTGATCTACTTTGACGCTGTAACATTAATTTTATTATACATTTTAATATTGAAAAATTGTTCTCTTTTCAAAATCTAAAGTAATTAAAATCAATACTTTTAACAACACATTTCTCAGTCTATAAATTTATATTAATTAGTTTCTGAACAGAAATAGTAATGATAATTCTCAAGATACTCTAATTAAAACACCACATTTTCTATTTTAACATATATTAGTAATTGTTAAGAGCACAGCCACATAATATGAAAATCTATAGACTCATACAAAATGCATAAAGTAACTTTATAGAGAAGAGACAAGGCTCTTCTTAGGAATATTCTAGAGAGATAGGTAAAAAACCTTTGTAAAGATACTGTTTACCAGACACGAGCTCACATAAAAAAATTACTAGATGTATTAAACATTGGACTATGGAAGGGTCAAGAATTTGAAGATAATAAACAGTATCTAACATAAGAAAATAAATAAATTGTTAAAATCTTAGTAGTATACTTAACAGTATAAAGTTATCTAGGTTACATTCATTGTTGTCTCCCCAAAGGTGAGAGAAATGCTTACACTAATGCACACAAACACATCCACAGACATGCACATATCACAATACTAAAGACAAATGAGAGTCTTAATGTAATAATCAATAAAATTATTCTAATATTTTAGAGTAAAAAGTCAACAGAATGCATATAAAGAACAGTAACACCTACTCATCACAGAAAATTCCTGCAGATAAAGACAGAGTTCAATATTAAGAATTGTCAAAGATATCAAATAAACTGCATTTAGTAAAACAATAAAACATGCCCAGGTTCTTAAATGACAGGATATCTCTCAAGTATCGAGGAATAATTGTCCAAAAATGTTTATACCCAATGAAAATATCCTTTTAAAGTTAGAGTAAATGAATATATTCTCAAAAAAATGAGAAACTAATAGAAAATAATATTGATAGAATAAAACTAAGGGCACTGGAAATAGAATATGCAATAAATCAATCATAAATATGAAACTCTAGAGATTGGACTGATAGTGTAGCAAGTAAGGTGATTGCCTTGCCTGTGGCCAGTCTGGGTTCAATCCCCAACACCTTATATAGCCCCCTGAGTACCACTGGGAATGATCTCTGAGCGCATAGCCAGAAGTAAGCCCTGAGCCATGCCAGAATGGCTCAAAACTAAAAAATAAATAAACATTAATCTCTAGTATCAAGATAAACTTTATGTGAAAAATAATTAAAGTAGATATAACTATTTCATAATTTAATATTTATTTAATAAGCAAATAAAGTAATAAAGTGATATACTGAAATAATAAAGATAAAAAGACAAGGAAAGAAAATTATTTAAAATTACTGAAACAAGTTAAGCATATAGAATTTATATTAAAATTTAAGGATAAAATATTTGAAGCAGATATTTTAAGAATTGTTTAAAACTAAATTAAATTCACTTAAGTGTATGTAAATTGTATATAAATATACAGGTACAAAATTAGTTGAAAGTAAAGAATGAAGAAATGTATCATGGAATATATAGGCATGAGAGTGTAGTTGGAGCAAAGTGATAGACACTTGTTTTTGAAATTCATAAAATATAGATTGTAGAATAACTGCATAAAATATACAAATAGTAATTACATAAAATAATATCAATAATTAAAATTTTTAATTTAAATAAAATGCCATTATATACCATTTAAAATGTTACTATTTTATAAACCATGAAGTCCAAAATTTCACAAGTTATTGAAGCAAATAGAAATTTCATACACTGTTGTTGGAATTTTTTTTACTGGCATAGCTATTCTCGAGAGCTTTAAGTCTCCTGAAAGCTAAATATATGGCAATTATTAAATTAAATAATATCTCCTGGATATATATATATATGAGAAGTAAATATGTATGCTAAATATTTGTATGCACATTTTATGGTAATCTTACTAATAAAAACTGAAAACTACTCCACCCTGTCAACATGAAATGGATGAAAATAATATATGTATATGATATTATTTATCAATGTAAATGATAAACTATAAATTCATGCAACTACATACATCTCCCTAGATTTTATACTGCATAAGAAAAATTAGGTAAAAGAGCACACACTGTTCAATTTTATTTCAATGATTTTCGGCCTTTTCACACCTGAGTACCATCACCTGTCAATATATGTGTCCTCAAATATGCAGGTTTAATCACTGCCTAAGACAGTAGTACTCTAAAACATGTAGCTATTACTTTGAAAGAAATATTTAACCTACCCTTAAACTAAATCCTTGTTATATAAGAGATTTCTAAACAGGGCTATTTTTTTTATATGTTTCCTTGGCCAAGGGAACAGTTGGCTAGTAAGAAGACCTTCATTCCTTCATCATCTTTCATTGTTGCAGGCACATTTCAGAGATTTTTCTCTAGAACTTCTTTTACAAATCCAACAGCTGGCTCTTGCTACATGACAACAAAACTTAAAAATATTCAACACAAATACATATTCATTTAGTACGTGGATCTATACAAAAAGTTATTTTATAAAAAGTATCAAACTTTTCAACTTCTTTTTCACTGTTTATCTGAGAGGCTTTTTCAGTATTTAAATCTATGAAGGTGGGGGTGGTGAGGAAATGGTACATAATTCGACAGAATTATTTTCCTACTTGCATAGGCATCTAGCTAAAATGCTGTACAGGATAAAAAAAAAACAGTTGTTCTGATTCTTAATGTACATTTTAAGATCAATAGATTTACATGTCATTGTTTTATATTATTTCTGTCCAATCAATATGTATAATGTTAATCTCATATAAGGAGATAATTTTTATCTCCTATCCTTAGAAGTCATTCTCGTAAGCCTTTGTACTGTTAGATGCATACAGTTTTATCTTATGATCTGACTTTCCAGCAGGTCACAATACATTTAAAGTAATCCAAAACAAACATCTTCTTGCCATATATTCTTTAGTAATTTAGGTTTATTTAGATATTATATGAATGTTAGTAGCTGTAGTGTAGTAATTCAACTTCCTGAGAAGTTGAGTATTTGTCTTACCATTTACAATTTTAAACTATGAAAGATTTGTGAGAATTTTTAATATCTGTCTATAAGTGTAAATACTTGAGAACATAGTACATAGATTAAGCCACTTGACTTGCATTTGTTTAATTTTGGCTTGAACCCCAGCTAATGAATCCCTTAAGAACCCAACCATGATCATAAAGCTAAGGAAGACTAGCACCCAAATAACACAGGCTGACCTACAAAAGACAAAAAACAAATATAAGAATATCATAATAATTATTAGTCATTATAAGTTTTACTAATATCACATTTTATGTTTGCAATTTCCATAATTGTTTTGTAATAAATACATAAATAAAATGCAAAAATTACACTTTTACATGTATACAGTCATCAACGAATTTTAGAAATCATTATTTCTACGATTTTTGCCTATAATTTAAAGTATGTTATTTGAATATGATTGCTAACTGGTTAACCTTTTTTTTTCTTTTTCTTTTTTTTTGGGGGGGGTCACACCCGGTGGCACTCGGGGTTATTCCTGGCTCTTCGTTCAGAAATAGCTCCTGGCAGGCACAGAGAAACATATGGATGCTGGGATTCGAACCACCATCCATTCTGAATCCGCTGCTTGCAAGGTTAAATAAACCGCTGTGCTATCTCTCCAGGCCAAAGTGGTTAAAGATTTTATCATTAAAGTTGTTACAATATGCTTTAGATATTTCTCTATTATATACTAATTTAGAAACTTCATTTTGCAGTATTGCAACATTTTCCCCTTTATGCTGTTTTATGACTCTATTTCTGAAAGACTTTCACATATTCATTTTTGAATCCTACAATCCTTCATTTATATGTATCAATAGACAATATTAAAGATTAGTTTATAACTGCATTTACTTTCTTATTTTATATCATTTCCATAGGGTAAACCATTAAAGCATCAAAGTACAGAGGCAGTTTCCAATTACTTAGTGGGACCAGATTGATAGAATAGCGGTAGGCCAGTTGCCTTGCACATGCCAGACCCAGGACAGACCTGGGTTTGATTCCCAGCATTCCATTTGGTCCCCTGAGCCTGCCAGGGGTGAATTCTGAGAGCAAAGCTAGGAGTATCCCCTGAGAGCTACTGGGTGTAGTCCCCCCCCCAGAAAAAACAAAAACAAACAAAAAAGATAGTACTAGGAAAAGAAAAAGCTTGAAATGCCTTCTAAAAGTATTTTTGTATATCTTCTATGATGGATACAGCAAAACCCGAAGCAATTTTGATCATATTATAAACTCCTTCAAGGATTTATTTTCTGAATTGAGGGGGGAGGGGGGGCATACCCGGTGATGTTCAGGGATTACTCCTGGCTATGTGCTCAGAAATCACTCCTGGCTTGGGGGACCACATGGGAAGCTAGGAGATCAAATCGAGGTCCTAGGTTAGTGGTTCAAGGCCACCTCTCAGGCACTTATTTTCTGGATCTTTTTCCTTTTCTTTCTCTGTTATATTAAGAGAAATAAAAAACATATCACCACTATGTATGCATACATAATTAAAGAAAGTAGCTATTTAGAAAGTTTTAATGACTTACAAGAATTGGGTAGAAAATAAATTTCCTATTTTAATGTAAAACTGGCACAGTATCTGCTACATGCTATAAAGTATTCTAAATATTATTAATAAAACTAAAAACATAGACTAGTACCCTAAGATTAGGTACAATGTTCAGTATTTAGTAGAATAAAAACAGATTTATTTTGAAATACTGTTTCAAAGCAAAGCTGTATTTTTACCATTAATTTTAAGTAGCTATATATATATATATATTGTGTGTGTGTGTGTGTGTGTGTGTGTGTGTGTGTGTGTGTGTGTGTGTGTGTGTGTGTGGTTTTTTGGTCACACCCGGCAGTGCTCAGGGGTTACTCCCTGGCTCCATGCTCAGAAATTGCTCCTAGCTGGCACGGGGGACCATATGGGACGCCGGGATTCAAACCGATGACCTTCTGCATGAAAGGCAAACACCATACCTCCATGCTATCTCTCGGCCCCTTTATTTTTAACTAAATATGTTTGACATCTAGTATATAATAATTAAATTCTAATTTAAATGTAGGTTACAAATTCATAATTTTAGCAAATAAAAATTTTCTAAAATTCAATAAATTGTAACTCTATATCCTTTTGAAAAGTTGTTTAAGTAAAATATTAAATTTTTGTTTTTATCATTGAGTCTTTGTCAGATATTATTACATAATGCCTACTTACATAGATTTAAGATATCTACCTACAACTTGACACTATGTTATTGAATGTGTTAAAATATAATTAACATAGGTACTAAGCCAGATTAGTATTTTCCAAGTGGTTAAGAAACCACAAAAATTGTAAATAATAGGTGGAAATATTATAAACATGCATTTTATTGTTTATGAACATACTAAAAATATTCTGGGTTTTTATTTGCTTGTTATTTCACTAAAATTATTTCTATATTTACTCATATCCTGCCTCTAAGCTACCCTGTGACAAACTTAGTGAATTCTATTTGGATCCTACACATTCTCACCAACAAAAAGCAAAATTACCTTTTTTTTTTTTTTTGTACCATAAGGCACATCTTTCCCCTACAAAAGTGGTGGGAAAATGTCTGTGCATCTTATAGAGCGAATGCCTCCTGGAGCTGAAGCCTGAGTGTAACCTACTACATTTTCACCATCATATATAGAGCTTTCATTAAAGACTATTTGATCACTGATGCAACTTTTATTTTAATTATATTAACAAAAATTATTTTAAAATGTTTTATTATTTTTTGATTAAAAAAAAGTTAGGAAAATGTGTTTAACCAGATGTGGACCCGCTAATTGTAAACATACATGAAAACATGCGGGCTGGTTGTTCCCAGCCACCATCTCCAAACGGCATCTCAAATTGAATTGATTAAATATTTTAATACACCATTTTCGTTAGGTATTTTTTTCTTATTTTCCTCATCTAAAAACTATGTGTGTCTGTGGTCAGGTGCATCTTACAGAGTGAAAAAAAAAAAACAGTATCTAATAACATTAAGTAAATGATTAACTAAAACTGAGTTTTGGGAATATGTTCACAAACTTCTATGAACAGGATTCATGTCTTGACATTATTTAATGAACTCTGACTGAAGATATTTCTTCTGAAAAATGTCAAAGATACTTACTGTTAATTTGAACATATAGCCATATTATACATTTTTCAGAACAGAAATGCTATTCCCCATTGTGCGAGATCTCAAACTCTAGTGGCTGTTACATGAATCATAATGTTACTCTAGTTACATTACATTAAAAAGGAAAAATCTAACAAGCACTTGGTAAATAATAATGTACAAAAATTTGAGCACATGGACAAAGTATCTCGCGCATTAATTTTGGCTACAGCAGGCCCAACAATAATTATTTTGAACAGACATATAAAGAAGCGCTGATAAAATTGCAAAATGACCCTTCTTGTCCTAAATACTTAGTAGCGTGCACATTTGATATCTCGGTAGATTTATAGTTATTCTGAGTTGACTTTACAATTTCAAACATTTAATTCAATGAGAATACTTATTAAAGTAAGATATTTTTCTCTTTTATCATTGAGTTTTATACCCAGAAAATTGTATTTCCTTAATTTTTTCTCCTTTCTTTCTCCTTTCTTCTTTCTTTCTTTCTTTCTTTCTTTCTTTCTTTCTTTCTTTCTTTCTTTCTTTCTTTCTTTCTTTCTTTCTTTCTTTCTTTCTTTCTTTCTTTCTTTCTTTCTTTCTTGCTTGCTTGCTTGCTTGCTTGCTTGCTTCCTTCCTTCCTTCCTTCCTTCCTTCCTTCCTTCCTTTCTTTCTTTCTTTCTTCCTTCCTTTCTTTTTTCTTTCATTCTTTCTTCTTTCCTCTCTCCTCTTTCTTCCTTTTTTCTTCTTCCTTCCTTCCTTCCTTCCTTCCTTCCTTCCTTCCTTCCTTCCTTCCTTCCTTCCTTTCTTTCTTTCTTTCTTTCTTCCTTTTTCTTTTCTTTCTTTCTTTTTCTTTCTTTTTTCTTTCATTCTTTCTTCTTTCCTCTCTCTTCTTTCTTCCTTTTTACTTCTTTCTTCCTTCCTTTTCTTTCTTTCTTTCTTTCTTTCTTTCTTTCTTTCTTTCTTTCTTTCTTTCTTTCTTTCTTTCTTTCTTTCTTTCTTTCTTTCTTTCTTCTTTCTTTCTTTGTTCCTTTCTTTCTTTCTTTTCTTTCTTTCTTCTTTCCTCTCTCTTCTTTCTTCCTTTTTCTTCTTTCTTTCTTCCTTTTTCTTCTTTCTTTCTTTCTTTCTTTCTTTCTTTCTTTTTTCTTTCATTCTTTCTTTCTTTCCTCTCTCTTCTTTCTTCCTTTTTTCTTCTTTCTTCCTTCCTTCCTTCCTTTTTCTTCTTTCTTTCTTTTTTCTTTCTTTTTTCTTTCTTTCTTTCTTTCTTTCTTTCTTTCTTTCTTTCTTTCTTTCTTTCTTTCTTTCTTTCTTTCTTTCTTTCTTTCTTTCTTTCTTCCTTCCTTCCTTCCTTCCTTCCTTCCTTCCTTTCTTTCTTTCTTTCTTTCTTTCTTTCTTTCTTTCTTTCTTTCTTTCTTTCTTTCTTTCTTTCTTTCTTTCTTTCTTTCTTTCTTTCTTTCTTTCTTTCTTTCTTTCCTTTCTTTCTTTTCTTTCTTTCTTTCTCTTTCTTTCTTTTCTTTTTTTCTTTCTTTCTTTCTTTCTTTTGTTCATTTGTTTTTCTTTTGGGCCAAACCCATTGATGCTCAGGTGTTACTCCTGGCTATGCACTCAGAAATTGCTCCTGGCTTGGGGGACCATATGGGACACCAGAAATAGAACCCAACTCCATCCTGGATCATCCACTGGCAAGGCAAACCAAACACCCTGCCACTGTGCTATCTCTCTGGCCCCTGCTTAATTTTTTCAATTGTCTTTTTATTAAGATGGCATTGGTTTAGTAAAGTATAAATGAAGTTATAATGTTGCATTACCACATTCAACACCAAACTGTCAGCATCCTCCTTCTACCACTGTTCAATGAATACTTTCCATCCATTTGGTAACTCACTTCTATCATAAGAGTCTAATGGTTATTTTTATTAGATATTTTTATTTCTTTATATACAACTTACAAGTGAGAACTTTCTGAGTTATTTTGCTGAAAATAATACTATCCAGTTTCAACTGAATGGTGTATAATGCAATATTAGATCTAATCTTATAACAGAATTTCAATTAAGAACTCACATCAAAACATCTTTACATGACTGAAACCTAATCACAATCATGTTTGTAATCAAGATGTTTAAATAAAGATATAAAAAACTTTACTTCTTTCATTGGGCAATTAATTTGTTTCCAGTTCTCAACAATTATTAATAGCACTTTAATGAACAGAGGTGTACATACACACATATTTTTCAAATGAGTGTGTTTTCTTGGGATATACCAAGGTATGAAATTAAAGACAGTATGGTATTTGTATTGTTTAAAAATACTTTCATATTGATTTTCACAGAGGCTAAATCAGTTTACATAAACAATGAATAAGGATTCTCATGTGTGAAATGATCTCATCATTTTGATTCACATGTTACTACATTTTATCCTTCATGCAGTACATCTAATATTTAAGTTATAAAAATACTAGAGTCATATGAAAATTATTTTGTATACATAATGTAATTCTACTATTATTTCCTCACTAATAAGAGCTTTTTATTGCTTGGAATCACAGCAAATTGAACATCAAAATTCTATGGTATATATATTATGAATTTATCATTATATATTTATAGCTATATACTTGTGCTTTTTTATAATCATTTCTATATGTAATAGTTTGTGCATAATGTACTATATGTCAAATAATTAATTATATGCAATTTTTATAATTATTAACTTGTAAAAATGTTTGAAAATAAAACACAAAGTAAAATTAAAACATTAATAAACTATGTCAAAATTTATAAGTAAAAAAGAGAAAATACAACATTATTTTTAAGGTCTGCTCTAGATTTCTACACAAAATACTTTAATATATATATGTAAAATTTTAAAATATAAATTTATAAAAATTGCTTGAGCTAGTCACTCTTATTAATCCATTTAATTCTAGTTTTTTAAACTTAATTTTTAGGACTAATAAATGGTATATTGGGTGTTATTAGATATGGTCCATTGTTCTGGTTAGTCAAACATTTTTTCCAGTGGATCTTATTACTTAATATATTCACGATCTAGTCCAGCTTTATGTCACTTAGTAACTTGATGAGCTTGTTTTCATTGAAACATTAATTTAGACCCAAGGACAGAGCCCAGAGAATCTCATTTTAACTTGATAAAAATTCACTTATTGAATCCTTTGGTTTTCTTCATTTAACCAATGACTAATTCAAATAATTGCCTTTGATTCATATTCATATTTCCCCCTTCTTGACATGGCTGTCAGAAAAAATAAATATAATACACTTTGTTGAATTTTACTATTTCCTAAAGTATGATATTCCTGTAATTTACTAATATGATCTATATGTTAAAACACTTATTCTCAGACATCATATTCATATTTGATTATGTAAGTGAACATTTTGCTGGCTGATTCAAGAAAATGTCAAAAATATCCCAAAATATAGAAACCTTAACATTTTCTCCATTGACTAAATATGGGGATGGATAAAAAAATACTTTAAAAATTTTAACGTGTTGAAAATTATGATAAAAAGCCTTGTCAAAAAGATTAGAAAATAAATCTACCAACTACAAAGATACTTGAATTGTTTCTATTTTGAATTTATTTAAAAATAATCTTCAAAAATTATTTCTAATAACTTCCATTTCTTATAAGACATAAAAATCATCTTGTACTAAATATCCAGTATTCTACTCCTTTTCCTGTGCCACTAAATTGTGTGTTTGTGTTTGTTTATATAGATTATATAATTATGGTTATCCAATGTAGATGCCAAAAGATTTGGGTCCAGCAGGATAGGCATAAATGAGTCACAAGAAAACCTGAAGCCATTTGGTTATAACAAATTACTCTTTTAAAGAAACTTTAGGAATATTCTAAATCAACAGATAACAGAGGCTCATTTTTATAAAATGTCAATGTTGTTTAATTTCTATAGTGATTTTTGTGTGTGTGTGTGTGTGTGTGTGTGTGTGTGTGTGTGTGGTTTTTGGGTCACACGCGGCAGTGCTCAGGGGTTACTCCTGGCTCCATGCTCAGAAATTGCTCCTGGCAGGCACAGGGAACCGTATGGGACTCCGGGATTCGAACCGATGACTCTAGTGCTTTTTTATTATTTTACCTTACTCTACCACTATGATAAGTACAAAATGATATGTAGAGATCATCATTATTTGAAAAAAATAGTTTAATGATGAGAAAGCAACCTATTTTTATTGAATATTCACCTAATCTTACATAACTGATAAAATATACACATGGTTGTCCCAGTTATGTTCAGTAATGTTGAACAGTGGCAAGATAACTCTCTACAGATCAGAAATGATGGTTGTTTCTCAAGCTTAAAGTTTTCTGTTAATAATATATAAAAAATATAACAACTCATTCATACTTTAGTAACATACACAATCTGTAGTTCTTATCCCCTTTTAGAGTTTTATAGAAGTTAATTTGCTTCCCAATTTAATAAAAGAAATGTAAATTAACAGAACATAAATAAATGATTAATTTCTCACCAGGAGCTATGAAAATAATGGGGAGGTAGAGAGAAAACTTGTACTATATAAAAAAATAAATGCTTCTTTGTTACATAAATTAATATAGTTCCTGTATGGGTTTATTTGCCTTTAGAATGGCAAAATGGAGATCTTAGGAAAAGAATGCTTGGTCTAATCTTGAGTCATTTTTAGCAAGTAGAATTAACTGTGCTTACTATTTTTAATTTCTAGCCAGAGAAATAGTACTGTAGGTAAGGCTCTTGCTTTCTCAGCAGCAGACTTACGTTTTGATTCCTGGGATTCCATATAATGTCCACCAGGTATGAACAGGAACAATTCCTGAGTGTTAAACCATGAATAATCCCTGAAGACTGCCAGGTGTGGCCCCAAAATTTAATTAGTAAAGTGCTTATTGCTCAAAATATTTTATTGGAATTAAAATATCAAATTAAGTTCTATCAAAGGTTTTAGAAGACATGTAGAATATTTTGCGACCAAATCATAATAAAGAAATAAATATTTGGCTTTGAAGTAGGCAACTAGTTCTTCAATATTCTTATATGACATTTACTAGATAATTTATATTAGACAAATAACTATTATCAGTAAAATATTTGCACTATGATACTTCTTAATAATAATATGAACAACGTTCTAATTCTTAAGGCTTGATAAATTTTTTGTCTTTGATTCATAAAAACAGTTGATTTTTTCATTAGAGGATACAACTTATTTAAAATATCAACTTGTTGGTCATCATGTCTTTTAATCACTTACTAATTTTGAACAATAAAATGACCAAACTTGAGGCTGGAGCGGTGGTGCAAGCAGTAAGATGTCTGCCTGGCCCGCACTAGCCTAGGATAGACCGCGGTTCGATTCCCCAGTGTCTCATATGGTCCCCCAAGCCAGGAGCGATTTCTGAGCCATAGCCAGGAGTAACCCTTGATCGTCATTAGGTGTGGCCAAAAACCAAAACAAAAAAACAAACAAAAAATCTTAAGAAATAAAATGTCCAAACTCTTAGAAAGTGAAGAAGTGTGTAGTATATGCTTAAGTTATTCTCATTACTTAAAATAACATTCTATAGAATAGTTTGATTGAATTTTAGACATTTGGTGTGAGGGTATTGCTCTGTTTCTAACAAAGTAGGTTGGGAACTGTCATTTTGCAATGGATCTATTAAAGGGGAAAAAAAAACCCTGAAATATTCATAGTTAATCTTACGTAGCATCACCCAGAAGCAAATGAAAAGCCTTCAAACTTCAGGAATACTGACATTTTAATGTATTTCATCTAATTTCATCTTCAATATGCATTTATGGTTTGAATTTTGTTTTATTGACTTTCTTGCCTCATGCTACCTTCAACTTTTGTAAGAAGGGATTGTTTATACATAATTTCGTTTGCTTTCTTAAATATGTTCCATCGGTCTCTTGATTTAAAGGTAAGTAGGCTCAGATCTATTACTTTTTATTTTATTAATCAGTGGTTATTAATCAATTGACATTTACCCCAATTTTTATCACTCTACGGTGATTTCAATACTTTAATAATAGGATTATGCATGCATCATTCCAACATAACACCCACCACCACCAGAGTGCTTGCTTCATCAAAGTACCAATATCCCTATTACCCACCAGGTAGTATTTGTTATATAAACTCTCTACTCTTTTGCATAAGACTGTTAATTACTCTTTACTTTAAAGCAAAGATGAGAGAATTAATACTCTATCTGTCCCTTCCTAGTTGATTTTAGTTATCATGATACTTTTTTTTTCTGTAATTGTGTTGGGAATACTACTAAACATTCAACAGTGAACAAAGCAGATATCTAAATGTAAATAATAGCAGCAAAATTTTTAAAAATAACACAAAATTCCATGATATAAAACAAAACTAGAGACTAATTTCAAATATAAATATGTAGTTTTCAAACATCTTAACTATAACCAAATGAAGTAAAGCAAAACCTGCCATCTGTGTCAACTGTTATTGTTGTTGTTGTTCTTTGTTTGTTTTATCTGAAAGAAAGTATTTTAGGGCAGTAATTGAAAACCATGGTTCTAAATAATATCCTTATAGACTAGCACATACAGCTCTCCTTTAGATGGTTTTACTTTTATTTAATCTTTGTAAATCAGGAACAATTCAATATATATACATATACATATATATATTTAAGGCTGAAAGCAACTTTAAAACTTAGGTCAAAAATAGTTATGACAAGGGTGAGGAAAATAGAAAAAGCCTCAGGGAAAATGGTTGTGTACTCCATGTTATTTTTGTTGATCAAAATTCACCTAACAGAATGAAACTGGAAAGCCTTTCATAAAGTACATCAACCTGCATTATGAATGAGAAATTCATGAGATTAAGGTGCCCTTTATATATCATTAGGAAGCAGTCAACCTAAAATGTAATCGATATAAAATAAGCCATAAACTAAGAGAAATTGTGGAAGTATATTAGAAAAAAATAAATGAGGATGTAAAAAAGGGTACAAATGGACAATGGTCACCAAAGAAACAACCTGGAAGTGTGTTGACCTGGATGTAGAGTATAAGGCCAGGGGAATACTCTGTTAGTATACTTTCATATGTGAAGATATATCTCTTACACTACTTAACTGTAATCAGAATGGAAAATAAACTCTAAGTACAAAATGAAGTTCATAATAGAGCACTACTTTTCTCTTGCACAGAGTCATCATAGAAATAGATTTTTGTGTTTGGTCTTTCTGATTTACAATTGTTTTTGGTTTTGGAGCACTTCATAATGTAATTGTTTACTTTACCCTTGTTCTATCATGCATAACAAGTATTTAGAAATAGGTTTAACTATTCCTGAAAAATTATAAAATCTTAGAAAATTGGTACTCTAAGGCTGTGCACCATGTATTCACACATTTTTACAAAATATACTAGTTTAGAAATCATTTAAGCTGTCAGCTGGAGTATATATATGTGTGTGTATGTGTGTGTGTGTATCCTAAATCTACATAAACCAAGTTTGCTGTTCAATATTAATTGATTTTAAGTTGCATCAATTCTTGGTTATGAACATATGATATTAAACACCTTTGTTTACCATAATAGCTATTTGATTCTTAGTATAAATAAATAAATTTGCATGCTTATTTACAAAGCAATTTGAAAATATTAGTTATAGGATTTGCACATTTGCTTATACTAATTGTAATAATTTCAGATTTTCAGAGGTCTACAGTAGCAGATGCTGTACTCTATGGTTCTGACTTTAAAAACTATAATATGTAATTCATTTTTAAACAGACTACAACTTGCATTTATATCTCATTTGGCTCCTTTTTGTGAAAGAAGAAACACAGTGAAAGAGTGGAAATAGAAACAGGCTGATATTATACTCCTCTCTGACACTTATTCAAAACTTAAAATTCTTAAACGACTTTAAAATGCTCTCATAAGAAAGAATAGTACCATTGTAATATGCAATTCTACCCCATTTCCTTTATTGCTGAGAATAAGTGAGAGAATAATCTGTTAATAAAAGATATTAACCAAAGTTTATTCCTATGCATGAGAGTCAAAAGCTTATACAGCAATTGGTAAAACTATAAGTTTCTATCATGACTCTCAAATTATGAAATGACAGATAAAGAAAATCTGAGAAAAATAGTATCTATTGAAACTTTTGGTGTTGACTTCTAGACTAACTTATAAGATCCCTATTCTAATTGCTTTTTATCCTTTTACTCCATTTCAAGATTAATTGATCTCTTAAGTTCTATAGCTTCCTGGTTTTCTCTTATTTCACCCTGAAGTCTCCAGATTTTGTTTCATTATATGTTGTTACTTAGAGTAAGTGGATATCATTCAAGATACCTGGTTCTATTATTAGTAGAAATTAGATTGCAGAGTCTTATACTAAAGACTAATGGGAAGAGGCCATTTGTGATTCTTAACAAAGATAGGTTTCTATTATCTTAGACTAACCATGTGATAGGCAATGTGGGAGAAAATGGTAATAAATATTAGCTTATGTAAATAAAACTTTAAATATATAATAATTTGAGAATTAGGGAGATATATAACTGAAATATGCAATTGACTTACACTTGGAATCATATGCCCAATACTGCATATGGTCCCACAAGCCATATGCCCAATACTGCATATGGTCCCACAAGCATCTCCAGGAATGATCCTTGAGCAAAAAGCCAGTAGCAATACCTGAGCATGTATCAGTGTTACTCATCACCCCAATTAAAATGAATCTAATAATTTAAAAATATGTTATTATTAAAAACAAAAATATTGGAGCTGGAAAGATAGCATGGAGGTAAGGCATGCAGAAGGTCAGTAGTTTGAATCCCGGCATCCCATATTGTTCCCTGAACCTTCCAGGAGTGATTTCTGAGCATAGCCAGGAGTAACCCCTGAGTGCTGCAGGGTGTGACCCAAAACCTATATATATTAATTAAAACCTTATGGATTAGGGCAGTAGAATCAAGCACAATTTGGAAGTCAATGCAAGAAAAATATAAGGGGAATGCTAGACAAAGTTCTGTTGATGCTTCCTCAACTTCTTTCTCTGCAAGTCTATAAAGCAATTAAAACACAAAATCAGAAGAAATTTTAATTTAGAGTACTTATGCTGAAATAAAGGTCATTTGAACCAGGCAGGAACAATGGCATAGCAGTTAGGGCATTTGATTTGCACACAGCTGACTCCGATTCAATTGGAATGCAGAGCCAGGAGTAACCTGACTCTCCGCTGAGTATAGCCCCACAATTTAAAAACAAAACAAAACACCAAAACTCACTAGAACCAAAAATGATTTTGTTTGAAATCAAGTAACCATTACAAAAGTAATTGAAAAACTCTCCTGCTTGTGAGTTGAATAGGGAGCTGGACAATTATATGTGAAGGAATTGCTGACTTGCTTTCTAGAACTTTACAGAAACCCAGATTGATTACCTTACATTAAATAATATTTATTCCTACCTAAAACTGAGTTTTAGGATCTTTGGTGACTAGTCAGTGTTACATTTTATTATAGTTTTTAGGAATTAGAATGATGTTTTGAAAAGGTAGTGTGATATGGGGCCGGAGAGATAGCATGGAGGTAAGGCATTTGCCTTGCATGCAGAAGAATGGTGGTTCGAATCCTGGCATCCCATATAGTCTCCCGAGCCTGCCAGGAGCGATTTCTGAGCATAGAGCCAGGAGTGACCCCTGAGCACTGCAGGGTGTACCCCAAAACCAAAAAAAAATAAAGAAGAAAAGATAGTGTGATATGAAGTATTTTTTTCTTTTTTTTATTTCTTTTTTTTAATTTTTTTCTCTTTATTTGAATACCTTGATTACATAAATGATTGTGATAAGGTTTCAGTCATGTAAAGAACAACCGCCTTCACCAGTGCAACATTCCCACCACCAATGTCCCAAATCTCCCTCCATCCAACCCCACCCCCACCTGTACTCCAGACAGGCTTTCCAGTTCCCTCATTCATTCACTTGATTATGGTAGTTCTCAGTGTAGTTATTTCTATAACTGTGCTCACCACTCTTTGTGGTGAGCTTCATGGAGTGAGCTGGTGTTCCGGCCCTCCTCTCATTGTCTCTGAGGATTGTTACAAAAATGACTTTTATTTTTCTTAAAACCCATAGATGAGTGAGAGTATTCTGCGTCTCTCTCTCTCTCTCCTTCTGACTTATTTCACTGAGCATGATAGATTCCATGTACATCCATGTATAGGAAAATTTCATGACTTCATCTCTACTGACGGCTGCATAATATTCCATTGTGTATATGTACCACAGTTTCTTTAGCCATTTGTCTGTTGAAGGGCATCTTGGTTGTTTCCAGAGCCTGGCTATTGTGAATAGTGCTGCAATAAATACAGGTGTGAGGAAGGGGTTTTTATATTGTATTCTTGTGTTCCTAGGGTATATCCCTAGGAGTGGAATAGCTTGGTCGAATGGGAGCTCAATTTCCAGATTTTGAAGGAACCTCCATATCGCTTTCCATATAGGCTGTACTAGACGGCATTCCCACCAGCAATGGATAAGAGTTCCTTTCTCTCCACATCCCAGCCAGCACTGATTGTTCTCATTCTTTGTGATGTGTGCCAATCTCTGGGGTGTGAGGTGGTATCTCATCGTTGTTTTGATCTGCATCTCCCTGATGATTAGTGACGAGGAGCATTTTTTCATGTGTCTTTTGGCCATTTGTATTTCTTTTTTATCAAAATGTCTGTTCATTTCTTCTCCCCATTTTTTGATGGGATTAGATGTTTTTATTTATTTTTTTTTGTAAAGTTCTGTCAGTGCCCTGTATATTTTGGCTGGCAGAACTGGTTAGCCACTTGCAAAAAAGCGAACATAGACCTCCAGTTAACATCATGTACGAAGGTAAAATCCAAATGGATTAAAGACCTTGATATCAGACCGGATACCATAAGGTATATAGAACAACACGTCGGTAAAACACTCCATGACATTGAGACTAAAGGTATCTTCAAGGAGGAAACTGCACTTTCCAAACAAGTGGAAGCAGAGATTAACAGATGGGAATACATTAAACTGAGAAACTTCTGCACCTCAAAAGAAATAGTGCCCAGGATACAAGAGTCACCCACTGAGTGGGAGAAACTATTTACCCAACATCCTTCAGATAAGGGGCTAATGAAGTATTTTCTAATAAATACAGTAGCTGCTAGTAGAAAAGAAACTCTAGGCATACAAGATGTTGGATCAGTCAGACTTTAATTGTTATATTCCTATAAAAAGTTCACTATATATTTGCAGTATATCCACAATGAATCTTTTCACTTATTTTGTCAATTTAACTCCAGACATATATCTTTTCTATAGTAACTTAAAGTATTTTAAAATATCTTATTGATAGACTATAATTGATAGTGAAATGGCACATAACATTAAAATACATAATATATGTCATACACAAGATGATCATATTGTTATTTATGGTAAAATAATAAAGCTTCAGACTGTTTCTGATTTTTGTTGCCCCACCTATTTTAAATTCCTCTGCTCAGTAAAATATTTCTTCTTTTTCTGTTTGTTTTTGAACCACACCCAGTGATGCTAAGGGGTTACTCCTGGCTATGCGCTCAGAAATCACTCCTGGCATGAAGGACCATATGGTACAACAGGGCATCACACCCTCCCTGGTCCTTCCTAGATCAGCCACGCGCAAAGCAAAAGCCCTACTGCTGTGCCACCACTCTGGCCCCATAAAATATTTCTTAATAACACAATTAAGTTACAGCATGGCTATTTATCATAAAAAGACTTGTCAGTTTGATGATTTTTGTGAATATTAAATTAATTTAATCTAAAATATATTGGATGATCAATAGCAAACAATGTTTTCTCTCCTCGACATTGTTTTTATCTCTTTGACATAAAACTGACAAGAAACTTTTTTGTTGTGTTTTAGTTTGGGGGTCACAGCTGTTGAGGCTCAGGGATACTCTTGTCTTTGAGATCAAGAATCATTCCTAGCAGGCTCTGAAGATCATATGGGATCCTACTGAACATCAAATCAGTGTTAGCCACGTGCAAGGCAAACACCCTACCTGTTGTATTATTGCTCAGGCTCCCAAAAGAAACATTTGATGCCAAAAAAAAAAAAAAGCCATCAATTCTTAGTGATGCACATTTAATTAGAAAGATAGTGGCAATCTTCACTACTAATACCATGCCGAGTTTAAGTAATAGTGGCTTAGGGAAAACCAAAGTAAATCTTGGACTTTTGTCACAACATTGAGCCTCCTGTAAAATATGCCATTCTAGAACTATGGAATGCTATACTTAAGCGTGACCTAATCAACATGATCTCATTACTCATTATTTTGAGACATATTCCAGAAAACACAACAATGTATATTTTATATTGATATTGGCTAACAGATCAAAAGTCTGATTAAAGTACAAAGAAAAATTTGATCTTCATTTTTATCCTGCTTTCCTTTCTCTTTCTAACTCTATAAATCATGTCAGTTTTTTTTACTGTAAGTTGGGTCCTGTGTATGTAGACATACATATATGCTTATATACACACAACTCATATATTCACAGACAGCTTAATATATATAGATATATACACATATATGTATATACACATATAACTATACATGTATACATGTATATATGTAGGTACTCTTGTCTTTGTGATCAAGAATCATTCCTAGGTATATGTATATATGTATATATAACAAACATTATATATTTATATGTGTATATTTATATATACATATATATTCACATACAACTTCATCACACCAAATATGTATTAAATATCCATGACCCATTTCCTGTTTCTTCCTTATTTTTTTGTTTTATTTTTGTTTTTGTTTCTGTTTGTTTTTTCTTTGTTTCTTTCTTTTTCTTTTTTTCTTCTCTTGCTCAATTTCTCTTCTTCCCTGTTCGTTTTGATGTTTTTTTTTTTTAATCTAGGAACAAAGAGTTTACCCCCTTCTGTCTCTTTGCATTCTCTAGTTCAATTATTCTTTATAATACAAATAAGTGATATCATCCAGTATTTGTCTTTCTGACTTATTTCACTTAATGCTAATTCTTTTAATTATATCTTACCTTCAAAATATAAGTTATCTGGGGCTGGAGGGATGGCACAGTGTTAGGAGCTTGCCTTGCACGCAGCTGACTTAAGAGAACGGCAGTTCAATACCCCGGCGTCCCATATACTCCCCAAGCCAGGAGCAATTTCTGAGCGCATAGCAAGGAGTAACCCCTGAGCGTCACCGGTTGTGGGTGTGGCCCAAAACTCAATATATGTGTATATATATGTTATCTGAGAATTAGAACACAGTTAATCAGAATTTTATGTAATTTTTAAATTGGTATAATTATTTTGTTTGTTTTTTGGGGCTACACCCTGTGACGCTCAGGGGTTACTCCTAGCTATATGCTCATAAATAGTTCCTGTCTTGGGGGGCCATATGGGAAGCCGAATGGAACTGCGGTTCGTCCTATGTTAGACGTGTGCAAGGCAAATGCCTTACGGCTGTTCCACCGTTCCGGTCCCAGGTTGGTATAGAACTTTACCTTATATTTATCTATATTGTTGAAATAATTACATTTTATCAGAATAAAGAAAAATTAGTCAAAAGTAAATAACTTTGGGGTAGCATAGTGTGTAGGGTGTTTTTCCTGCAAGGAGCTGACCTGCTTCAATACCTGACAGCATCCAATATGGTCCCTCAAGCCTGACAATATTAATTTCTGAGTCAGAGCCAGGATACCCCTGAGAACTACCCAATGGGGCTAAAAAAAACATCAAAATAGATAAATAAATTAAAATAAACAAATAAATGTAAACAACTTTGGATATTAGGAAATATTAAAGTTGAAATGACTATAAGTTGTTGATTTTGATATTCCAACTGAGTACTATTACATATTTGCTTCATGGAGTTCTACATCCCAAAATTTAGATGAAAATAATATCAAAATTGTAATCACTAAGCTTTAATAAATGCTTTAATTACTAACAAGACACTCCAAAAGGGCTTGTGTACAGAGCATTAATTGGCATTTCCTTCTACGTTAATTTTTTCTTGGAATCTTTAATGTTGTTGTTTAGACTCTAGATTAATATTAATTCCTTACAGCAGTTTTTAAGAAACCATATGAAAGATACTTCCTTCTTTAAAGGAATTAATAACATATCTACATATAATGACCATAATTTTTGTAGGCTGGGAGAAAGATATCTGAAAGCTAATAGTAATATTTTTTATTCGACAAATAAAAGGAATAACATCTAGATTCAAATTAGAATTAGAATTATCTCTTTTTATCATTTTATATTATATGTATCTTTTTAAAAATATTGTTACCTGTATTCAGCCTCTTTAATTTTTCATCTCATATGACTGTTAAAAGACACTTCATATAATTTTCACAATATTTATATTGTTAAACACTTCAGTTTGATTTTCCTTTTTACATTAATGCAGCATTATCTTTGCTTTCCTTACAAAGAACAAAAATATCTCAAAAGACTAAGGCTCCTCAAGGTCATTGGCCTGTGTCTTTCTGATTCCTCAAACAGGTATTCATTTTTCTTAGTTTCTTGTCATTGTACTATGATATCCCTCACATCTGTCTGTGCTTTTGCTTTTATTAGCAGAAAATACAGCTATAGCTTTAGTGTCATGTGTACTATAAAGACAGGATTTTCAAGAGATTTGACAACTCTCATATTTTCCGAAGTATTCTCAATGTAACACAGAAACAGTTTATTACTGTTAAGTAGTGACTGTCTCTCCAGATTGAATAATGAAGTTCTCTAGGTCAATATTTTATACAATGATACATTTAAGGATGTATTCCTCTTCAGCTTGGCACTAAAACAATGACTGTCATAACAGAGATCTATGTATTATCAATCTCACATGCTACCATAATCAATCTAATTCGTGACACAGGGAAAATGTAATATGTTATTGAGTTAAACCAGAACTTCTACTAAAATTTTTACAAGGAAGCAAATCTAATTATTTACTAAGATGAGCTCTCACTCTATAGTGTGGAATAAATTGAACCTTAGGTGAAGAGTGCTCATAGCTGCAGGTGATTTACCTGCATGGCCTGGAAAGAACTAGCCGGTATAAAAACCTCAATCTTTAGCTTCACAAAGCCACTCAGAACAGTGAGATAGATAGGAGGTTAATGCCGGATACACTTTACAAATCCTTAATTTTAAATGCAGTAGCTAACACACACAATCTTACAGAGAACAAAAATTAATCATAGCAACTCAAATTCTTGCCCACATTTTGCTTGTATATTTCGTTCAAAACAACATTTTTAAAAGAGAAATGTTTCCTTGCTGGTCAGAGCACAT
Source organism: Suncus etruscus (assembly GCF_024139225.1). Taxonomy (NCBI): domain Eukaryota; kingdom Metazoa; phylum Chordata; class Mammalia; order Eulipotyphla; family Soricidae; genus Suncus; species Suncus etruscus. The sequence goes on along the minus strand of NC_064849.1, from coordinate 148,325,558 downwards.
TGAATATCATAGAATAAATTCAAACTTTTCTCAAAAAAATAATGTAGTCCATTTCAAGCTAAAGAAGCCAAAGCATACACCTGCATTAATCTTGGCAACAAAAAGCAAATTTCTTTAGAAGCTTTAAGTTTTTACATGTACCTGTAAGACTCTGCCCTCAATTCTACTTTTTATGTTTTGCAGCATTGCAAGTATATCCCAACTGAATATAATACTATAATATAAAAATGTAACTTGGACAGATATGAATATTTTAATTTGTTATATTTTATTATATACATGCTATGAATGAAGGCAAACTGTGTGCTGAATCTTCACAACTTTGATCTGCATTTTCTGAGTTTTATGCATAATGAGAATCATATATAGTATTTTTCAAATGTTTTATAACCAATTGAATTTCTAACCAAAGCACAATACTGTGATCATCAATTTATATTATTCTTATTTATTTTTATCATATGGCAAATTGCATTAGCAAACTGAGAGCACTTCTATGTATATACTCTAGCCATATAATTTTCTTTAATGTGACAGTATGATATTTACGTCCATCAAGAAAAAAAGTCTATGTTAATTTCACTTGAGCTTATGTTTAGTTTTTAATATCTAAATATATTTTGGTGGTATCAACATATGTTAAATAAAATTGGCCACGTTATGAATATTTTATATATAATATATTATATATATGAATATATATATTCTGATTATTTTTCTCTATATTTAAGAAAAATAAGCCAAAATAAAGTGTCATTTTAAATTGTTTCAAACAGATAAATACTGGCTGATAATCAATACTAATCACTATATGTGTGTGGAATATTATTTAAGGTTAATCCAGCACATAAATTATGAGTTTTTCAGTTGAAATATAAAATGTAATAAAAGCAGTGTAATTACGTCCTGACAATATCACTGATCCACAGAAGTCATAAAAATATTTTATTGTAAATCACTAAATATTGGGGTGATTTGGTTATATAGAAACAGAAAACAAATGTAAATCAGTTTGTGTTTTACTGTCTTATCTCAAATTACATATGTATCTGTTCTGCAAAATTATAACTATAAAGAGTTAAGACAGCTTCGATAGTCTATGTATCTATGTAACTTTCTATTTATCATCCATCTATCTATCCAACTACCTATCTATCTATCTATCTATCTATCTATCTATCTATCTATCTATCTATCATATCTTCATGTATTAGTTTTTGGGTGACATCCATCAATGCTCAAGGCTTATTCATGGCTCTGTGTTCTAGAATCAAAAATCATTCATACAGGGTTTGTGGAAACATATGTGGTGCCCAGTTCCACTACATGCAGGAAAAGATAAAATTCGTTCTATTTCTATAGCCTAATATCTTTTTCATAGCTTTCAAACTCTGTCTTCAAATTTTCAGTGAATACATTTCAGTATTAAAGGTAAATATTTTCTATACTTAAGTTTTCCTATTGTAGTATAGGCAGAAATCTTGATGAAGTAGTTCTATGCTTAAAAACATGTTGATCTGAGACCAGAAAAAATAAAAGCTTTTGTCAGTTATCTCCAGAATATTTTTTTCTATAAAAATGCCATAGGCCAAGTGACTTTGCCTAGAGAATGATAAGTAAATCATCCTGAATTCAGTGAACTCTTGAGGCCCCTTTATTTCTGGGCTCTAGAATCCTAAAAGGAATTGTTAACTATGCCTCAAGTTCACATTTGTTCAAATATATTTTCAATGTTTTTGTTAGTTTTGTTTTGTTTTAACTCAGGACTTTCTTTGGGAAACACAATATTTGAAATGAAACTAGTAAATGAAATTATTGTTTTATAAGTAATCACAGTGTATTTGTATTCATGACTTAGAAAAGTCATAAAGTTATGATTTCTAATTCTTGTAGTCAGTTATTTCTCCAGACAGAATTTTATAATATAAAACCCCACATATAAAACAGATAAATGACCCAGGTTTGTAATGAAAACTGGAAATTCAAAGCTTCAAGTGATCTGGACTTCCTTTATTACCTAGTTCAGAATTCCCAAAGAAATTTTGCAATAACTTCACTGAGATTGTTGAGAACATGGTGCATAACCTAACGCCAATAAATTCTATTTAATATAAAAATGTGGAGAAATTTTTCTTCAGTTTTCAGACTAAAATATCTTGTTGAAAGCAGTGCTTCTGAGGCATCAATCATCACTGCTTCTCAGACCCCATAGGCACTCATGATAGTTCAGGAAACACAGGTGAAATTTGTATACATGAGTGACCATAACATGAATCTGTGGGTCCAACCTGTAAGACAGATGACAGTAGCACTAACGGTAGGAGGTACAATATTGAAAGAGGCCATGACTGGAAAAAGGTTGAGAAATATTTCTCTAAAATATCTATACATTTAAAATCTTATTAAGACAAAAGTATTATTGCTTAAGATAGATTAAGTGAAACTTTGTCTTTGAAGCTGGCTTTGGAAATTTGAAACTCTTCAAGAAAAAAGACATAAATTCTGGAATCCCATTATGGTGAAATTAATAGTTTTGGTTCTTCTTACTGTTGACAAAGAACAGGCATTCATGGTTAATATCAACTCTTTTGTGGAAGGTTATTTCTCAAACTCTTTGCCTTTAAAAAGTTATTTATTTTTATTTTTTTATTTAAACAACTTCATTACATATACGATTGTGTTTGGGTTTTAGTCATGTAAAGAACACCACCATCACCAGTGCAGCATTCCCATCACCAATGTCCCAAATCTCCCTCCTTCCCACCCAACCCCCGCCTGTACCCTAGACAGGCTTTCCATTTCCCTCATACATTCTCATTATTAGGATAGTTCAAAACGTAGTTATTTCTCTCACTAAACTCATCCCTGTTTGTGGTGAGCTTCATGAGGTGAGCTGTAACTTCCAGTTCTTTTCTCTTTTGTGTCTGAAAGTTATTATTGCAAGAATGTCTTTCATTTTTCTTAAAACCCATAGATGAGTGAGACCATTCTAATAAGATTTTAAATACTTGCCTACCCACTCCTTTTATGTACACCAATTCTTATTTTTACATCTCTATTTTATAATTGTGTGTTCCTGCAAAAAAAATATTAGTTGAAATTGGAACAGTCATTTATTTGAGCATGTATGTTGATTTTTCTTTAACAAAAGATTCTGGTAGTATAAACTGGCACATTCCATCTAAAGAAAACATGAAATACCAAATTAGAATTTGAGACTGAGCTTCCAAAATAAATAAAATTATACTTTAAGTTTTTTATTTTGGGTGGGTTGGGCCACTCCTGGCTCTGTGCTCAGAAATTACTCCTGGCAGGCTCTGGGACCTTATGGGATGCTAGAGATTGAACCTGGATTAGTTGCAGAAAAAAAAAAAATCTTTACATGATAACATGAGTGACAATAAAGGACTTACTTGCACACAACTGACTTCTGTTTGATCATAGACACCATGTATGGTCCCAAGAACAGTAAGGATAGGCCTGAGAGTGACTCACTGGCCACCCTTACAAATAAAATAAATATGATATCTCCTTTTCATTTAAGATTCTGCTCATTTTCTGAGCTTTTTACACAGGCATAAACTTAAGAACTTAATGATTATAAACAAATAATAATTGTTAAATTTATGTAACTCATTTCCTTCTGATATTTCTGTAGGTACAATTTTAAAACTACAGTTTTCTTTATAGCTAAAATGTTTTGTTCTCTCCTTCAAGCTCTGCAAAAAAATGTCTCCATGTTATAACTACTGAGAACAGTTTTTGATTGCATGTGTATTTGACTGTTCTCACTTTAATCCTGATAGTCAACCTTTATGTCAAATATGTTCAACTTAATGTCATCATATTTACTATTCCATCTTACTCCTGTAAAATCTACTATAATCTAGTCACTAATTACCTCAGGCCATCTTTTATATACCAATTTGCATGCTTATCTTCTTTACCCTTTCGATATATTAAATATTAATGCCATAAAATTTCCAAAATTATTATAAACCTCTCCTGTGAGATGTTCTCACTATCAAGTCCCTACCCATTATAAAGATCTTTGTGTTCTTGGCAAAGACTCTTACTCTGCTAGCCACACACTTTTTCTTTGGATTTTTCAGATACTGAATACCAACAAAAACCTATAAAATCTATTTAACTAATAGGATTTAAAGGAACTCTTATATACGCCAGTTAAAAATATTAAAAGTGCTTAAAGAAAAAGTGATGAAAACAAACACAAATTTGAAATGATTATTAAATACAATATTTTATCAGGGCCTATTAATGTTCTAATGCTTTCACCAAGTACAAGTAAAGTTATTCTTAGTATTGAAATTCATTGACGTGCCAACATCAATATTTTAAAGGTCAACCCAGTTTCAAAGGGTGTTGCAGATTTATTTGTGATAGTATGCATATATATTTCTTGCTTCACTGCCTCAGAAACAGACCACTGATGGTAAAATAAATAAATAAATAAATAAATAAATAAATAAAACGGTACAGACTATGGCAGTATATGCTATAAGTTATATAACTATAAATTTTGATTCATATTATTTAATACACAATTTTGGAAATATTTGTTATTCCCTTTATCCTCCTATATTTAATAAATAAGTGAATGAGGCAGAAAAATATTCACTAATTTTTCCCAGGACATTAGTGGTGTTTCCAACAACAATGTTGTTGGACTCTTATTAACTGCTCGAGGGAATCTACTGGTCAAGCCTTTTTAGAAAACAATAGGGAGGGGCAGGAGCTATAGCACAGCGGTATGGCATATGCACTGCATGAAACTGGCACAGTATGGACCTCAGTTCGATCCCAGGCGTCCCATATGGTCCCTCAAGCCAGTAGCGATTTCTATGTGCATAGCCAGGAAGTAACCCCTGAGCGTAACCAAATGTGGCACAGAAAGAAAAACAAACAAATTAAAAAAACAACAATATGGATATTCCTCAAAAAAAAAAGAAAGAAAAAAGAAAAAAAGGAAGGAAGGAAGGAAGGAAGGAAGGAAGGAAGGAAGGAAGGAAGGAAGGAAGGAAGGAAGGAAGGAAGGAAGGAAGGAAGGAAGGAAGGAAGGAAAGGAGGGAGGGAGGGAGGGAGGGAGGGAGGGAGGGAGGGAGGGAGGGAGGGAGGAAACTATGCTTCCTTATAATCCAGAAATGAAGTAAAATTTTTGACTAATATATTGAAAATTTAAAAATGGACAGAATCATTAAACTAATAACATAATGATTGTATTACATCCTTATAGATTGATAACAATTCTTAGTATAAGTTAATTAAATTTTCCAATCAAAAGATAATAGATTAAAATGTAAAACCTGTGACTTGCATGCGGCCAACCAAGAACAGACCCTGATTATATCTCCAGCATCCTATATGGTTCCGAGACTACCAGCAGTGATTTCTGAGCACAGAGACAGAACTAACCCTTGAGCTATGGTTGTGGCCAAAAAAAAAAAAAAAACCCTGTGACTTTGGAGATAGTTCATTGGAATGAAACAGATTACTTTCCCATGCCATGTGTTGATTTCTATCCCTGTTGTTTCATGGTTCCCTGAGGATAGTTGTGGTTCTGACGGTCCATTACACTTGTGGACCTCCACAGTACAGCATCAACAATTCTGAATGTTAAGATATTCAACTGAATTAGCTAAATATCATCAATAGTTGATCCTGTTCATTGTTTAAGATCACGACCCCTAAATTAAATAAAATGCAGCAGATCTGAGTTCAATCCTTCAGCACCCCATAACTTAGCTTTCTTTGTCTCTCCTTATCAAGACTACACAAAATAAAAACTTTGTGATACCTGTCAATTGCCTTTTAATTTTAATTATATTGAGATGAACAAAATCCTTCTGTTTGGTGTTGTCTAGCACAGTGGCTAGAATAATTCTAATAGCTATTGTATTTATATTGTCTAAAGTTATAAAGTTTAAAAAATAATTACTAGATAAAGGCAATTCCTTTTCCCCCTTTCTTTTTTTTTTTTTTTTTTTTTTGGTTTTTGGGCCACACCCTGTGAGGCTCAGGGGTGACTCCTGGCTATGCGCTCAGAAGTTGCTCCTGGCTTCTTGGGGGACCATATGGGACGCCGGGGGATCGAACCGCGGTCCGTCCTAGGTTAGCGCAGGCAAGGCAGGCACCTTACCTCCAGCGCCACCGCCCGGCCCCTTCCCCCTTTCACTGAAGGACTACAACTCTTGACTCATCTCACTTTCCATGAACTCCTTTTCTCACATTTAAATTACAATACTCTCTGATTTAAAAATATCACTGGAGAATAATGAAATTTTATCAAATAACAATTTTTCCTATATAAATTTCCAACATTGTTGGGTTTTACAGTATTAATTTTATATTTAAGCAATTAGAAAATTTATAAGTAAAACAGTAACATTGTTCTTTTTTTTACCCATACGTCACTCCCCAAACAAATTTTTTCCACAAAACTCAGATTTGATGATTCAAAAAATAATATTATTCAAAGATACCAAACTATTTTTTACTATTAAGAAAGCAATATACCACCTGTGCAATATATAATACTAATGGTGGTTATTTTGCTTTTATTTTGAAATTATAAAAAGCAGCTAGTTTCTTGACACAAACTGAAAATGATATTATGAAGTTGTAATTAATATAATCACTGATAATGCTAATTATAAATGTAAATACTTTAATAAAATACATATGAAATATTGACTTTTATTATATCCCAAAATAAACAATTGGAAACTCCTAAGTGTTTTTGGAATTTGAAAATTTAACCTTATTTATTGATTTTTAATATTCAATGTTGGATACCAATCATAGGAATTGCAAGTGAATAGTCCAGATCGTCAATAGGTGATTATATAACCATAAATAACATAACAAATTAAAATAATTGTAAGCAATTATTGCAATTTTGGGGACCACAAGCATTTCATTTTTCTCTTGAAAAACTAATTTGGTTCTAGTAATTTGTTCTGGCTTTTGTTAAGAGTCCAATTTAGTTGCCAAGCAGTAACACTTAGAATTGCTTTCTCTATTATCTATTCTACTTTATTTATGCTACATTGAAAATGTTCATCCCGAATACCAAGCACATACCTGTCATTCTACCACTTAAACCATTTCGCTATGAATATGTATTCAGATTAACTTCCTATTATCTAGAAATTACTATTGCTCTTTGTCACTTCACAAAAATTAATTATCTCTATTCTTTATAAGTTTTTTAGACTTCAGCTAAATTAGTAAGCTTTCAGAAAAATATTAATCAAACACAATTATGAGAATACCTCAAACAGATACTTTCTAAATAGTACTCAGTGATTAGGTATAGGTCTTGTAATCCAAAGTTAAATAGACATCTTATTGTTTATTGTTTGCTATTTGAAAAATCAGCAGCAATTTTATACTAGGTTGATAGCATCATTAGTTAATCATTATATTGCATTTCTAGAGGATCTGCCATAATGTTTAAGTGGTAAAGAATTCTATTTCTGGGGCCGGGCGGTGGCGCTGGAGGTAAGGTGCCTGCCTTGCCTGCGCTAGCCTAGGACGGACCACGGTTCGATCCCCCGGCGTCCCATATGGTCCCCCAAGAAGCCAGGAGCAACTTCTGAGTGCATAGCCAGGAGTAACCCCTGAGCATCACAGGGTGTGGCCCAAAAACCAAAAAAAAAAAAAAAGAATTCTATTTCTACCCTACAATTTATATTATTATAGATTGGAATGGACTTAGCATCTAGAAGAAATTTCAAATTTTCCATTACAATATGTATTCTTAAAGTTTAGGATTCAAGGCATATATAATGTTACCGATATATAGCAATTTACTTGTTAACTGTATATTTTTAATAATGTTCCTTATAGTAGAGAAAGCTGTAACCCAGAAAGTCTTATCTGTAATTCTAGTTTCTCCACAGAGCCCCAAGAGATTTAACATGTCAATCTAGCTCCTGTAAATGCCGTAGCTACCACTTTTTGTTTATTATGTCCTCATATAATCTTCTCATGTCAAGGGTCTTCACTCGAGCATACTTTTGGGCTTAGGCCGAGACTCTACAAACTCAGCATATTTCTGTATTGTATCTTTGGGACCTATTACTAGGATAGACTTGAATAAATGACACAAAACAGCCATTAAAAGACAAACAAAGGAGTCTATGTACTGGTTTGGTATCCTCCCAAGCAAAATTTATAAAGCAGTGTTCAAACTCAACTAATAAATAGCTTAATTAGAGAAATATACTCTCTTTATACTTCTTTTTAGTATATTTCTATCTTATATTATTGATTTTAAGAAGTCCTAATGAAATCTGAATTGTCACATTTACTGTTATGCTTCAAATCCAAAGAAATTATTAAAAAGTAAAATCTAAGAATCTATCATATAGAATCAGTTAATTATATCAATATATAGTATAAATATAAAGAGGCATGTGGGGGCCAGAGCGGTGGCATGGAGCAGCAAGGCGTTTGCCTTGCCAGCGCTAGCTTAGGACAGACCTTGTTTCGATCTCCTGGAGTCCAATATGGTCCTCCAAGCCGGGAGCGATTTCTGAGCTCATAGCCATGTATAATCCTGAAAGTCACCGAGTGTGGCCCAAAAAACAAAACAAAACAAAACAATGTTTATACAATAGCAAAATATAAAACTTTAACATTGATGCCAGATTTTACAAAAATTAAAGCTCTGCTCTTGAAAAGATGTCAAATTGAAAGGTAAGTCATTAATTGGGGGGAAATAGTCTACATCACAAATAATAGACAAAGAAATTTATCAAGGTTGGTTCTTTGGACAGCAGCTACATGATGCTACTTAAATTTAAATTTAACTAAAAAATTTAGTGCCTCGGTCATACTACATTCATCTCAAGTGTTCAACATTCACATATGACTGTGGCTGTCATATCAAACATAATATAAAGTACAATTAGACAGCACTAATTGTCACAATAAAATTGTCTTAAAATCAATGAAGAATAATATTGCATCAACAGAGAAAACTCCACATTTATAATCAAAAGGCGAGTGAACAAAGAAATAATGGCACTTGTATTATTAAAATACTATCAAAAATTCTTGTAAACATTAAATATGAAATAATTGCAAACATTCTATATTAAATAAAAGGTATTAGATATACTTAGTAATTGTATCTATACAAAAGTTAAGAATTTATAAAATTTACATGTTGATGTTGATATTAAAATGATAAAAATTGCTTCATTTAAACTGTGGAAAAAAAAACAGATGTATTATGAACAATCTTGTAGCCATGGTGTTTAAATAAACAAATTAAAAAAAAACAACAAAAAAATTGCTACATGTAGTATAGTTGATAAAAACTGGAAAAACGTATGATGGAATGTTGTAGAACTTCAAAAACAATCATATATGTGAGCATATATGCATATAAATGATTTCACTGTGAAAAAAGTGGCTACTTTCCTAGACTATCAAGAAAACAATATGTTAACCTAATTATAATAATAACCTAATAATCCAGGACATATATGAATTCGCAATAATAAGCATGCTAAAAATTTTAAATGCAGCATTTGTGGTCAGAAAGATAGATCCACAGTCTGAGTCCTTGCTTTGCCTGTGAGAGGTCTGGGCTACATCCTTGGGACCACACTGACACCCATGTGTCACCAGGAATGACCCTAAAGCAATAAACTAAGAATAGATTTTGAGCACTGCTAAGTGTGGCTGGCCCTAGAATAGAAAATAAAAATGCAGTTACTAATGACATAAAGTTAGTAGTAACTGGAACATGCATATATCACTTGTGCGAATGTAAATTGGTAAAAATCACATCTGAGAGCAGTTTTGAAGCATCTACTCATCTGGATATGGAAATATGTTATAAACTGGCAATACTACTTCAAGATCTTTTTCTGAAAAAATTCACACATCTGTTTGCCAAGAAACATATATAAGGATGTTCTGAACAGCACTATTTAAAGTAGTGCAAAATTAAAAGCAACCAAAATGTTCTGAAACAATACAGAGGATAAATAATATGCCACTATGGTAAAAAATTTATACAGTAAGAAAGTGAACAAATAACAACTGTATTTATCACATGGAGTCAAACAAGTGGAACTTAGGCAGAATAAAACAGCAAATACTGGGGCCGGAGAGATAGCATGGAGATAAGGCGTTTGCCTTTCATGCAGAAGGTCATCGGTTCGAATCCAGGCGTCCCATATGGTCCCCTGTGCCTGCCAGGAGCAATTTCTGAGCATGGAGCCAGGAATAACCCCTGAGCCCTGCCGGGTGTGACCCAAAAACCAAAAAAAAAAACAAAAAAAAAAAAACAGCAAATACTCTCTAACATCATTTATATAAAGTAAAAGAATAGATAAGTCACTAAGTGGTATTATGGTGGTGCTTTTCTCAAGGGATAAGAAAAGAAAGTGGATGAGAGAGCATCTGAGGTACTAAAAATGATCTATTTTTAAATCTGCATGTTGCTGACTTTAACAAGTTCATCACATCTGTACTGACCATATATGTATTTTCTACCTCACTAATTCATTTTATAATTTAAAATATTTTATTAGAACCAGAAAGATAGTACAGTGGACAGGGCAATTGCCTCACATACACTTACTCAACTTCTCAACTTGTGTTTGATCTCCACCATCTATATGGTCCCCAGAGACTACTATGAGTGATCCTTGAGTGCAGAGCCAGGTGTATGAACTGAGCACTGCTGGGTATGGCCCCACAAAATTCATTTATACTATTGCCTGCAAGATAAAAAAAATGTTGTTTATAAAATATACTATTAAAAACATACGGTGAGAGTCCAGAAACAATTTATCAGAATGACATCAAATATGCAGACCAGTACCCAGTATGCACTCATGTAAAAGCATAAGACCACTGCAATTAAATCTGTGTGTAAGCTCACAATGAAATAGTTGCAACCCTACAAATAAGTGAGAACTAAATATAACCAAGGGTGTGAGATCACTATAGTAACAAAGGGAAGGAAAGGGTAGAAATATAAATTGAGGGCCAGAGTGATATCAGGGGTCCTCAAACCTTTTAAACAGGGGGCCAGTTCACTGTCCCTCAGACCATTGGAGGATCTGACTATAGTAAAAACAAAAACAAAACTTATGAACAAATTATTATGCACACTGCATATATCTTATTTTGCAATGAAGAAACAAAACAGATACAAATACAATATGTGGCCCGCAGGCCATAGTTTGAGGACCACTGAAGGGTAAGGCATTTGCTTCGCACACAACCAATGCTGGTTCAATTCCTGGCATAACATATGAGCCCCTGAGCTCCTACCAAGAGTGATCCCTTGGTGCAGAGCCAGAAGTAACCCCTGACAGCTGCTGGTTGTAAACCAAAAATAAAAAAGAAAGAAAAAATAATAAATGGAAAAGACTGAACAAAAGCGTGCTCAGGACATATAATAGATCATATTTATTAGGGAATATTCAATGAAGATTTCCTATGAGTTGTTTAATTTTTTTTCATATTTTTTAGTGAAGCAAGATCGTTTAATTGACTGAAACTTATTTAAAAAGATGTGAGAAAGAAAGGAAGTGTGTGAGCATCTCCAGAGTAGAAAAAGCAAATAAAAATATGTAGAGACTAGCGAACAAGAAATATTCTCAGAGGACACAAGCTTGAAGAATAAACCACACTATATGACTTATCAACATCAGCATTCATAATAATAACATATTAAAACATTTGTTATATATAATCATACAAATATATACACATATTGAAGTAGTTAAAATTTAATCTGTTTATTCAGAGGAATTTATCCGCCTATTTAAATAAAGATAAAGTTTTAAAATAACCATTTCGAAAGAGCTGAAATAGAGATTTTTCTCTCAATCGTTTTTTGGCGGGTGCCACACCAGGTGACACTCAGGGGTACTCCTAGCTCTGCACTCAAAAATTACTGTTGGCCAGCTCGAGGTATCATATAGGATGCCTAGGATGGAACCCAGGACAGGCAGCTGGAATGAAAATGCCCTACCTGATGTTCTATTGCTCCAGCCCCTCAAATATTTTAATAAGTTGTTTTGTTTAATCTATTAGCAAGATAGATAAGTTGAAGTATCAATTATGTCATTATCTGATCTTTATATAAAATACCACATTACTATATTTATAACAAAGGACTAATGTTTATTATTCGTATGCAGGATCAGTTCAACCCCTCACTCTACCTGGTCCTCTAAGCACTGCTGGAGCTACTCCTCAGCAATGAACTTGGGGTACTGCCAAGTATCACCAGTCATGACCACAAAACAAAAATGAATATTTTTTAAAAAATAAAAAGAAATAAAATACAAGAAAAAGAAAAACTCTGAATAAACTAGTGACTTAATTTATTAAAAGAATTTAATTCATGGTAATTGTCATGTATATGATCTCTCATATTTAATTACTAATTGCTTAAATATCATATTTTCAGTGATCAATGAAATAAATATATTTTTCAAAACAGCATCACCTTGAATTTAATTTTATTTGGTGCCAGAAATTGAACCTATGGCCACATAGATATAGAAAATATACACGCTGGCTCTGAACTACATAGCATGAATGAATCATTTATTTTTTATAACCAGAGATTTCTCAAAACCAATTAAAATTAAATTATTTTTAAGTCATACTCAATAATTTTGACTGTTCCATTTTAACTTTCTATGGCCTTTCTTAACATCAAGTCTTTTTTGTTTTTTGGGAGGATGGACCACAATACAATAAACCTTTATACTTTCTTTTTTGTTTTGTTTTGTTTTTGGACTACACCCAGTGAGCTCAGGTGTTCTTCCTCCTGCACTCAGAAAGCGCTCCTGGCTTGGAGGACCAGATCGGTTGGCGGGGGTGGAACCGCGGTCCGTCCTAGGCTAGCATGGGCAAGGCAGATAGATGTTATATCCCTTGCACCACTGCTCCTGCCTTTATACATTTTTGTAAATTTATTTTATAGTAAAATTTTAAATTTACTACAAAATAGTAAAGTATATATTTATATTAAATTTGTGTTGTTGTTTTGGGGCCACATCCTGTGAGGCTCAAGGGTCACTCCTGGCTATGCACCCAGAAATCGCTCCTCGCTCAGGGGACCATATGGGACTCGAAACTCAGTCTGTCCTAGACTGGCCGCTTGCAAGGCAAATGCCCTAATGCTGTGCTATCGCTCCAGCCCCTATTTATGTTAAATTTGTACAGATACAGACATATCCCCAGGATGAAACTATTTGAAGATGAGAGTTACATTCCTTCAAGTGAAAAATAACTATAATTTAAGAGATAAATTCTAGCACCTGCAGAAGAAGCCTGGTCTGATTTGAGATATCTTGGTTTGAGACTTCTGTTCCATAAAAATGTGTTAAAAATAATGTCAATAGTTTAAGATGAATAATTTTATATATATCTTATCTTATATTACCTTATATTAACAATCACCTTAGAAAAGTAAAGCATGCAACAGGTAAACATTAAAAGTTTTAATGCAACTGACTTCACTGGATTAGCTTCAGTGAAAAGCATTGCAAATTATAGTTTTTTTTCTTTTTCATTTTTATTGACATTTGCAATATATGTAAGGCTAAGTGTAGCAATGTAAGTACGGATATTTTTGGAAATATTTATTTCTATATAGAACACAAAAATGTAGACAATATTTAAAAAAACACTTTCTTTTTGAAAATTAGTGTCAAGTTTAAATTTTAACTTGCTATTTTTATTTTCGTAGATTGAGGAAAACTTAGGCAGAACACAGCAGGACCTAATCTTCAAAAAGTATTCAGTGAAAAGATGGCAATGGCAAGGGATACAGAATCAAACCTGAATAAATGGAAGCATATCAAACATTTTCAGTAAATAAGTACTCTGCACAGGGACCTGAGCGATAGCATAGCAGTTGGGTGTTTGCCTTGCATGCTGCTGACCCAGGACGAACCTCGGTTGGATTCGTCCCATATGATCCCCTAAGCCAAGAGAGATTTCTGATCGAATAGCCAGGAATAACCCAAGTGGCACTGGGTGTGGACCATAAACCAAAATTTAAAAAAAAATATCTGTACAATAAACAGGTAAAAATATAATACTATCAGGAAGGTCTTTGTTCTAACTTTGTGGGAACATAGGCTTATCGGGGATATCTACTAGATAGATACCATACTTTTAATGTCTCCGAAGAATGTTCAGAGGTCTGGTAATTTCATACCATTAATTTCATAATTTTCTGCCAAGACAGAGGTTCCTTATGAGAATCGTAGGTGCAGATACATACAGGTCCTATAATGTATAGGATTATCAAGGTCATCTCAATGTTTTTCGAGGGCATTTTATGCCACAGATTATGGTGCTTAGGGACTGCACCTAAAAACTGATAGGTGACTATTCATTGCTGCATACCAGGTATGTATGTAAACATGTACATTGGTATATATGTGTATATACCTTCACCCCTATGCTATCTTTCTGACTTCTATATACTTTTTGTTAGAATGCTTGTGCATGCAAAAGTGTGTGTGTGTTTGTGTGTGTGTGTGTGTGTGTGTGTTTATACCTGGCTATACTTAGGCTTTTTCCTGACTCTGCCCTCAAGTATTATTCGTGGCAGTGTACAGGGGACATCGTATCCAAACTACAATTGTCTTGCACTTAAGAAAAGTATCCATGGGGCCGGGAAGGTGGCGCTAGAGATAAGGTGTCTGCCTTGTAAGAGCTACCAAGGAACAGACCGCGGTTCAATCCCCAGGCGTCCCATATGGTCCCCCCAAGCCAGGGGCGATTTCTGAGCACATAGCCAGGAGTAACCCCTGAGCATCAAACGGGTGTGGCCCAAAAAAACAAAAAAAAAAAGAAAAGTATCCTAACCTGCCTAACTAAGTTATATATATATATAAGGGTATACAAAATTTTATACTCATATCTTTCCTTATTATTTTGACAGTTACATGTGAGTTTTCTCAGTGACTATTCATGGTGGAGTTTGGGGTCTATTCCTGGCTCTGAGAGCCAGCTACACCTGGCAATGAACTATGTAGTATTGCATATCAAAATCGGGCTGTCTGTTAGCATGCATGGCAAGCATCTTAAATCTGTGATATCTTTTCATATCCTATATATCAATTAAAACTATATTTATACTAAAATGCTTTTAAGGAAAGAATATGGTATACTGATGAATGACACCCAGCCCTAGTTTGGATACCTTAGGGTATGATAAAGCTTCCAGGTAATGTGTCCTATATAAAACAGTGTTAACTATTCAATTTCAGAGATTTTCACCTGTCGATTTCTGACAACAAATTAAAAATGTTAAGATATTTAAAATATACGTTTTTCACTTATTTTTATAGCTTGCATTGCAGCTAGTTAGTTATTTCAAAATGTAATCAGAAAGGGTGGAATGATACTACAGTGGGTAGGGGGATTTTTCTTGTATGCAAACAACTTGGATTACAGTAATGGCACTACAAATGAACTCTGACCCACCAAAAATAATTCCTGAGCACATAACCATCAGTAAACAATGCAAGTGTGGCCCTAAACATAAAGTATTTATAGAAATAGACTTAAAATAAGTAAACTGCTTACTTTGTTCATGTCTTTCACTAAGAACTGTAAGAAACAAGTTTTTTTTTTTTTTTTGGTTTTTGGGCCACACCCGTTTGACGCTCAGGGGTTACTCCTGGCTATGAAATCGCCCAGAAATCGCCCCTGGCTTGGGGGGACCATATGGGACGCCGGGGGATCGAACCGCGGTCCTTCCTTGGCTAGCGCTTGCAAGGCAGACACCTTACCTCCAGCGTCACCTACCCGGCCCCTAGAAACAAGTTTAATTCTTGAAGCCAAGTAACCTGTACTGAAGATTACTGCTTATATCTTTCAAGTTCTCCAACCCATGTACTCTCCTATAAAGCAATGGTAATGGGTAAAAAAAAAAACCTCTGGATAAATACAAATTAGGAAAGAACTTCTATTTTGACAAAGAGAGTGGGAGAATAAATTTCAGGATGGTTATATATAAATATGGAAGTAAAAAAATTTAAAAATGTTAATACCATTGGACCATTTGAAATTCAATACAATCTTTTCTTGAAATAACTTTTAAAAGAGCCTTATTACAGACTTTAGGAGTATAGACTAAAAGAGGTAAGTAGTTTCTACACCTATTGTAAGAAAGAGAAATATGGAATGAAGAATTTAGAGAATGTCAGAAGTTAGAAACATTCTCCAAAAGTTATTTACGTAGAGTCAGACAATGGTTATAGTGACTATTTTAAATTCCACCTTCTGGATCTTGGAAAAGCATTGAGACAAGAGTGCCAAATATACTAATTTGATGGTCATATTCTAGATTTTCTCAAATTCTAAAACTGATCATTTTAGGCAATTCTCCCATATGTCAACCTTTTCTTTTGTCCTTACTCCCCACAGGAGAATGAACCACTGAAACACCAATAAATATCCAATAGGATAGGTTCTTTATAGAATATACTTTAAAGTAGGTAATTTTTGTTTCAGTAACTGGTGCTATTTCAATTATTTTAGAAGATAAAACACAGTTTTCTGCTATCATAAGTTCAGTTATTAAAATAATAGAATTGTGTACATTAAGAGTTTTAATTACACTTGCATTTAAAATATAAGAAGTATGAAATAAAAACTGTTTATTAATTAAAGGTGGGAGCAAACTTAAAGAAGTTTGGCACTCTTTTTAGCACTTTTATTTATCAGTGTCAGATCTTATATTTTTATGGTCTACAATATATTAGACTCCATGCAAAATGGTGATTAAGATAAAGTGGTAAACAAAAGTGTTAATCTTGACTTCAAAAATTTTTCAATTTTACTATGATAAAATAACTTTATTATAAACAATATATGTTCCAGTAATATAAAGTATATAATCTATAGCTTGTAATTATATAAAACAATAATATTTATATATGTAAATATTTTAAAATACAAAATGATTTAAACATGAAGTTTTTGAATATACACTTTTTAAAAATAAAAAGAAAGGTCAAAGGTACATGGAGTGAAGTTCATCATCACTTTTCAATAAAATGCAAATCAAAATCTTTGTAAGATAGTATCTCATGGGACCGAAGTGCTGGCGCAAGTGGTAGGATATTTTCCTTGCAAGCACTGACCTAGGATGGACAGTGGTTCGATCCTCCAGCCTCCCATATGGACCCCCAAACCAGGAGCGATGTCTGAGCGCAGAGCCAGTGGTAACCCCTGAGCATCACTGGATGTGACCCAAAACAAACAAAAAGATAGCACCTCATGAAGCTGAATGATAGCATGGCAGTAGAGTATTTGCCTTGCATGAAGCTGACCGAGGAATGACCCGGGTTTGATCCCAGGCATCCCATATTGTCCTCAGAGCCTGCCAGGAATGATTTCTGAGTAACCCCTGAATGCAGCCAGATATGGCCCAAAAATAAAAAAAATAGATATCACCTCATATTTTTGAGAATAATTATTATCAAATGATTATTATTGCATCATATTTATTATTATTATTTTATTATTTATTATTATTACATTAATTATTGTAAAAGCTAAGTAATTTTTAAAAGGATAGAGAAAAACAGAAATCATTGTAAACTCTTGGAAAGAAATATTAAGTAGAAGAACTACTGTGAACAAGAATATAAAGATATTTCAAAAATAACAATATATATTTCATATAACTAATTCTACTTTTGGTTATAAACCTAAATAATATAAAACACTAATTAAAATAAATTGCACTTGCCTTATGAGAGATTTTGTGTTTGATTTAAAACATTATAAATAAATGAACAAATAGATATATAAAATAAATACATATGTCCATTACTGCATTATAATCAATGACTAAGAGCTGGAAAATGTATATCTATTTGTGATGAATATGTAGATAATGTTATATATAAATATATAGTTATAGGAGCCAGAGCAATGGCTCAGCAGTAGACTTTTGCCTTCCACATGGCTGACCTAGGACAGACGTTGGTTCGATCCCTAGGTGTCCCATATGGTCCCCCAAGCCAATTTCTGAGCACAAAGTCAGGAGTTACCCTTGAGCATAAGAGAATGTGGCCCAAAAACCAAAAAAATATTAAAAAATGTAGTGATGTATTTGATGGAATTTTACTCAGATATGAGAAATGGTGCTTTCAGTAACCAGGAAAGCAGATCTGAGTCTATTTATAAAAAATATTGTGCCTCAGCAAAGTGCCATTACATATTCTCACTACAAAATCTTTTTTATGAGTAGTTATTTAATTATTAAAATAATAATGCCAAAGTAATATTCAAATTATAAGTTGACAAGATAACTACAAATGAAACTGAAACCATCAGACAAATTATATTCTTTTATAGGAATTTTCATTTTGTTAAAAAATAAAATTTTAAGATATAAAAATCAGTGCTAGATGGTCTTCTCAAGACTAATATTAAATAATCAAAATATCAATGATTACATCCATAAGATTGCTCGAATTCGCAGATTTCCTTTGTGATAGGCATTAAGCATTTTAAATCTCTATCTTTTTCTTGATTTTTTAGACAACATTGAGTTTCATTAACATATCAATTTTATTTATAGGCAAATCAAGTTTTCAAATAGTTATATTTTCTGTCAGCATACATAACAATCAGTTGAGCACAGATGAAATTCTGTCTGCCTGTCTTCAGAGGCTGCTCTTTAACTTCAAAGTCCTAGAATAATATTGTAGTTTTGAAAGACCCTTTGCTCAATTACCACTTCTTAAAAGATTTCTACAACTGATAACTTTAGAGCAAAGAAGTTATGAGATAAAATGTATTTAGTATATGGTTGGACAATAAATTTTAAATCTAAAGCCATTAAAACACTGCATTAGGGTGAGGCTTTTTTTGGAAAAATATAGTGAGTCAGAGACAAGAACATTGACAAATCCTTTGATACATTATTGTTGAAGAATAGTGAAAGACAATGAGTTGTCGTCACTTTCTGTAACTGAAATACTTTAGTATTCATAGATGTGAATGTCATTCTTCGCAAATTAATTCAGCTTAAAAGAAAATTGTGGCAGCTTCATCAGTCTTATGAGACCTTGTATCATGACATGTTACAGAAGTACTTTGCATTTCAGGAATGTTCAGGAATACTAGGGCTTCAAACACAATTAAAAATTTTAAACATTTAGCATTGGTAACCAACTTAAGGTAGGAAATTAAAAAAAAATAGTAACACTATAGCCATTGATGACGAATGATCTTGAGAATCAAAATATTTTGCTTATGAGAAGCCAGAGTAATAGTGCTGTGGATAAGGTACTTTCCTTGTAAGAGAACTCAGGTTTGATCCCCAGCACCCCATCTTGCCCCAAAAGCACTGCCAAGTGTAATTCTTGAGTGTAGAGTCAAGAATAAACTCCCAGGTGTAGAACTCCTTCCTATTTTTATAAATTAATGTTCTACATAAAAATCCTGCTTTAGAGATTACTAAAATGTGTTCAGTTAATTATAAGGAAGTAAGTTAGTGTATGTTATTAGCCTTTTACATTCTCAAACTTATAAGTAATTTCTGTCATTATTTTTGTCAGTTATAACTTTACTTTACATTAAAATATATTAAGATTGTTCAGGGCATGAGAGATAATACATTTACCTTCCACCACATTTATTATTATCAGTACTGCCAGAATTACAACTGAGCACAGATCTTGTCATGCTCATGGATAACTCATGGATAACTCAGTAATAAACACGAAAGATATTTATGAACTGTATCATTGAATCATTAAAGAAATGCTTATGTTGTTTAATCTTTGGCTACTGATAATTTTGTAGGAGGGATAATGCTTAAAACAACGAATAACATTAAATCTATTTGAGTCTATAAAAATTTCAGCAGACATTTAGTAATTTATATTTTCAAACATTAGATTCTTGTCTCATAGTGGCATGCAATAATTAATTGTATTCAAATATTTAAATATAAATTATTGATGTATATTGTATGAATGAAGAGACTAAAAAACTTTGGAAGAAAACATATAGCAGAGAAAAGTTATAAATAGATTCTCTAAAATAGTTGATCAAGCTCAAATAGTATAAATATTAAGCACTATTTATGTGATAAATATATTTGTGATATATACATATGTATATATTACATGTGAGTTATATTGTCAACTTTATATGAATTTACAAAAATAAAAACAATTTTATATTTTTTAAAAAATATTTATACTAAATTAAAATATTCAGGTCATGGGTGATCCTGTGTTAAAATTACTTATGAGTGAGAGTTGGTGCTGGGGGTAAGATGATTTTCTTATATGTGGTTGAGCCCATTTTTATTCCCAGTTCTGCATATTTGCCTTGATTATTTCCAGAAGTAATTTCTAAGCACAGAATAAGGATTACAAGGTTAAGGTATGCAGGTCTGCATTTGACATTGATGTAAAAAAGAATATATATATATATATATATACACACACACACACACACACAAATCTTAATTATACATTACGTGAGAAAGAATATCTGCTCTAAACATTTTTATTACATGGTAAAAATATCAATTAAAATTAAACCTTTATTAAACAAACCTATATTAAACTATTTTGTGGAGAAAATTTCCCCAGTAACAATCACATAAAATTTCAAAAACTCCTTTTTCAATTATAAAAACATAGTATGTTAACTATGGCAACTGGTCTCCTAGTGTTTTGGCAATTCAAATTGCCAGAAGCACAACCAACCTGCAGCAAGAAGTAAAAAGTGCTGGATATTCTCTGCAGTGAGTAATACTAATTCCTTATCTCTTCAGATTTCTGGTTCTGGCCAAAAAGAACTATACAAAATCATTGTGGCCTTTGAAAGAGAGAGGAACCCAAGGAATTTAATGTGAAATAAAAATCTAGTATGTTAAACATAAAGAAGTAGTGTACCAAATTTATTGATTATGGATTTTTTTCTGACACAGTCACTAGAAAATGGGGAAAACATGAAAAATTTAATGAAGATGTGATTAAGTGGTACTAAAATTCCAATTAAACGTTATTTGTTTATAAGTTTCAGTTTTCAGGCTATTTTGATTTTCTGATGAACAATGAGGAAATTTATTGCTTTGCCAAAGTTGGGAGCTTGGGAGAAATTACAGTTACGACATAAAATTGAATATATACATATATATAAAACACAAATGTTGATGGAAAGTTAAGTGAAACCATAAAGAGCTAAGTCTTAAATTAACTAGATTTCAGTGAGGATACAATTGTAGATGCCATAGACATATGAAGAGGTAACTTACAGTAAAAGACATAAGAAAAGTCATTTTTAGTATCAGCATCTTTTTGGATCCATGGGTCAATTGCATCTCTGAACTCCTAAATATAGAAATAAAATGGATCACTTGTATGAATGGAGAGTGATTAAGGAGCTATGTACCTATTGCCTACACATATGAGCCTAAAAATAACCTTTTACTAAAACTGCCTCCCCTGAGTAATGCCTTATTGTTTGCATGACAGGCTTCCTCAAATCTCACTACTAAAGCTCTTCATACTGGGGTTGAATTTATGGTTCTATTACACAGATCACTGAAAAGAAACAGATCATATTTATAGTTGATATTTATAAGAACAAAATATTGTGCCAAAACACTAGTCTAAATTAATTAAGATAGCATGGTATATAAAATATTGTATGCTCTTTTGTATTGGGCCTCTAATGAGAAATAAAGGCATGAAAATATTCATAAAATAATAAAACTTGATAGCCACATAACCAGTATCTTATATAAGTAGGATGTTGTTTTTAGTATCAGTGATGAAATTATTTGCTTTCAATATGTTGAGATGGAATGACATCCAAGTATTGACCTGTATTATTTTATTTTATTGTATTTTATTATATAATAATATATATATTATTGTATTTTATTATATAAAAGTAATCATGTAAATTCTCTTATAATTTTTACTACCTGTTGCTAATAATGGTCACTGTCCTTAATTGACAAAACAGAATATTCTCCCAAAATGAGTCAAGGGTCCAAATACATTTTCTTTTTCTTTTTTTTTCTTTTATTTTCATTTTTTTTTATTTTGGGGTCACACCTGGCAGCACTCAGGGGTCACTTCTGGCTCTACACTCAGAAATCGATCCTGGCTAACTCAGAGGACCATATGGGATGCCAGGATTCAAACTACCGTCCTTCTGCATGAAAGGCAAACACCCTATCTCTATGCTATCTCTCCGGCCCCCAAATACATTTTCAAATAGAAAAAAAAAATCCACACCAATTCTTTAAATACAAAAATTTAAGACATTTGATAAGGATATTCTATCACATTTAATAGAAAATGACTTCTTCAATTTGTGTCATAAATGTTTAATATTGAGTGACTAAGTTTGAGTTTGGATTCTTACCCTTCTTAAACAAAATTTCAAACAGATGGCATAGTATCTAACTTTGTAATTAGGTGGGTTGTCTATTATAAAGAGGGTTCTGGACTGTCATTTTCACTACTGGACCTTTAGTTTTTTTTTTTTAAACAAATTTAATGCAGTAATTGGTGAGCATCACTGCTTCATTCTTAAAATTGAAACTAGACTATTTAAAATTTATATAAAAAAAGGACCTCCAGAATCCACGCCAGAGAGATAGTATGTGTTCTGATGCTTGCCTTGTTTAACATATTCTTTTTATTTAGACCATATTTTTCCCCAAATATTACTCAGGAGGGGCCTCTAAGCACAGAACCAGAATAGAACCTGAATATAATCATTTTTTATTTTTTAAATAAAACAAAATAAAATTGAGGACTGGAGATTATTACACTTTCCATGTAGCATCATATAATCCTCTCGGCATCTTAGGTAGAACCTTGATCACCCAGCAACACTTTAATGGTCTGGATAATCTATAGTACTGCAGGACCCCTAATTATACCACTTTCTCAGGTGAGTCTTCACTTTCAATCCATAACCTGGTTGTCTTAGAATCAACAGAACACCTGGGCCCACTAACACATTTAGCAGGACCCCAAAATATAAATAATAAATTGAATCGCATTTAAATTTTTGAAAAGTATGTAAAAATGCAACATTTTCTAAGACAAGATGAATATATAAAATGTATAAAAATTTGGGTAGAACATGAACAGCATAAGCCATAAACAAGTAGTATAGAAGAGTAATTATTAGGTAGCTCACAAGAGTGTATGTATGCTTGCAGAACAGCCAATAGAAACACCATTATCATTTTTTTCATGGTTCCCTTAGTCAAAATATCACTCATGCTAGAATACCACATTAACACTTGGCCTGATTTTGAGTTTACATTCCTTCAGGTAAAAGTCTTTCCACAAAATTTTATGTTCCTCTATCTTCCAGTCTCTGAGGCTATTTGAAGAAACTCTCTAAAGTCTATTAAGAGAATACTTTCCTATAACAATTAAATCATCTCTACATTTTTCTATGTATGCACATACACACATTCTATCTTTCTATAATTAAATATTAATTAGAATCACTGGAGACTTTTTTAAACATTTTGGTGATCTAAAAAGTCCATATTTGCATTTATAAAATGTAGAAGAATTATAAATAAGTTAAGAAAGATGTTTAGATTCATGAATGTACAGCACTTGATAGATTCCTGGATATGTTTCTTGTGAACACACTATAAATTCATTGAATAAAACTACATACTATGTAATAACTTAAATAATAACACATAGAATTTGCAGTCCATGAAGAGTTAACAGCTCTATGCCAGGTCTAAATCAGTATTATATTCACATATCTTAGCTTTTCTTTCTCTAAAATCAATATCTGCAAATAATAAATGAGATCCCAGAGGGTTCGGTTAAGTTTCAACCACCATAGACTTACTCTGCAATTGGTCTTAGACTCAATAATGCAGGTGAGTGTCACACTATAGAACATCTTTAGCACATGTAATAGAAAATTAATAGCTTTCAAATCAGCACTGTGGTTACCCTAAGGATTACACAATAGTTCAAGTTAGAACAACCCACTAAGAACTATATAAAATTATATAAAACCTGAAAAATACAAAACCTCCAACAATATTCTTAATTTTCTATGAACAGTACATTCTTTTCAGAAAATAAATCCTCATGTAAAACTATCATGTTGAAACAATGTTCTAATAAGCTTCAATGTAGGGGTATATCTGATGTCAATATGAAGCTCAAATAGGTCTAGAGGTTTACATATAAGAATCATAAACCTGTATATTGCTAATATCTAGATTTAAAATCAGTATTTAAGATAAACATTCTAATTATATCCTCATATTGTTAGTATATATACTTGTAAAAGTAAAAGTTTTCCTGATAAATTAAGCTTTTGTATTTGCTCTGTTATATTGCCTTTCTTTCTTCTGTGATACTGAGAATAACTTGACTGTAGATTTCGTACTAAGTTCAAAAAGTAGTGAATAAAAAATAAAAGATAGCTTTTAAATTTATATATTGCATTAGTTTGCAGAACTGGGAATCTATGACACCATAAAATAAATTAACATTGAGTTAAGCTGGATTCTGCCATGCTAAAGAGATGTCAGAAAATTTGTAAACTTCATACAGTAAAATATTCTTCTGTAAAGAGACAATAAAATGTGAGAGAATATCAATTATTTATTTATTCATTTTGATCCAACAACAGTAGATTTTTGCAGAAATGAAAATCTTCCAATTTAATTGTGCAATGAACATGTTAAAGCCAAGAACAGCATCAACAGCACGCCTAAGATTCATATAGTTTTTCTGATTTCTTTCATAGCTTGACATTTTAAAAACAGATCAGTTCACATTTTTACAAAAATATTTCTTCTCAGCTCAAAGAAAATTCATAAATAAGTCAGCTTGTTAAAGGAACAGACGTATCTCCTAGAGATTTTTATGAAATAACATGTGACTTAAATGCATTTTTCTAAGTGTTGAATATGAAATTTAAATCACAATGAGCCATCCCAAAGTTTTAAATTTTGTACTAAGCATTAAATAAACCAAGTCCAGAACAAAACTTTAAAAATAATAACGAATATTCTTGAGAAAGCGTAAACGCTGAAGGATAGCAGAGACTTACCCACAGCTGCCAAATCCAGTCATTTGATAATACTAAAAGCATGTGGCATTTTCACATGCTTTTATCTCTTACTTTTCAAAGGAGTTTCATCACCTAATTTAGCACTATCTGCAAAGATTTTGGAATAACAAATAAAATCTTCCTTCTTGCTTTTCTTCTAGTTTTAATTCTTGTTGGCTTGTACCATGCAAACAAAATGGCACCTTTCTTTCAATTGCAGGTGCAAGCTTTATATAGCAAGCATGTGTATGTGAGTATGCCACAAAACACCAGTTCCTTATCATGCGCTTGTTAGCTTGTCCAATCTATGGCAATCACTTCAGTCCCAGGGGCTGAAAGACACAAGATGCAGGGGAGAAAGGGAAGCAAAAGCTGAAGAAAGATCAATACTGCACTGTGAAACAAGAAGTGTAGGCTATTTACTTTTCATTGATCTGATGATGCAGGAGAAACACCTCAAACTGCCATTAACTTGAAGTAATACATCTGTGTTTTCTCACCTCAAGGTCATCAAGAGCTAAAAAGAAATTAGAACAAACAAACTAATCACAAGAGTACAATAAAACTGTTAATCCATGCACAAACTCACAGTTACATAACTAAATTTCAGGTAGAATGAGATTCACAATGATATTCTAGAATGTTATACTATTTTATCTTCAAATTAGAAAACCTAAATAAATTTAAGTGAAAGTTTATATACATATATAGTAAACTAAAACATTTTCAACTCCTAAAAGAACATGATATAACTAAACTTTAACATGATTGGATAGACATCAATGACATGAATATTACATGAAAATAATTCTGAACTTTATTCATCATCAATGCCTTCATGCAGAAGTTTATGTATGCATAGCTATCTATGTATAAACACAAAATATAAACATATTTTAATTCTGTCTGTGGCAAAACTTTAACTTTTAAAACTTGCCTTTGATATATTACTATGTGTGTTTTGCTTTGTGTTTGTTTACCATGACAATAAGCATTAGACAATAGCATTTCAAATGGATAAGAGCTTAACTTCTTTCATATAGAAAAATTTTATCCTGTTTCTGCCTTTTTTTTTTTTTTTTTTTTTTTTTTGGTTTTTGGGCCACACCCGGTAACGCTCAGAGGTTACTCCTGGCTATGCGCTCAGAAGTTGCTCCTGGCTTGGGGGACCATATGGGACACCGGGGGATCGAACCGCGGTCCATCCAAGGCTAGCGCAGGGAAGGCAGGCACCTTACCTTTAGCGCCACCGCCCGGCCCCATGTTTCTGCCTTTTTTAGCTTTTTGTTTTGATATGATTTTTTTATATGTGTTCTGGGTCAGATTTCCCAAACAGAGTTCAGCGGACTAAGTGGTCATTCCTTGCGATAATGCCTTGTTCTGTGGGTCAGATTGTTCAATATTAGAGTAGCTCCTGGTGAGGGTGCTACTCAGACATAACTGTACTGGAAATTTTTAGAGCCACACTGGCAATTCTTAGAGGGCCACGAAGTGCCCGAGATCAAACCCAGGGCCTCATGCATGCTACTTATGCACTCCAGCCGTTTGAGTGGCTGGCTCCAGTGTTTATATTTTTAAATCATGTATACACTGAAAAATAATTGTAACTATCATTATTTTAGTTTAAATTAGTTTAAATTCTATCCTTTATACTAGAATTAAGAAATTTTTGTATAGTGTGGTTATATTTCTATATGTTTATATTTATCTATTCTTATAATTAAATAATTATATATAAACATACAAATATATATTTATATTTATTGTATTTTTAAATGACTAGTAAATATAATTTTATTTCAGAATAAGCATATTTTCTTTGCATTTTTTTTTTTTTTTTTTTTTGGTTTTTGGGCCACACCCGTTTGATGCTCAGGGGTTACTCCTGGCTATGTGCTCAGAAATCGCCCCTGGCTTGGGGGGACCATATGGGACGCCGGGGGATCGAACCGCGGTCCTTCCTTGGCTAGCGCTTGCAAGGCAGACACCTTACCTCCAGCGCCACCTACCCGGCCCCTTCTTTGCATTTTTGTAAAGTAATTTTAGCAGCAATAAACTCTCCCAGTTTTTATTTTTTTTAAATCATGATAAATTTTAACTATCAAACTCAAAGATATTTTGACAGGACTTTTACATGATGTTGACCTTGGAATATTTCTTTCTTTTTTTCTTGGCTTATTCTTTTTTTTATTTAAACATCTTGATTACATATATGATTATGATTAGGTTTCAGTCATGTAAAGAACACCCCCTTCACCAGTGCAACATTCCTACCACCAATGTCCCAAATCTCCCTCCATCCCACCCCACCCCCACCTGTACTCCAGACAGGCTTCCCAGTTCCCTCATTCATTCACATGATTATGGTAGTTCTCAGTGTAGTTATTTCTATAACTGCACTCACCACTCTTTGTGGTGAGCTTCGTGAAGTGAGCTGGAAGTTCCAGCCCTCCTCTTATTGTCTCAGGATTGTTGCAAAAATGACTTTTATTTTTCTTAAAACCCATAGATGAGTGAGACTATTCTGTGTGTCTCTCTCTCCCTCTGACTTATTTCACTCAGCATGATAGATTCCATGTACATCCATGTATAGGAAAATTTCATGACTTCATCTCTCCTGACGGCTGCATAAAATTCCATTGTGTATATGTACCACAGTTTCTTTAGCCATTCGTCTGTTGAAGGGCATCTTGGTTGTTTCCAGAGCCTGGCTATTGTGAATAGTGCTGCAATAAATATAGGTGTGAGGAAGAGTTTTTTGTATTGTATTCTTTTGTTCTTAGGGTATATCCCTAGAAGTGGAATAGCTGGGTCGAATGGGAGCTCAATTTCCAGCTTTTGGAGGAATCTCCATATTGCTTTCCATAGAGGTTGGCCAGTTTTTATTTTCTTTTCAAAATTTTGTCTGAATTGGGGCCAGAGCAATGGCGCAAGCGGTAAAGCATATGCCTTGCCTGCGCCAGTCTAAGACGAACCACAGTTTGATCCCTCGGTAGCCCATATGGTTCCCAAGCCAGGAGCTATTTCTGAGTGCATAGCCAGGAGTAACCCCTAAGTGTCACCGAGTGTGGACAAAAATACAAAAAGAAAACAAAGCAAAATTTTGTCTGCGTTATTTATTTTACTTTCACTTTTATGGGACAATTTTGCCAAGAAAAAAATTTTTGTTTAGCAGGGTTATCTTTTTAGCCTTTTAATAATTTTGATATGGCAATCCATTATCATGACCTTAAAGTTTTTGCTATAATATATGATATAATGAAATATTATTGGTATAAAATTGGGACCAGGGTAATAGTACTGTGGGTAGGGTGTTTGCCTTGCACACAGCCAACCCAGGTTTAACCCTGGAATTTCATGTGGTCCTCTGAGCTAGGAGTGATTTCTGAATGAAGACAGAAGCAATCCTTGAGCACCAACAAGTGCTATGAAATTAACTTTTCTCTTCAAGCTTTTAAATTTTTCATTGTCTCTTATTTTGACAGATATATGCAATTTTCAGATACATTCTCTCAACTCATATATCTGAAAGTATTTCTGTTCCTGTATGTAATAGCTTTTTGGCCACACTCAGTGGTGCTTAGATTTTATTCCTGACTGTGTACTCAGGAATTACTCCTTGCAGTATTCAGGGAAATTATGGTGTACCAGGGTTGAACCCAGGTGGACATGTATGCAATGCAAGTGCCTTAATTCTGATCTACCTCTCTGCCCTCTTTTATGTTTATCAAAATAATTATTTAAATTTTATATATATATAAAATAGTTTATGAAGTTTTGGGGTCATAGCAATAACACAGGGCATACATTTTTGTCTTGCATGCAGCAAACCCAGGTTCAATATCCCACATCCCATATGGTCTCCTGAGCCTGCCAGTAGTAATTCTTGTGTGCAGAGCCAAGAGGAAGTCCTGAGCCCTACAAGGTGTGGCCCAAAACAAAACAACAAAAAGATTAATTATGAAGCTTATAATGATAAAATTTTATTTTCAATTTTATCTCAAACTGTGGAAAAACTAAAAAAAAATGTTAATCCAATTGACAGATGAAATAATTGTTATTAATTGATGCTCTATAAAAACATGATGCTTTGTGTCCAGAGAACTAGTACAGGTGCTTGGCTTTCATGACGCTGATGCTGATTCAAGTTCCAGTACTTTATAAGATTCCCGAAGACCTCCAGTAATGATCACTGAGCTAAAGCTAGGAATAGCCCCTGAATATAAAATGTGATCCCAATCCTTTGTCCCTGACCACTCTCAAAAAATGCTCTGAATTTGCTAAATGATGATCTAGGTAATTTTTAAAGCAAAACTTATGACAAAAATAGTCTTTGCAATGGCAATAATATATATTTATTGATAAGACAAGGATAGTGTTCTTAATCTACTTGAATAAATAGCCTTCTTTGATTCTCTTTGTTTGCTTTGTTTGTGTTTATTGGGAGGGCTACAACTTGCAGTACTCAAGGCTTACTTATGTCTCTATACTCAAGAATTTCTCCTGGTGGGGTCGGAGAGATTGCATAGAGGTAAGGCATTTGCCTTCATACAGAAGGACGGTGGTTAGAATCCCGGCATCCCATATGGTCCCCTGAGCCTGCCAGGAGTGCTTTCTGAGCGTAGAGCCAGGAGTACCCCCTGAGCGCTGCCATGTGTGACCCAAAAACAAAAACAAAACAAAACAAAGAATTACTCCTGGCAAGGTTCAGGGCACCATATGAAATGCTTGCTATAGTGGCCTTATTTTCTCATCCACAACCGAAAGGAAAGGTTCCTGACACCACACACACACACACACACACACACACACACACACACACACACACACTCACACATACACACACACACTCACACATACATACATACATACACACACACACACACACACACACACACACACACACACAGAACCTTGGGATATGGCAATGAGAAGGTATGGAGCCAGTGGTTGTTACCATGACAATATGCTTCAAGAGTGGAGAAACCCTGAATCTCTTAGGCCACAGGAATTTTCTTCCTTCCCCAATACTGTGCCTATACAAAATAAATAAATAAATAAATAAATAAATAAATAAATAAATAAATAAATAAAAATAACAGGTGGGGTAATACCAAACCCTGCCACTGCAGCACTTTTTCTGGTTTTGTTTTGTTTTATTTTTGTTTGTTTTTTGATATACTTTTCTTCTCTTTTTTCTTCCACTTTTTTCTTTCTTTTTCACTTTTGTGGATATTATTCGGTGAATTTTTTTGTTTATTTTTTAGTAGTTGATACCAAATTTTTTTTTCTCTTTTCTTTAACATTTTTATCTCCAACAGAATAACATAACTTGAATCATTCAGCCTCATAAATTGAGGGGGGAAAAGAATGATACCAGACCAGTCATATGAACATGCAGTGTAAATAAAAAATGACCAGACTGGAACACCAAACAGAATAAATACCCAACCTACAACTAGCTGTAAAGTGGAGACCAGTTGCACTAGGATTCTGGGGGGTAAAGGAGGGATATATGAGAGACATGCTGGGAACAGGAGTGGAGGGAGTACAACATTGATGGTGGCAATGCCCTTCATTTATTGTCACTATGTACTGTTGGTTACCGTGACTTGACTGTGGCCATTTTGCTATAGCCTCTCTGCCATTTTCCAGTTTTGCACCTGCAAACTGCCTACGTGCTGTTTTGCTACAAGGCCCCTGAGCCAGCAGGAAAAAATGCAGCCACAAAAGTAATAAATAACTTCTTAGCCCAGGGGAGAGGAACACAGCCTGGTACCACTCCCAGGAATGGAGCTATACTCCCCTGGCCCACATTCTTGAGTTAACAAGGTATTCATTATTGTCTTGTGCAACATTGTTTTTACAAAGTTAATTCTTAAGAATTTCCCCACCATAAATCTGTTAAGAGCTTGGGAATGTGGTCAGCAGACCCTACCCAGGGTCACAAGGTGTTTCCATGGAAACTGCTTATCTAGCATGACTTGCAAGTTGTACTGCCCCCTGCCCCACTGCCCATTTTCCATATTTGGGGAATGATTTACTTTCTTTGTTCCACCCAACCCGTACTGTGTTTATACCTTATTTGGAATAATGAAGTGGCCTGCACACCAAAAAAAGTGATTGACATTACCTTTTGCCTGCCCCTCTCTACCTTGTCTATATAAGAGGATGCAAGATCACATCAAAGTGCCTTTGAACGGATTTTCTATCTTGGGTCATTTGTTATTAACCTCTCTCAGATTTTTTCAAGGTGCGGTTGTGTGATCTGAGCCTTGCAAAATAAAGGTGCGGTTGTTCGTGAGCCTCTCATCCACTCTCCGCTGGCCGGGCCCCTTCGGGGGGCTTACAGGACACCCGCAATGTACCATAAATAATTCTGTGTAATGAACTTAAGTCACAAAAAAAAAAAAAAAGAAATGCTGATTATCGAACTTAGGTTGGATATGTAAAAGGAAAGTGCTCTGCCCTCTGTATGATCTTTCCAGTTCTGCTACGATATTTTAGGGTTAAAATTTTCAATATAATAGATATTTATTTTGTTTTGGTATATACCCAAATGTTTTATATTTATTAAAATTAAATTAATTAAGTGAAATGGCAATGAAGTAACATTTTGATTTGTTATTTTCTTTTATTTTCTTGAGGGTCATAATATCCCCTTAAAATACTATTTTTTCGGGCCCGGAGAGATAGCACAGCGGCGTTTGCCTTGCAAGCAGTCGATCTAGGACCAAAGGTGGTTGGTTCGAATCCCGGTGTCCCATATGGTCCCCCGTGCCTGCCAGGAGCTATTTCTGAGCAGACAGCTAGGAGAAACCCCTGAGCACTGCCGGGTGTGGCCCAAAAAAACAAACAAAAAAAAATACTCTTTTTTCCTAGCATTAGCTGGATTAGCCAATGGGCACGGCTGCATATGACCTCCCTGAATAAGCATATATATGTAATAAATAAAATCATTTAATGGAAATCCATTTTATTAG
Source organism: Suncus etruscus (assembly GCF_024139225.1). Classification (NCBI taxonomy): domain Eukaryota; kingdom Metazoa; phylum Chordata; class Mammalia; order Eulipotyphla; family Soricidae; genus Suncus; species Suncus etruscus. The sequence continues at coordinate 148,293,450 of NC_064849.1, read as the reverse complement.
TTAATATGAACAGTCATTTCTAAGGAGTCTAGTATTTTTCTCAGATTTAAATATAAATTCAATATTTCTAACAGAAAATACTTTTTCCATTATCAAGTATTCAGAACATTAAGTTAAAATAAAAATGAAATACATTCAGTTCATGTGCTTTAACAAACTAGTTAAGACAAATGCATTAATAAACAAAAACATGTCCAATAATAAATACAGACAAATAATAATAGAAATAGTTATAAATAATACTAAATATATATTGATATCTGCTTACTATGAATACCTCATGATTTCTCTTTATATATTTAGAAACATTTGCAAATACTGCAATGCTCTAAAAACATCTTGAATTTTACTTAATTATAAAAACGATTTTTGATATTTTATATATGTTACTTCTCTGTTATTTTTTTTCATCATCTACCTCCTTGTTTCTTTCTCTCCTCCTTTGTCCCTCTCTTTCTCCACACATACATATATAAACATACATGCATGCACACACAAACTTACCAACTTAAAGCTTACATTTAAATTTTCTACCTTTGGTATCAAAGAGGTGGTTAAATAGTACAGTGCCTACCTTTCTCCAGGACCAACCAGTGATGCTCTGTTCTGCAGATGTGACCTCCAGCACCACATTCAACAATAAGTTGTGCAGTCCTGGTATTACTCACCCACTTGTTGGAACACTGCAACTAAAAGTTCAAATGCTGGCAGACTACCACCACAAGAGAAAAGAAAAAAATTATATTCTAAGTTATCAAAATCAAAGTAGAAATTAATATGGTCTAAAAACAAGACTTTACTCAGTTTATTAGTTTTAATTGAAGAGATGGAAAATAATATTTGATAACTATGGATTGACCATTTAAACATATGAATTATGCTTATATAATTTTTCACATCTTAAATTTAACTTCATGAATTTATTTTTATTATTTGACATATATTCAGAAAATTTCTTTTCTAGGTAATTTTCTAAGGGGAGACTAGCCAGGGAGTCACTTTCCCATGAAGAAATCTCTTGATACAGTGAAGGCAACAAGAATGGGCCTATTGCCTGAGTGCAACAGAGACTCATTCTCAGAAGTTAAAGCATCAGGTCACCAATAAAAACTATTTCTTATGTAGAATGTGATAGTAAATTGCTTCACCATAGCTTCTATGTCTCAATATAAATCACTTAATGACTGACAAATGAAAATCTTAATTTTGTTCATAGCAATATTTCTTCAATGTTTAAGTATCAAGAGAGGTGAGGGAGAAATTATGTCAGATACACAAGTCAAGTAATACATTTTCTTATTAATTTACGAAACTTGTTTTACAAATTTTCAAAGTTGAAAAGAATCTGCATGTTTTGAAATATGTTTCCTATAAACATCTAAAATCCGAAGCATTTTATTTTAAGTTCTAATATATGAAGTTACACTTGATTAAAGATATCTGATTCACTATATTAGGAAGAATTAAAAATATAATAATAACATGTAAAATATTATTATTCTCATTCTCCACGAGCTTTCTCTGGTTTTTAATTAATGATGACATGTTTTATGCATATTAAAATGCACAATTATATTATTCATTTTAATAAAAATTACTAGTAAGTAAGCATTGAAATTAAATACAGGTTAATATATTTACTAAAATTATAATATTAAGATGATTTTGATGCTGCATTTCCAAATATAACATAGATCTTAATGAGAAAATTTTATAACATTTAATCATTTAATATTGTATAAGTATTACTTATATATTGATTAGTTTCTATCCATTATAGGAAAGAAGTTGATTCTAATCATTTTTAATGAATAAATATTTAACAGAAAAAATAGTTGATAAATCAAGCATTAAATATCAAAAATTTTAGTTGGAAGAAGATAACTTCATTATAAACAGTTTTATCGGAAGCTCAAGCAAAATTAGAAGAGTATATTAAACATCTTACTAGTTTATGATAGCTGGAGCCATTGCACAGTAGGATGCTTGACTTGCACTAGACTAGATTGACCCGGGTTCTTTCAGCACCCCTGGGAGTGAGCGCTAAACACAATGCCTGAATTCATCCCTGATCCCAGGTGTGGTCCCAAAACAAAACAGAACAGAACAAAACAAACAAAACAAAAAGCTTTCCTAGTTTAGTGACTTGAAAATTACTCCACCTCATTATCTTTGGCTGTGGGACAGCCTACGTAAGAACTTAATTTTTCCACATCTTATTTCCCTGAAAAGAATAGAGGCTATTTACATAAATAAACTGGTAAAAGTATTAGAAGATACTTTATTTTTTAAAAGGCGGATCTATGAGGAAGTAAGTGAAGAGGAAAAGATTTTGTAGCTTGAGAAAGTATATGGGAAAGGGCTTGCAGGGGTCTCAAACTCACAGCCCGCAGGCCACAAACGGCCCTCCATACAATATTTTGTGGCCCTGCCCTAGAGGAATCTTTTTTTGTTTTGTTTTGTTTTAGTTGTTTGGGTCACACCCCCCAATATTCAAGGCTTACTACTGACTTTGCACTCAAGGATCACCCCTACTTTGCCTCCTGCGGCCCCCAGGTAAATTGAGTTTGAGACCCCTGGGCCTTACAGGGAGAGTAGTGACCAACTAAACATAAGTGATTAAAGATTTTAAAAAGGGGGGCCCGGAGAGATAGCACAGCGGCGTTTGCCTTGCAAGCAGCCGATCCAGGACCAAAAAAGGTGGTTGGTTCGAATCCCGGTGTCCCATATGGTCCCCCGTGCCTGCCAGGAGCTATTTCTGAGCAGACAGCCAGGAGTAAGCCCTGAGCACTGCCGGGTGTGGCCCAAAAACCAAAAAAAAAAAAAAAAAGATTTTAAAAAGGGAAAATAACTCGGTAGTAGTTTAGTTGAGTGGCATTGGAGAAAATATTTTAAACTCAAAAGTTCATGAGAACTTTTTGAGTTGAAATATTACCTGAATAAGTAATTAATTTTTAACACATGTCCTCAGCTGATTGTAGTCGCAGTTTTTAATGGCGCATTAGGGCTTTATTTTCCAATTTAAAGAAAGTACAAGCCCCACTTTTAAAAGAAAGGTGAGAATGGAAAATATATTTTATGATGTGATTTAGAAATTTAAGGAAGATGAAATAAAGCTTCTTGTTTGAAATAATATGTATCACAATTTAAGATTGCTTGATTATTAAACTTAAAAAGGTAATTGAATGATGGAGAAAATTGCTGTTTTAACTTGCTTTGGTTTTCATGCTATATAGTCAAATATATCTGTATAGTAGACTTATATCAATCTTCATTCCCTACTCGATCTTCAATTGAGTCAGCTGGTTGATTAAACACATGTTTTCTATTTCCTCCACGAAGTCTTATCAGATTTCACATTTATTAGCTTTGAAATAATATATACTGCTATGCAAAAACAACAGCATACAAATGAATTTATTACAATTTATTTAGGTACCTACACAAAGATTTGGCACTTGCTGCTTAACTTGTAGCCATCAAATTTAAATTTGTTCAATTTGTTCCATGTGTTCACTTGGCAAAAATCACAAGATTTCCCCAACAATTGATGCTTATCTAAATAGCACTTGCTAATATGCACCAAAATTATGTTTTTCCCTGTTTCCACTCATAGAAGATAGTAACTAGCATGTGTGTCTCTTTCAATGGTCTAGTGCACAGCTCCTGACAAAAGTGTTCATTACTTATAAGTATTAACATTTTAAATTTATTTTTGTTATATAATTTTGACTTAGTATCAATTTTAATCACTCATAATGTAGAAAAATCAAAGGTTTTCAAATGTTTCTAAAGACAATTTATTATGTATTTTCAACTAATAATTAAGTACTTTGGTATTAAAATCGTGATAAGCTAGAGTAGTTTTCTACATGAGTGTCAACTGTTGTAATTATTTTGATATTTTCATATCATTATATACTATACATTACATCTTACTTTATTTCTGGATTTTGGGCCACACCGAGTGATGCTCAAACATTATTCCTGGTTATGCAGAAAACACTCCTGGCTTGAAGGACCATATGGGATGCCAGGGGAACAAACTGTGGTCTGTCCTAGGTCAGTGTGTGCAAGGCAAATGCCCTACCACTTGTGCCACAGCTCCAGCCCCATATATATTACATATTGCATTTTACTAATAAAAGGGTACTTAAAATGTGTATATAATGTTGTGAGTATATACTTTCTTCTAAAGGAAATGAAATTAAAATTTAATTAAGTTAAAATTCCAAGGATAGTATTAATGTTTGATAGAGAATGAATTGGTAAAATGGAACATTGTTATATCTAATCAATTACATTCTCATTTTTCATAGAAATTCTTAGTGCTTGGAGATAATATTTGCCCCTATTTTAGCATACATATGTAAAGGAAAAGCTAGCATATGAATATTTAAATATATGTTTAAAAATTTCCTAACCAGTTTAGTTCATTTTTTTCTTTTTTTAATGGTTTTTGATTTTTGGGCCACACCCTGTGACGCTCAGGGGTTACTCCTGGCTATGCACTCAGAAATAACTCCTAGCTTGAGGGACCATATGGGATCACAGGGATCGAACCAAGGTTTGTCCTGGGTCAGCTGCATGCAAGGCAAATGCCCTACCACTGCGCTATCACTGTCTCTCTCTGTCTCTGTCTGTCTCTCTGTCTCTGTCTCTGTCTCTCTCTGTCTCTGTCTCTCTCTCTCCCTCTCTCTCTCTCTCTCTCTCTCTCTCTCTCTCTCTCTCTCTCTCTCTCTCTCTCTCTCTCTCTCTCTCTCTCATTTAGGCATAGCAAGTGTTGGGAAAATTAGAAAGGGAATTACCTTGGCCTAGGAGACACAGAGTTTCTCCACCCCTGAAGCACACTGTCATTAGAATAACTACAAACTCCAGACATGCTCTTTGTTAAACCTAAAGGTCTTTTTATGGTGCCAGTAAATGTTCTGCTCAGTGTGGCTACCAAAATCAGTCCTCTGTAATTAGAGATCCTAGTATTTCAGAGCATATGAAGTCTAGAATAGAGTCTTTGTTTATCAATCCAGAAGTTCTGCTCCGTCACGGTCCTTGTAGTTATTTTTCTGTAGTTAGTGATCTTGTTTTTTGCACAAATTCTATGCCAAAGCCTAGGCTTGGGTCTTTTCGTTGTTGTTGTTGTTGTTTTTGGTCCCAGAAAAAGTTCTGCTCAGTCACGGTTGTCAGTCAGTCTTCTGTATTTAGTGATCTTGTTTTTTTGAACAGATCCAAAGACGAGTGTTTACTGATTTCATTTTACCGTTAGGTGATGAGAAAGGGCAACCTGTTCTTAGATCAGGTTGTTGGTGTTCACTCCAAGTCAGGCTATCATATAAACATGGTGCAAGTTGGTGCCAGAACCATATTAGGCACTTCCCGGAGAGTGTTTGATTCCTGGTGAGTTGCAGGGAACTGTGTTGGTTCTAAGGTTGGGATCTGGGGTCAGGGTTGAACGGTCGTTGTCCAATCACAAGACTAAGTCGAGTCCCCGTGACAAGTGTTCAGGGTGAGAGGCACCCCTATATTATAAAATTGATGGGTTCTTATCCCTAGTAAATAAGAGCTTGTTTATATACAAAAGATTCCCCCTTTTTTAGTATGCCTATTCATAAGGAAATAGTGCCAGCTTCTTGCTGGGGCCTGCGATGACTTTTAGGGTGTCTTTTCACTTTGGGAGCTGAGTGGTGGCAAGTTGTGTCAGGAGGTCAGTCTCGGTACCTAATGAGTTAAAAACTGAGGATAAGGAAGGCTTAATAGGGGGGATAATGGATCAGGATTGGGGCGGCAAGAAAACAGAAGGAGTTCTGAAGGAGGAAAGGAGGGATAATATTTACAAGGGGCTATATACAATATAGGCATAGATTGTTTGCAATATAGATTGGATATACCAAGAGGAGACCATTATGTACAAACTCATGCTCACTTATAGACAGATATTTGAGACCTATTCGTAAATTGTTTAATAAATAATTGAATGAGAAAAGATAAACAGCTAAAATATAGATTAAAATAAGAGAGATAATAGTTATTTGCAACAATGTACTCAATGAATGGGGCCTGTACCATGGGTCAGTGTTGAGCAGGTGTCTGTTTCTGTGGTCTTGAATATCATATGTTTTAGTCCCTGATAGAAGACACAATCAATAGAGATGACTTGCAGTTTGGGAAAATGAGGATTGATGGGAAGGAAGGAAAGCTGCTGAGAAGGACACAAAGACAGTTGCTTTTACGTTTGGTGGAAGGACTTAAGGAATGAGGCTCCCTATTTCCTCCCGGGACCGGTCTGACTGACCCCAAGAGGTCAGAACAACAGTGCTTGTCCAGAAACCCAGCAGGAAACAGGGAATGCTGGGGAGGAGGCCCCGTGGTCTAGTCCAAACACAATAAAGGCCATTAGGGCTGGAGGTTCCCTGTTTTCCTTCCAGACACAATGTCCCCAGAAAATAGAGATTTGGCAATAATTTGTTAACCAGACATTCTTAAGACACTACATACATAGCAGCCCTCGAATCATCTTACTAACCCCTAATCCCAATGGCTTTTTATTTAACTGTGAAAAAGCTTTATAATTTAATGGAATTACATTGCTTTACCTTTACGGTTTTTTTTTTGACCCATATCCAGAGATGTTTAGGAAATACTCCCAGTTCAGTGCTCAAAGATTTTTCTGACAGAGAATTTTGGACTTTATAGTGATCCCAGCTCCTGGCATGCAAATCATGTGCACTAGCCCTTTGATATATATCTGTTATCCTTTGTTTCACTTCGTGTTAGAGTGAAATTTATGAATAAATTAGGAAAGTCATATTATGGAGTGACTTTTGTTTATGATTTGGGGGGGTTGGACAAATGCTTCTAAAAACTGCTCAGGGCGGCCTAGTGCCACAGTTGAGATACTCCGCCAACTGTCCAGATCAAGTGGTACCAGGAAGCTCTAATACTCGGGCGATGCTTTGGGGCTTCTGAACGTACATCCAACTATGTTCTGGAGGCCAAGTGATGTCTCAATTAATTGTGTTGAACAATTATTATTAAATGTATATTATTATTTTGTATCTAATATTCAAGAGTTTATTCCATAAAATATACTTTTATTTTGCATAAAATTGTATTTTTTCCAATAGCATTTATTGAAAAGACATTTTCTCCATTTTATGTTCTTGCTTCCACCCACAATTATTAGAATTAACTAAGTGACAAAGTATGAAGTACAACATCTGTTTCATTTGTACATGCAAGAATAAAATATGTTTGCATTCGGATGTAATAAAGTTCAGTATCTAATAATAAACTTCGCAAAGGTTTTGAAAGGCTTGTAAAACTATGAATTATTGAGTGAAATAAATAGGAAAATTGTGCCTTTCACATCAATCTAATGGGCCAGCTTATAAAAAACATATTAGTGAAAGGCACAAAAATTGAGTGGACAGATCAATAGTAAAGTGGGCTGAACTTTTGCCTGGCATGTGGACCACTGAATTTGATCCATAGTACCCCATATGACCACAGAGTACATTTAGGAGTGGTTCCTGAATGCAGAACCAAGAGTAAGTCTGAGTACTACTGATTATGCACCCAAAACAAGAAAAACAAAACAGCAATCACAAAACAAAATGCCATAAAAATATCTGATAAATTTTATACATTAATAAAATAAACATCATACCCAAAGTATGATAAATATTTATGCAATCATTATTAAAATCATAATAAGATTCTTTATGAAAATTGAACAAACATTTCTGGAATTTGTATGTCAACATAAAATACCATGAATAGTAAGACAGAGTAAGAATGGAAGTCCTTGTTTCAAAGTATATCACAAATACACATTCATACACATAACCAATGTCATTTATTGCAATATTTAATTGCAATAAAATACACAGAAAAATGAAAGTGAATTGAGAGATCAGAATTAAATCCTCACAAATATCAGTAGATATGCTTTTGGTTTTACTTCACTAGACTTTGCTCTAAATTTTTATTATTATCTTGCAATTCAGTCCTTCTACTAAAAAAATAAAATTCTCATGCATAATATTTCTTTGGAGTATCCTAGAAAAAAGTATTTCATTTTTAAAAACTGTTTTCATATTATAAAGGAAAAAAATGTTTCCAGATCCCCTCAAAATTTATGATTATTTAAAAGCAAGTTCTTAAAAATAAGATCTTAAAAAACAAAATTAAAACTGAGAAAATATAAATAGATAGACATCCTTGGAATGAACAAAGAACATATAAATGAGAAAACGAAAGAATGCCTTACCTTTAAGAGTGGTCTTGGGGCTAGAGACATAATCTAGCTTGTAGGGTGCTTTCCTTTCATTTAACCAACCTGGATTTAATCCTGGCACTGCATATGGTCCTATGAGCACTGCTAGGAGTGATTCCTGAAAGCAGAGCCAGGAACAAGTAATGGGTGTGACCCTCAAATCCCTGAGTAAATGTGCTCTTTTACAGCTTTTCTGTTTTTTATTATTTTTATTTTTGTTTAATCAGTTACAATAATTTCTAAGTTCATAGTCTCAAAATACAAAAATTCTACATCCTCCCACCGTCAGCACCATGACCACCCACCATTGATTTTCAGCTTTTTGTTCTTATTAAAAATTCAAACTTCCAAAGCATTTTTCTCTTGAGAGATTTTTACTCTTGGAATAAAAATTTAAATTTCTCTAGAGAAAAGGCAGAGACCTTTTTACTATTTAGAAAATATTGAACTTACTGAAGGCAAGTCATACATAAGTGAGAGGTGCATATTTTGCATGTACAATACCCCAAGTTTGATCCCTGGCACCACATAACACACTGAACATGCCTGGTGTCATCTAACTGATCTGTAGAACCACAAGGACCAAGCAGCACCACAGCACTGTAGGGGACACTGAACCATCGGACCAGGATGAGTATTTCCAGAGTGGTCCTCAGGTTCCTTAACTATTGTTGGGAAGGAGACTTTCTTCCCTTCCCACTCCAAACATTGAACTATTATTAAAAAGGCATGAACTGGTTTCCAGTTGCATTTATTAAACTAACAATGTCTTCTAGTTTATCCACAGAATATTTTTAAATCCATTATTCCTTTTCTGTTTGTTTTGAGGTCACACTCATCTATATTCAGGGCTTACTCCTGACTAAGTGCTCAGAGATCACTTCATACAGTACTAGAGGACCTAATAGAGTGCCAGAGATGAAATCTGGGTGGGTATATTCAAGGCAAGCACCTCAGGTTTATTGAAAAATAGTTTTCATGCTATAAGATTCTCTTTTGCATGCTTGCAATTGAGTAATTCTTGGAAATTTGTCCAACAAACTCAACAGTTCATCTTTATTTAAAACATTTCCACCAACTTCCTGATACTGATCATTGCAGCATGCTCCTACCTCCAAAACTAACCACAGATTACTTTATACATTTTTATTTTCAAGAAATTTCCTGGAAATGGAATAATATATTATGTAGTCTTTCATTCCTTTTAATGATTCCTTGCATAATGCCCTGTTGATTTTTTAATGTGGATCAGTTATTAATTTCATTGTTAATGAATGGCATTATATTTTTCTATATTTTCTTTATAGATTTGGACTGTATCCATTTGGGGGCTTCAATAATAAAACTGATAAATGTGAATGCACAAACAATTTTTATTATTATCTTTCTTCTGATTCTGCGATCTGATTGTCCCTCTTTTATTAGATTCTATAATATATATTTACATTAGTTATTTAGTAATTTTGCTTTTGTTGTTTATATATTTAAGCTTTATTTCCATAAAATTTTATAATGTTGTTTCACTATATTCAATAGGATCTGAAACTTTATTTTTTGTGGTTTTTAAATTCCAAGTTTTTTTTAAAAAAAAGGGTTTTTTTATTTTGTTGATCAATTTGAACTATTTATTAGTTTACATAGTATTCTATCTGCTATTGATTTTAAGTCTCAGAAATTTTGATTAGGAAAATGGCTTGATGTGATTTATACTTCACATATTTTTTGCTTTTGTTTTTGCTTTTGTTTTTTGGGCCACACACAACAGGTGACGCTCAGGGTTACTCCTGGATATGTGCTCAGACATCGCTCCTGGCTTGGGGGACCATATGGGATTGTACTGAGATCTGTCCTGGGTCAGACACATGCAAGGCAAATGCCCTAAAGCTGTGCTATCACTCACTACCCTATTCTTCACATATTTATACTATTTCTTTTGTGTCACAATGTGTAAACTATTCTTGATAATATCACATTTTCATTACTAAACTGTCTACTTTATAAATAAACATGGTTATTGAATGTATTTCAATTATTCACTTAAAGCTAACACTTGTTTGCTACTTTTTGAATAACCTGTTCATCACTGTGTTTTTGTCATTATGTAGTGACCATTGTACCTATTTGATGGATTCTCCCTTGATTAATAGTTAATATCTGACACTCCTTATTAATATTTTTATTTTCAAGTCTACTTTATAGCATTCTTACACCCTTTACTCTGTGTAATTCTTAGAAACACCTTATGCCATTATTTCATGGCTGAGACTATTTTATTATTTTATGCTGAGCCTCTTTTATCTTTATATTTGATATGAATCTTTTGTATTTGTAATATAAATAAAGCTCCTTTAATGATCACCAAGTGACTTTTAACTATTCAGTTTACACATTTTAAAGGTAATTGATATTATATAATTCTTATTTACTTCAATGCTTTTATTTCTACATTTTTATTTATTTTATAACTTTGTTTAAATTCACTTTTATATTAAAATATTTTTTTTTGTTTTTTGTTTTTTGTTTTTTAGCTTTTTTCCATTTGTTTTTGGGCCACACCCATTGATGCTCAGGGTTTACTCTTGGCTATGCACTCAGAAATTTCTCCTGGGGGAACCATATAGGACAGTAGGGAATTCAACCATGGTACCTCCTAGGCTAGCGCTTGCAAGCAGACGCCTTACCTCTAGAGCCACCACTCCAGCCCTTTTATTCAAATATTCTTTTATGTTTTAAAATTTTCTTTTGTTTGTATTCAGAAGTTCTCTGCCTTTGATTCTTTTGTGGTAACCAGGAATGTTACATCAAAATTTATATATTGAAATAATATTTTACTGATACCCATTTTTATGATTATATGATTTTCTGCTACTAATTTATTATATTGTTGTTAGTTTAGGGGTCACACATACTATGCTCAGGACATATGCCTAACTGTGCTCAGGGATCATTTCTGGTTTTCCAAAGTATCATGCCATGCAGAAAATTGAACTGAAGTTGCGAGGCAAGTGACAAGCTCACTGAATTATCTCTTCTACTATCAGCCCTTACTTCTACATTTTATTATTTCACATTCCTGGGTTTTATATTGTGATTCTGTTCCTGTTTAGTAGAAGCACTTTTTAATATAAACTTTAACATTTTTTAAAGGTTAGATCTGTTGGAAAATTTCACTTTTTTTCTACAAAAACTCTTAAATTCTTATCAGTTTTAAATAATAGGTTTAATGTTAAAGTATTCTTGGCTACATTTTAATAATATAAATATATAATGATATGCTTTATTAAGCTGAATAAGTCCTATAAAAAGTTTTTACTAAAGTTCAGTAGATTTACACTTGAATACAATTATTTCTCTCTAGATGATTTTGTCTTTAGAATTTTGTATATTCTTCAGCTTCTGAGACAACTTGATTATTCTTTTTTTAAGTTTTGGGAAGTTCTAATCTGTTATTTCCTTAAATGTGCCCTTGATTTTACTCTCTCTCTCAATTATATGATATGCCTGTTATTCAAATACTTATATTTGAATAAATAAATAAATATTTATTTAGAGAATGTTATCTCTTTATTTTATTTATTTTTGCTATTATTTTATTTTTTTATCTTTTCTTTTTTGTTCCTTTAGTTTATTTATCAAGCCCTGAGTTTTTGTTTTCATCTTTTCTGTTTAAGTAATTACTGCCACTTAGTATTCTTTTTTTAATAGTATTTTTGTAAGATTGAATATGCTGATTTTTCTTTTCACTTCAAAATGAAATTCATTCAATATGAGTTTTATACTTATAATCTCTAACTTGTAAAATAGAATCTGAAGTGAAGAACTCCTTGTGTTCTTTTAGCTTTATATAAATAAATTGTGCTCCATGACTATAGTGATAGATATAGATATACACTTAATTTTTATTTCAGTTGGTATTCTCTAGCATTGTTAAGTTGTTTTTTTTTTTATTTTTATTGTGGCCTAAGTGAATTACAAATCTTTCACAGTAATATTTAAGGATGGCAGTTCGATGCCCTAGCATCCCATATGGTCCCCCAAGCCAGGAACTATTTCTGAGCACATAGCCAAGGAGTAACCCCTGAATGTCACCAGGTGTGGCCCAAAAACCAAAAGAAAAATACTTTTCTAGTCACTAAAAATGTTAAAAAATCAAATCACTATCTCTATTTAGTAAAAGGCATATTTGAGAGAATATAAAATCAGGCGAAATGGTCCAACATTTTTAATCAAATCATTTGATTTGGATCATTTGATAATTTTAGAATTGCTCTTTATAAAATAATTATAATTATTTTTTAATTCTTTTATTTAAACAACTTTATTACATACATGATTGTGTTTGGGCTCCAGTCATGTAAAGAACACCACCCATCACCAGCGCAACACTCCCATCACCAATGTCCCAAATTTATAATTATTATATTATAGTATTAAAATACTTAAATTAGTAATACAAATTTATTGATATATGTTAAGTGGTAGTAGCATTAATAGAAGTAGTAAATGTAGTAGAAACAAGAATTAGTAAATCAGATTAAAAGAAAAATAACACAAATGCAAATGTATGTGTTATGATAAATTGAATTAAAAGAAACATAATGTATAGAATGCAAGACTACATTGCATTAAGTATATTTTTACAGGTAACATGCAAAAACAGACTTTTTTTATTTAAGGAAAGTATAAATAGAGATTCAAGCAATGATTTAGCCAGTAGTATGTTTTTTTTTTTTTTTTGGTTTTTGGGCCACACCCTGTGAGGCTCAGGGGTTACTCCTGGCTATGCGCTCAGAAGTTGCTCCTGGCTTCTTGGGGGACCATATGGGACGCCGGGGGATCGAACCGCAGTCCGTCCTAGGCTAGCGCAGGCAAGGCAGGCACCTTACCTCCAGCGCCACCGCCCGGCCCCGCCAGTAGTATGTTTGTCTAGTGTGAGGCCAACCCAGGTTCAATCCCAGTCAGCGCATATTCATATTTCCCCAACCCAATGAATGTTATGCTGAAGCATAGAGCCAGGAGTAAATCCCGAGTGCCATCCATGTGGCCCCCAAAACAACAATAAAAGAAATCACAAACATTGTGTATTTTAACAATGAACTCAGCTATTCTTTGGGAATTTATATTATAATTATTGTTGATTACCTAGAAATTGAAATCAAAATAAAGTAACTTCACAACTTCTAATAACCACACAATAGTTTGGCTTTTTTTCCCCATTAGCCCTTGTGTTCCACATCCCATTCTTAACAGTGTGGGGTGGGTTAAAAATAATAAAGTGGGTGAGTTTTATAATTTATAATTCTCAAGATTATTTATGCATGCTTAAACTTGCTAATTTAAGTTGTCACTAGATATTAACCTATGACTAAGGCTTTGACATTCTTGTTTTTGGGGCTGGATCAATAGCACAATGGGTAGTGTGTGTGCCTCACTTGTGACCAACGTGGAGTCAATTGCCAGATTCCCATATGTTCCCCAAAACCTGCTAGGAGTGATTTCTGAGTGCAGAGCCAGGAGTAACTCCTGATCACAGTTGGGTATGGCCCAGAAACGAAGAAACAAACAAAAAGAGAAATTCTTATTCTACACATTTATATTTTTCTATTATAAAATAAGCTAAGATTATAGAAATTTCTTTAAGAACCATGGATAAATATATATATTTAATTATCAAAGCCAGAGAGATAGCACAGAGTAGGGTGTTTGCCCTGCACTCAGCTGATTCTAATAGGTGGTGGTTCAAACAGATGGTTATTCGAATCCTTGCATCCCAGATGTTCCCCCTTACCTGCCAGGAGTGGCTTCGGAGCGAAGAGCTAGGAGTGACCCCTGAGCGCTCTCAGGTGTGACCCAATAACCAAAAAAAAAAAAAAAGTATTTACATATGAATACAGAGACTATGTCCACTAAGAGTTTATTGGGAAAAGAGTATACATTACCATATTTTCTAGCATATAAGACGACTTTTGAAATGAAAAATAGTCAGCTGAATATCAGGGGTCGTATTATACTTCGAGTATATCCCGAAAAACATTTCAGTATACCACTAAATGAAAATTGTCTGGATATTGCCACTAAAGAATTTTCCAACTCTATCCTGCACCAATCACTGTGAGGCTGCTCGGACCACCTCTCTAACTCAGCCAATCCAAGCAGGCTTTTGATGCATGCAAATTAGACAATGTTCTGGACCCGAATCTACACTGTCAAAAGCCTGCTCAGATTGGCCAGAGACAAAGAGGAAGTCTATTACAGTATAACCTTTGAACCTTTGCTTGTTGTGATTGGCTCACTGTGGTACATACAGTTGCAGCACAGGAACTTTCTGTCTTATACAGCAAATATAGGAAATATAGGCTAAACCTATGTTTTTTTTTTGTTTTTTTGTTTTTTTTAACTTAAAAATTTATTTCCAGATAGCCGAAATTAAAATTATATATATATTTTTTAAGTTGTTCACATTTCATATTTTATTTTTTTTAATTTATTTAAACACCTTAATTACATACATGATTGTGTTTGGGTTTCAGTCATGTAAAGAACACCACCCATCACCAATGTCCCAAGTCTCCCTTTGCCCCACCCGACCCCCGCCTGTACTCTAGACAGGCTCTCCATTTTCCTCATATATTCTCATTATTAGGACAGTTCAAAATGTAGTTATTTCCCTAACTAAACTCATCACTCTTTGTGGTGAGCTTCCTGAGGTGAGCTGGAACTTCCAGCTCTTTTCTCTTTTGTGTCTGAAAATTATTATTACAAGGGTGTCTTTCATTTTTCTTAAAACCCATAGATGAGTGAGACCATTCTGCGTTTTTCTCTCTCTCTCTGACTTATTTCACTCAGCATAATAGATTCCGTGTACATCCATGTATAGGAAAATTTCATGACTTCATCTCTCCTGACAGCTGCATAATATTCCATTGTGTATATGTACCACGTTTTCTTTAGCCATTCTTCTGTTGAAGGGCATCTTGGTTGTTTCCAGAGTCTTGCTATGGTAAATAGTGCTGCAATGAATATAGGTGTAAGGAAGGGGGTTTTGTATTGTATTTTTGTGTTCCTAGTGTATATTCCTAGGAGTGGTATAGCTGGATCATATGGGAGCTCGATTTCCAGTTTTTGGAGGAATCTCCATATCGCTTTCCATAAAGGTTGAACTAGACGGCATTCCCACCAGCAGTGGATAAGAGTTCCTTTCTCTCCACATCCCCGCCAACACTGTTTATTCTCATTCTTTGTGATGTGTGCCATTCTCTGGGGTGTGAGGTGGTATCTCATCGTTGTTTTGATTTGCATCTCCCTGATGATTAGTGATGTGGAGCACTTTTTCATGTGTCTTTTGGCCATGTGTATTTCTTCTTTGTCAAAGTGTCTGTTCATTTCTTCTCCCCAATTTTTGATGGGGTTAGATGTTTTTTTCTTGTAAAGTTCTGTCAGTGCCTTGTATATTTTGGAGATTAGCCCCTTATCTGATGGGTATTGGGTGAATAGTTTCTCCCACTCAATGGGTGGCTCTTGTATCCTGGGCACTATTTCCTTTGAGGTGCAGAAGCTTCTCAGCTTAATATATTCCCATCTGTTAATCTCTGCTTTCACTTGCTTGGAGAGTGCAGTTTCCTCCTTGAAGATGCCTGTAATGTCCTGGAGTGTTTTGCCTATGTGCTGTTCTATATATCTTATGGTTTTGGGGCTGATATCGAGGTCTTTAATCCATTTGGATTTTACCTTCGTACATGATGTTAGCTGGGGGTCTAAGTTCAAGTTTTTGCAAGTGGCTATCCAATTGTGCCAACACCACTTTTGAAGAGGCTTTCCCTGCTCCATTTAGGATTTCCTGCTCCTTTATCAAAAATTAGGTGGTTGTATGTCTGGGGGAACATTTTCTGAGTATTCAAGCCTATACCACTGATCTGAGGACCTATCCTTATTCCAATACCATGCTGTTTTGATAACTGTTGCTTTGTAGTACAGTTTAAAGTTGGGGAAAGTAATTCCTCCCATATTCTTTTTCCCAATGATTGCTTTAGCTATTCGAGGGTGTTTATTGTTCCAAATGAATTTCAAAAGTGTCTGATCCACTTCTTTGAAGAATGTCATGGGTATCTTTAGAGGGATGGCATTAAATCTGTATAATGCCTTGGGGAGTGTTGCCATTTTGATGATGTTAATCCTGCCAATCCATGAGCAGGGTATGCGTTGCCATTTTCGTGTGTCCTCTCTTATTTCTTGGAGCAGAGTTTTATAGTTTTCTTTGTATAGGTCCTTCACATATTTAGTCAAGTTGATTCCAAGATATTTGAGTTTGTGTGGCACTATTGTGAATGGGGTTGTTTTCTTAATGTCCATTTCATCCTTATTACTATTGGTGTATAGAAAGGCCATTGATTTTTGTGTGTTAATTTTGTAGCCTGCCACCTTGCTATCTGAGTCTATTGTTTCTAGAAGCTTTTTGATAGAGTCTTTAGGATTTTCTAAGTAGAGTATCATGTCATCTGCAAACAGTGAGAGCTTGACTTCATCCTTTTCTATCTGGATTCCCTTGATATCCTTTTCTTGCCTAATCGCTATAGCAAGTACTTCCAGTGCTATGTTGAATAGGAGTGGTGAGAGAGGACAGCCTTGTCTTGTGCCAGAATTTAGAGGGAAGGCTTTCAGTTTTTCTCCATTGAGGATAATATTTGCCACTGGCTTGTGGTAGATGGCCTTCACTATACTGAGAAAGGTTCCCTCCATTCCCATCTTGCTGAGAGTTTTGATCAAGAATGGGTGTTGGACCTTGTCAAATGCTTTCTCTGCATCTATTGATATGATCATGTGGTTTTTATTTTTCTTGTTATTGATGTTGTGTATTAGGTTGATAGATTTACAGATGTTAAACCAGCCTTGCATTCCTGGGATGAAACCTACTTGATCGTAGTGGATGATCTTTTTAACGAGGCATTGAATCCTATTTGCCAGGATTTTGTTGAGGATCTTTGCATCTGCATTCATCAGTGATATTGGTCTGTAATTTTCTTTTTTGGTAGCGTCTCTGTCTGGTTTAGGTATCAGGGTGATGTTGGCTTCATAAAAGCTATTTGGACGTGTTTCTGTTTGTTCAATTTCATGAAAGAGTCTTGCCAAGATTGGCAGTAGTTCCTCTTGGAAAGTTTGATAGAATTCATTAGTGAATCCATCTGGACCTGGGCTTTTGTTTTTCGGCAGACATTTGATTACTGTTTTAATTTCATCAATGGTGATGGGGGTGTTTAGATATGCTACATCCTCTTCCTTCAACCGTGGAAGATTATAAGAGTCCAAGAATTTATCCATTTCTTCCAGGTTCTCATTTTTAGTGGCGTAGAGTTTTTCAAAGTAGTTTCTGATTACCCTTTGAATCTCTGTCATATCAGTAGTGATCTCTCCTTTTTCATTCCTGATACGAATTATCAAGTTTCTCTCTCTCTCTTTCTTTGTTAGGTTTGCCAGTGGTCTATCAATCTTGTTTATTTTTTCAAAGAACCAACTTCTGCTTTCGTTGATCTTTCGGATTGTTTTTTGAGTTTCCACTTCGTAGATTTCTGCTCTCAGCTTTGTTATTTCCTTCTGTCTTCCTATTCTTGGGTCCTTTTGTTGAGCATTTTCTAGTTCTATTAGCTGTGTCATTAAGCTACTCAGGTAAGCTCCTTCTTCCTTCCTGATGTGTGCTTGCAAAGCTATAAATTTTCCTCTCAGTACTGCTTTTGCTGTGTCCCATAAGTTCTGATAGTTTGTGTCTTTATTGTCATTTGTTTCTAGGAACCTTTTGATTTCCTCCTTGATTTCATCTCGGACCGACTGGTTATTGAGCATGAGGCTGTTTAACTTCCAGGTGTTAAAGTGTTTCTTCTGAGTCCCTTTGGAGTTCACAAATAATTTCAGAGCCTTGTGGTCAGCGAAGGTAGTCTGCAAAATTTCTATCCTCTTGATCTAATGGAGGTATGTTTTATGTGCCAGCATGTAGTCTATCCTGGAGAATGTCCCATGTACATTGGAGAAGAATGTGTATCCAGGTTTCTGGGGATGGAGTGTCCTATATATATCCACTAGGCCTCTTTCTTCCATTTCTCTCCTCAGGTCTAGTATATTCTTGTTGGATTTCAGTCTGGTTGACCTATCCAGTGTTGACAAAGTCGTGTTAAGGTCCCCCACAATTATTGTGTTGTTGTTGATATTATTTTTCAGATTTGTCAACAGCTGTATTAAATATTTTGCTGGCTCCTCATTCGGTGCATATATGTTTAGGAGAGTGAATTCTTCCTGCTCTACGTACCCCTTGATTAATATAAAATGTCCATCTTTGTCCCTTACAACCTTCCTGAGTATAAAGTTTGCATTATCTGATATTAGTATGGCCACTCCAGCTTTTTTATGAGTGTTGTTTGCTTGGATAATTTTTCTCCAGTCTTTTATTTTGAGTCTATGTTTGTTCTGACTATTCAGGTGCGTTTCTTGTATGCAGCAGAAGGTTGGATTGAGTTTTTTGATCCATTTAGCCACTCTGTGTCTCTTAACTGGTGCATTTAGTCCATTGACGTTGAGAGAAAGAATTGTCCTGAGATTTAACGCCATCTTTATTTCAAAATTTGGTGTGTCTTTTGGGTAGTCTTGTCTTAGATTAGGTCTTTTAGTTTTTCTCTTAAGACTGGTTTTGTGTCTGTGAAGTTTCTGAGCAATTTTTTGTCTGTGAAGCCTTGTATTCTTCTGTCAAACCGGAAAGTGAGTTTTGCTGGGTATAGTATTCTGGGTGAAGCATTCATTTCATTCAGTCTTGTCACAATATCCCACCACTGCTTTCTGGCACTGAGTGTTTCTGGTGACAGGTCTGCTGTAAATCTCAGGGAAGCTTGCTTGAACGTGATTTCCCCTTTTGATCTTGCTGTTTTCAGAATTCTGTCTCTATCTGTGGGATTTGTCATTGTGACTAGGATGTGTCTTGGGGTGGTTTTTCTGGGGTCTCTTTTGGTTGGTACTCTTCGGGCATGCAGGATTTGATCACATATATTCTTTAGCTCTGGAAGTTTCTCTTTAATGATGTTCTTGACCGCTGATTCTTCCTGAAAATTTTCTTCCTGGGTCTCTGGGACTCCAATGATTCTTAAGTTGTTTCTGTTGATCTTATCATAGACTTCTATTTTCATCTGTTCTCATTCTTTGACTAATTTTTCCATTGTCTGCTCATTTGCTTTAAGTTTTTTGTCCAATCTCTCCTGCTGTATGGAATTGTTATGTATCTCATCTTCCACAGCACCAAGTCTATTCTCAGCTTCTGATACCCTGTCCCAGAGCTTATCCATTTTGTCATTCACTTCATTTACTGACTTTTTCAGTCCTGTTAGTTGACATGTTATTTCAGTTTGGAGTTTTGTGATTTCTGTCTTCATATTTTCTTGGTTCTTATTAGTGTTCTGTTCAACTCGATCCATGGTTTCTTGGAGATCTTTGAGCACCTTCCATATTGCTAGTCTAAAGTCCTTATCTGAGAGGTTGATTAGTTGGTTGGTCATTATCTGGTCCTCAGAATTGTCGTCTTCATTCTCTATGTCTGATGCTGGCCTGCGTTGTTTCCCCATTGTCACACTTGTATTGTGGGTTTTTCTACGTGTTGTGGTGGTATTCATTGTCTATATGATGCAGGCAGCACACTCCTCTGGGTCCTCCCTTTCTGGATGGGCTGACTTGCCTCTAAGGGAGGGGAGTCCTCCGTGGATGAAGCCTCACACTGGGTCAAATCTTAGGCCCGAGCATGCAACAGAGAAAAGAGTCCGGAGAGAAATGTTTGCTTCTGTGATATAGCGCCGTTCTTAGTGTGATTTTTCCTTCTTGTTGCAATGGAGTTCTTTCCTTAGAAAGAGTGCACGGCTGCGTAGCGAAGCGGAGCGGCTGTGCTCCGCTGGAGCCTCTTTTTGCCCCACTCGCAAGAGTTTCACGCAAGAGGACAGTAGACAGATATAGACAGGTCACACTCACAGTTTTTCACAGTTAGGCCCCACTGGGCCGGCGTACTTTCGCGGATTTTCCCCGCCTGGTGTCACACACAGGGAGCCGGCTTTTGCAAAGCTTAGCCGGTTTTCATGCTCTGTAGTCCCTCCCTGAAAATGGCGTCTGGTTGAGCAAGGTTTCTGGAGCCTCTTTTTGCCCCACTCGCAAGAGTTTCACGCAAGAGGACAGTAGACAGACATAGACAGGTCACACTCACAGTTTTTCACAGTTGGGCCCCACTGGGCCAGTGTACTTTCGCGGATTTTCCCCGCCTGGTGTCTAAACCTATGTTTTAACTGTAAAATTGGGGGGTCGTTCTATACCCCCGGTCGTCTAATATGTTGAAAATCCAGTATTCTAATTATCCATCACCTGATACTTTATTTTTATCCAAGCCTTTTCTCCACAATAGAAAATATTTTTTTATACTTGTACAATTTTATGGCATTTTGTAATTGTCTTTTCTGGAAACCCAATTACTAAGCCAAGATATCTAATAACCACTATCTTAAATAAGAACAATTTTACTAACATTAATAAAATGCAAATCCTTTCTCTGAACATACTATGTTTCTCCCCCCCCCCTCATAAAACTTTCTATCCTCTCATCCCCTAATCCTGATCCATTACCCTTCCTTATTTAACGCTCTTTACCCTCAATTCTTAACCCATTATGTATTGAGACCAACCTCCTACCCCAATAAAACATCACCCAGATCCCAAAGCAAAAGAACACCCTCTCAGTTCCACATCTTGTTCTGTGGCAAGAAATTACAACTAACACTCCTACTGACTTAAGCTTTGTGGTCCTTCTTCTAAACCACCCAAATGTAAACAGTTGCATGATACCATTTCAGCTCCAGAAGGACCTCAGCCCAAGGACACTACTTGATCCCTTATATCTACAAATCACTTCTCAAACTCAACAAGATCACAATGTGTGATTAAAATGTGCCGTGGATTTCACCCCCCCACAGGCTTATCTCAAAAGACTTAATGGGGAAGCCTATATTTCCTTCATATGTTTAATACCTCTATAAAAATTCCTTCTAGTCTGTATATTCCAAATGTAAGGAAGCCCCTTATACACCTTCTTTTCTTTAATTTTTTTAATTCTTTTTTATTGATTTCTTTTAGTATATATTCATAGTTTTTTTTTTCTCTTTAACTTCACCTGTGTGGGCTTTGCTTGGTATGAAAACACAAGAAAAAAGGCTTGCCTGGGATGAAAGCTCAGGTCAAAACCAGGGCACAAAAGTTCTGTAGCCTGACATTCTTACCCCAAATGCACCAGCAATATAATCTGACACCATTCATTTTCACAAAGGCATACTAAAAAAGGGGGGATATTTTACATATAGAAATAAGCTCTTATCTACTAGAGATACAAGGGCACCTCCCACCCTGAACATGTGTCATGTACCCCAACTTAGATTCCATGTGATCGGATCGGGCAGCAACTGTTCAATCCTGAGACCTAGACTTCAGACATACATAGAACCGACACTGTCTCCAGCAACAGCACCAGGAACCAAACTCCCCCTGGAAAATTCCTAATACCTCTCTAGCACCAAGTTCCTTCAATTTTGATATGACATTCTGAAAAAGAGGAAATGGCAATCACTTGATCCAAGAGTAGAACATCCTAATGGTAAGATGAAATCAGAAGACACATTGCCCTTTGAACTCTGCAAAGACCAAGATTACCAACTACTGAAGACTGACACTGACAGCCAAGACTGGGTAGTACTTACCCTGGAACCAATAAAAAGACCCTAGCCTAGGCTTAGGCCTAAGATTTGTATAAAAACCAAGATCTCCAGTCCCAGAGGTCTAACTGTAACAACTGCAATGAAATTTTAACTTCTGGAATCATAATTTAAAAACTCTATTCCAGGCTTTGTCTTAGGATCTGTGCAAAAACTGACACCACCAATTATAAAAAGTCTGATTACAACAACAGTGATGGAACAGAATTCTAGAACTATAAATAAAAACTATTCCTAGGCTTTGTCCTATGACCTGTGTAAATAGCAAGATATCAAGTTAGAGAAGCCTTATTATATCATCCACAATCAAGTGGAAAGATGTCTGGCACCAAAAAAAAAACCACCTTGGGTAGAGAAAAAGAGCATGTACAGAGCCTGTAGTGGCTCTCATGACAGTATACTTGAAGGACAGAGAAATCCTGTATCACTAATGCCAAGGGAATTCCCTTTCTAATTTCCTCAATACTTAGTATGCCTTTGCAAAAAAAGAAGGAGGAGGAAGAGGAGGAAGAAGAAGGAGGAGGAGGAGGAGAAAAGAAGAAGAAGAAGAAGAAGAAGAAGAAGAAGAAGAAGAAGAAGAAGAAGAAGAAGAAGAAGAAGAAGAAGAAGAAGAAGAAGAAGAAGAAGAAGAAGAAGAAGAAGAACTTTTTTTGCTGGTTGGGGTTTTTTACTTTTTTTTGTTGTTTTGTTTTTTATAGTTGCTGGCTTTGGTTTATTGCTTGTTCTTTTTGTTGGTTTTTTGTTGTTGTTGTTGTTGTGTTTTCTGTATTTTTCTTCTTATTGTTTTGTTGTTTTTTGTTTAAATTTTTTGTTCTTTTTTTTCTTTTTTCCCTTCCCTCTTCTAAATCGCTATTTATAACACCTAGAAGGACTCCACCTAGTTTTTTTTTCTTCTATATTTCTTTTTTATTTTCCTTTTTCTTTTTCTATATCTTCAAAAGAACCACTTTGCTTAAATCATCTTGTTCAGCCTCATAAATTGAAGGGGGGGGGGAAAGAATGGTACCAGATCCAGACACTTGCATGAAAACTTAGTGAAAATAAAAAATGATCAGACCTGAACATCAAACCCAAAGTCAATGACAATAGAATCTATACTTAATCCACAGCAAGGTGTACAGGTGGGGGCCAGATACACTAGTATGCTGGTGGGTAAAGGAAGGAGATATAGGATGCATGCTGGGAACAAGGGTGGAGGGAGGACATCACTGGTGTTGGGAATGCCCCTGATTCATTGTCACTATATACTACTATATATCTTAAATATTACTGTGAAAAATTTGTAATTCACTTTGGCCACAATAAAAATTAAAAAAAAATGTATTGGTGCCTCCCAGTAGGTCTATCTTTTTTTCAGTGAAAGAACAGAAAGTGTCCCAATTACCTACCAGTCTATTGTTGCTTCACTTATTTGCTTTCTATGAACTCCTTGGGGAGGGGGTAGGGAAAGAATCCCACTTTGAGAAGAAGTCAAAATTAAGTTGAGTGGTCTTTCTGAAAACAAGCATATTCAGATTTAAAATTGTTAATGTGGGACTGGAGAGATAGCACAACTGTAGGGCTTTTGCCTTAAATGTGGCCAACCCCTAAGGGACCTGGTTCAATTCCTGGCATCCCATTTGGGCCTCCAGCCTGCCAGGGGTGATTTCTGAATGTAGAGCCAGGAATGACACTTGAGCACCTTCGGGTGTGGCCCCGCAAAAAATAAATAAATAAACTTTACCAAAAATGTTAATGCTTCCCTACACATCAATGAACATAAAAAGCTCTTGGATGAAATCCCATAATTTCTTACATTATAAACTATTTTCTAATGGTCAGTCTATTTACACTTAACTTCTCTCTCTCTTTCTCTCTCTCTTTCTCTCTCTATTTCTCTCCAGTTTTTTTTTTCTTCTGCGCTCCTGCCTTGGGGTACCAAATGGGATGCAGGGGATTGAACCCGAGTCACCGGGTCAGCTGAGTGCAAGGCAAATGCCTTACCCCTACACTACCACTCTGGCCCTCTCTCTCACTCTTAATCTTTTACTCTGTCTTACACACGTTTTCTTCTCCCTTAGACACCATGAATCTATTGTTTTATTGGTTTTTTTGGGGGATGGTCACACCCGGCAGTGCTCAGGGGTTACTCCTGGCTCCATGCTCAGAAATTGCTCCTGGCAGGCTCGGGGACCATATGGGATGCCGGGATTCGAACCAATGACCTTCTGCATGCAAGGCAAATAAATGCCTTACCTCCATGCTATCTCTCCGGCCCCAAATGCACTATTGTTAATTGAGGGGTACAGTGCATATCACTTTATCTCTGTTCAAAAACTTTTTATTGTACAGAGTGATCCCTTCCAATTATCACTTGTAATAGTGCTAAGGACCTATTTGTAATTAGGGTGGAGCTTTTTTTTTTGGGGGGGGGGTCACACCTGGCAGCTGCTCAGGGGTTACTCCTTTCAATAACCGTTTTTTTAGATTAGTATGCACAATATTATGTAGCTAAATTTAATCATCCTGAGGAAATAAACATAGTTTTAGAATCTCACAGCCATTCAAGAATTAATGGTAAAAATAGCAAAAAAACACCAACAGACATACTCAAGAATGGAAGTTGAAACTAAACTAAAACAAAAGTGCAGTTCCAGGTGGTTTTACTAGTGGTTTCTTAAAGGTTTAAAGTCAAAGGTGCACTGTATAAACAGTGTTAGAGTGGCAATTATCATTTGCATAGGCTCACCAAAGCATTGTGGACATAGAAAGGGAAAACCTTTGCCTAAATACAAGGAGACCTTACCCCTGAAGTTTCCTGACATAAGACCAATTCTATGCTCCAGGCAAACTAGTTTGTCCAATCCACGTCATTGTCTGTAGTGCCAATACAGTTTTATTTTTCACACAGTCTCTGCTGTTTGTATCCTGTTTCTGTATTGAAGATCCTGGAATCTGAATATCCTACATTGAAGTCAGGATGGTGCGGAGTGTCATCAAATTTCAACTCACAATTAAAGGGCAATGCAGAAAGCCCTGTCCAGTATGCAGGTCTTTATTGTTGTTTAAATCTTCTCAGTGTTAAGGGAAGACTCTTTTGAGTAAATCAATGACAGAGAAGCAGTAGGGTCTTCCCTGGTAGAGGATTGCTTCCAGGTGATGTCATAGACAACTCTGTATGTTTCATAGATGGCTTCCCTGGTTCAGGGGTGAATGGAGAATGCCCAAACCTCTGCTGCTCAGGGGTTACTCCTGTCTCTAGGCTCAGAAATCGCTCCTGACAGGCTTGGGGGGGGGGGCATATGGGAAGCCAGGATTCTAACCACCATCCTTCTGCATGCAAGGCAAATACCCTACCTCCATGCTATCTCTCCAGCCTCAGGGGTGAAGTTTTTGTTTGTTTTAGTTTGATTTTTAGTTTTTGTGCCACACAAAAATCTGAGCTGTGGCTGAGGGCATATTTTTGGCTCACTCTTCATGGATCACTACTGGTGGTACTTGAGTAAATTCATGTGTTGCCAAAGATGCCTAAGTGCCATACACGCAAATGATTTTTCTCTTCCATCATTTGAAACTTTTAAATGAAAAAAAAAAAAGGCTTTCCTGGGAAGTAGCTATAGCACAGCTGTATGGACCTTTGTCTTGCATGTGACCAGACCATTGTTTGATCTCCTGTATCCCATATAGACACTTGAGCCACCTAGAAATGATGTCTGAGTGCAGAGCCAGCAATAATGTCTGAGCCTTGATAGGTGTGACCAAAAAATACAAAAAGAAAGGAAAAAGTCCAAAATATCTTATAACTGGAATATCTACCTAAAACATAATTTCTCAATTTTGGTATTGTTAAGTTTAAAAAAAATGTGACTCATTTGACTTATACTTGAATTATATGCACACCTGCCATAAGCATGACTATCTTTTTAAATAATAAAGCACTTTTATTAAATGAATTAATGCTATTCAATTGAATATTAAAAATTCCTATCAATGTATTAAAATATTAAAATAATCTATAACCTTCTTAGTTAACAATTCTTTTATTAGACATGTTCATTGTTCTTTTCTTCAAAGTATTCTTTTAAAATCATAAAAACTATAAATTATTTGATTATGTATGCACAGAGATATGTATGTAATTAAAAAAAATATACAGATCCTAGAAATCTTTTCTTTAAAGTCATACTTTGAATTAGTTATATAGCACAATTCTGTAGTTGCAGCTTTATTTTTGGTTTTAAAATTCAAATGTCTTTGACATAGATGGGACATTGTCTACATGTAAGAGGATGCCCTATTTCCCTAGGCATTAATTTGGCTTTATAAGCTAAAAAAACACCTTATTTTTACTCAAACTGAACTTCACCAATTATCTTTTTATTACATTTTCATAATAACAAATATTGCCTCATGCAAAATTTCCCATTAGTATTTTATATTTAAGTGCACAAGTCTGTTTAATCTTCAGTGTTATCATACTTCACTGATTAGTCTAGTTTAAATACCATGAAAGTCCATAACCAATGCTATAAAAACTTATGCTTGCTTATTAACTAGCTACTTTACCACTGTCAAATGGAAATAATAAAGATACGCATAAGTATAAGTGCACAGATTTGCAATTGCTAAATAGATTATATCAGTGCATATGAATGCTCTCAATTTATTTTAAACTTATACTATGAGAACCTAAAATATTATATATAAATATATCTAAACTGTGACCCTGTCTCTCTGTAATAGACATCTCTTCATTAAAGATTTCTTTATATTATATAATTAAACATCCTCAAATTCAGTGATGTCTACACAGGTAAAATTTATCTGATTTTATTGCATGCAATTTAAATATATTTTTCATACTTAAATAACTATTTTTGTTACTGTAAGATATTTTATAGTAAAGTTAAAAGTAGAGATGAAAAATAAAATATATAGAAACTATTACAAAATAATACCAGCTTAGTCTTAATTCTCTAGATTTGCTGACAAAAATTTACATTGATATTAAATAATTTCATTAATTTTCCAAAATAATATGCCAACTTCTTAACACACCTTTGGACATAGAACATTTTAGAAATAATAATAGCACATAAATGAAGGGCTGAGCATAATTTCCTCAAAGTCCAGTAAAGAATATGTATTTATAAATAATAAATGGTTTGGGTTGTATCATTAACTCAGACTTGAAATTGATCATCACCATATGATGATTTTGTTACACAGCATATATGTTTATATTTATTATTATTTAACATAAATATATATTTATACATATATAAAACTATAACTATATAAAATATTTTATATAGTTATAAAATATGTATAAAACTATGTGTATAGCACAATCTTTCTTTCCTTGGCTTATCATTGCAAAATATTCAGTCATAAAGACTATGTTCACTGTGAAATAGAAGTTGTAAATACACATCCATTAGCAAAGAACAAAATGAACGGAGATAAACACAAAGACAAGCACATTCCATATTTCATTAGATTCAGAGAGAAAATGATCTACTTTTCATTCAATCAATACATAGCTAAAATTATTCTGGATTTACTATTCCTACTTGTGTCTAAACACAATTCATAAGTCTTAATTCATTAGACTAATGTGTTTATAAGGCAGTTGAAATGTCAAAGCTCTGCTGGATTTAGTATAAACTTAAATTCCATTACCTGGCAGGCATTAATTGCTTATGGAGCATAGGGATTCTTCCCCAGGGTCTTATATGTTTCCTTTTGTCATTTTGCTAACTATTCTGTCTAGACGAACTTAAAGCCCTTAATCCACCATAGGGATCAATAAACTGCACAATAATTCAGTCCTAATAATTAGCTTTCACTTAAACACAAATGGTCATTTCATTGTGAACTGCTGTACAAAATGATAATGAAATAATTAAAAAGACAGATGAAAGAGTGACTTAATAGGGAAGAGGCCTTACTGTTCAATTAGAGGCATTACCATTCAACCTTTTTATTACTGCCACAACCTTTCAATTTTTTAAAAAATAACATTTCAAGTTCTGCTCATTTAACCCATGGCAGTATCACTATATTATGCACGATCTTATGATGTAATTCTTAAGCTGCATAATTCTATGGAGCAGTTGTCTCCTTAAAATCATTCAAATGGGGCTGTTTTATTCCAATTTCTATAAAGTGTGTATGAATTCTGGTGCTATATTGTCCTGATTTCCCAAATAAGGATTTTCTTGAACTTTCTCAATTTCTTTTTAAATATTAGTACTTGTGTATTTCTTTTTAAAGCAGCCTTAACACCGTAAGCAACAGTTTTAAAATACTACAAGGTCTGAAATAAATTGTAAAGAAATCTCGTCATTCACCTCCCCACCCCTCCATTCTATGAATATTCCAGGATACTGTATAGTACAAAATTCCTCATATTTTCTGACCAGGCAATTTAGTTCTAAGTCCAAAAAGGCGAGAAACTTCATTAACCTTTTAATACATTCCCACAGACGTAGGGTAATAGATATGTTTGAATCTTTATGATAAAATTGCTTGCCTAATAGCAAAATCTTTTACTTTACCTTTGCCAAGTCCTGATTTCATTTTAATATCTACTCTATTCTCACATGGCTACAGACAGGCTGTATTTCAGCTTTGCTAGTATCTGAAGATGTTCCTAATCAATTTCAGGGAAATCTGCTCTTCTTGTTATTGGCTCAGGAAGTAGAACCTGGGGGCTTCCCAGTTTCTCTTAATCAAGGTAAAACTCTCCAAGAAAGTTTCAGCTCATTATTCTTGATCAAATTTTTAAATGTACACTATAATAAATGATGTACGTATTAGGTGAGGCATGTCTGTACTTTACAAATGCAGAAGAGAAATTCTTCTAAATCAAAGGAATCGATACAGGAGGTAGATTGGTGCTTGATCCCTGTATTTTGCACTGTCCCTTGAGCACTCCCAAAAGTGATCTCTGAGCAAAAAGCCACTGATCAAGTGACCTATCTTGCCAAAGTTCTCTGTTTGTTAATAAATAATAATAATATAAAAGAAAAATGTAGATGATATCACTATTATGAGGACTGTATGGCCATAGAAAGGCACTAACTAAAATACAGCTGAATAGTCAGGATTTGTTTCATAGGTGGCTAAGTAACACTTTAAATTTGAATACATTCATTTAATTTACTGATATATTATGTTGTTAATATATACACCTACAATTATCAGTGTCTTTTACCACCACACTTGAAGAAAATACTTGAATCTTTCTCAAATTTTACACTACAAACTTCCTTGGAAAGTATTTGACATGAAGTAACACTGGTATACACACACATATTCATCAAATTTATTACAAAACGCATTCCCAACTGCACTCAGGATGCTATATCTCAAATATATATAGTGTCTTCCATGTTTCTTTTAAAAGATTTGAATTTTGTAAAATATTTGGTTGGTGGCAAGGGCTTTGGATAAGCAGTTGTGTGTATCATTTGCAAACAATTTTTAAATATTCTACTCAGGCACAAATCACAAGGTTTACCTTTGAAACTGAGTTTTTGTTTTATTGTTTTTTGCTTTTTTTTTGGGGGGGGGGAGGCACACCCGGCAGTGCTCAGGGGTTACTCCTGGCTGTCTGCTCAGAAATAGCTCCTGGCTGGCACGGTGGACCATATGGGACACCGGGATTCGAACCAACTACCTTTGGTCCTGGATTGGCTGCTTGCAAGGCAAACACCGCTGTGCTATCTCTCCGGGCCCGAAACTGAGTTTTTGTTTGTTTGCTTTGGGGGCCACACCTAAAACTGTTCAGAGCTTCTTCTGGCTCTATCCTTAAGGATCCATTTCTACTGAGTTTAAGACAAGCATTCTACCCATTGTATTCCCTCCAATTCCAATTGAGTGTTTATATACAATTTAAATCCAACAAATTGTCTTTGAGATAATCTGTCAGATTATGATTTGCAAACGTGGTACTATGTAATAGCTCAGAAATGTTTTCAGGAGTGATCTATAATTTATAACCTATCGAGAAAAGTCACATATGTTTAGATACTCTAATTTGAAAGGCTGCTTCTGTGTTATAAAAGTAACTGTATATGTAGCTAAATAATTAGAGGCAACATAACTTAAAGCTCTGACCCAATTATAATTAATAAGTTTAAAAGTTTGTCTGTCAAGGAGTCAGTGTGGGGTTTGAAAGGAAACCCAAGGTCACTGATTAAGGAAGAGGGTCATGGGTGATAAGATTATAAATTGGAACATTTATGCCAAAACCCTATTGTAAACAATTTTCTAAATGACAGTATTCCATAGAAAACTCAAAAAAAATTGAAAACATACTGAACCACCTACTAACTAGTATTAATAACTACTAATAAAGTATGGTGATTTTTTTCAGAACTTGGTAATTTTCACTGTAGAAATTGTCAAAAAATTTTGGTTACATCATGGTATCTCTGAATTACTAAATGTGAAGTAAGCCTCAGGAATTCAAAGAAATGTTGAAGAAATAAATAAAATCTTCCTAAAAAACAATATCTTCATCACTATGCTTGTTTTATTTTATAGTAATTGAAGTATAATTTTAATATTTTTATTTTTTATATATTTTACTTTGCTGCTAACACACAATATTTTCTCTTGTACAAATTATTTTTGTGTAGTTTCTGAGCAAATATAAGAATATATGTAAATTAGTAGTATTTTATTAATTTTATTAATAAATAATTAGCACAGTAATTTAAAACTTAAATTTTTCTGAGGTTAGTTGCCGAAGACTAAAGTTGGGTCAGGATTTAAAAAGTATTTTTTTATTTTTTCTTTTTGAACCCTGTGACGCTCAGGGGTTACTCCTGGCCTTGCGCTCAGAAATCACTCCTGGATTGGGGGACCATAGGGAACACTGGAGGATCGAACCGTGGTCCATCCTAGACTATCACAGGCAAGGCAAAAATGCCTTACCACTTGTGCCAACACACTGGCCTCAAGATTTTAAAAGTTAATAATAAATTTTCAAATGTAATATCTGAAAATTCTAGTGTGAGAATCTGACTCTAAACAGCTTTACTTTAACACCACTAGGAACTTGTTGATCTGCATATTTACATAAAAATTGTCAGATTAAATACTTGAAAAATATTATCCAGAGGCCGAAGTGATAGCACAGCATTAGGTCATTTGCCTTACACGTAGATGACCTAGGATCTGGGTTTGATCTCTGGCTTCTAGTATGGTCCCCCAAGTCAGAAGCTATTTTTGAGCACATAGCCAGAAGTAACCCCTGAGTGTCAGCAGGTGTGGCACAAAAACCAAATATATATATATATATATATATATATATATATATATATATATATATATATATATATATATATATCTTCATGTAGTTTATTCTATTCATTCTATTAGCATAATTTTAAAAACATAATTACAGTGTTCATATTGACTTGTTATGAAAATTAAACATGAACTGATTCACATTATTTCAAGGCCAGTTAAATACAGAGATTGCACACTAATAATAAAATAGAATTTTTTGTGTGTGATTATTTCTATAATTCTAAATAAGTAAATAAGTACTAAAATAACACCATTGAGTTAAAGTAAACATATATATTAAAATAGAAATAAATTTTGAAATGTTATTTATCTGATATTTATTTGTTATTTATCTGATATTTTTATCTTTAGAACTCATTTGATAAGAGTTAACTTCATTTCTAGTTGGAATTTAAGGTTTTAGTTTAACCATACTAAATAAACACATTATAACAAACTTTAAGGGTATTAAAAATTATATATCTAATATAAAATACAAGATAACCAAGTATAATTAATTTTATTTGTACATAATATAGATTAGGAGCTTGGTTTATCAAAATTTTGAAACTGGAAACTAATTCTTGAGTACTGATATTGAGTTCTGTATAATAATACATAAAGAAAAATTGCCATAAAAAAGAAGTTTCAAAATAGAAACAAAGGGGCAAAAAGTAAAAAAAAATATTATACTTTGGTTTTTTATTTGCATTATGTTATTCTTGATTTTATTATATTTCAATATATATTACATGACATGTAATAATATATTCATAATATCAGTTGGCAAAACTAAGATAAAAATGGATTCTATCATAAAATTCAAGCATATTTAATGATTTCATTATAATAAAAATACTACTCTCAAAAGTAGAACTATATAGTGATTGCATATTGATAGTGATAGTGTTTTATGACGTACCTTCTTGGTCATGTTCTTTGTTTTGGTGTTGGTGTTGGGGTAATGTTGTGAAACTGTGCATGAACTAACTTCATTTCTTATTTACTAACCAAACAATGTCATGCAGGGCTAAATTTACCTAGACAACCCTAGTAGCACTCAAGAGCCTTCAGAGCTACACTTGATAGGCTCAGTGAGTGACCTTTAGGTCTGGAAAACCATGTGGAAGCTCGAAACAAAACAAGGTCAGCAGCATAAAAGACCTCTACCATATATCCCTGTACATTATCTTCTGTCCTTTGTTTTTTCTTTCTTGGATGAGAGGGAATGTCCTTCATTCAGTTACTTTCTTTCCTATTCTTTGAATAAGAATGTTGAGACTACAGCTAATGAAGTGTTTGTTTAATTTATCCTTTCTCTTTGATCAATGACAATACATTTCTATCTGTCTTTAGAAGAAATATTTCTATTAATACTGCAAGCATCACTAAAATATATTCTTTTTTAATATAATTTTTATTTTAATCATAGTGGCCTACATATCATTGACAATAATATTTTAGGTACATACTAACATAAAATCAGGGGAATTCCCATCACCGAATTGTCCTCCCCCCCACCTCCGTTCCCGTCCTACCTCCCATATTCTCCTCTCCTCCCTCACCCCAGGGCTGCCAGAATAAAGTGGTCCCCTCTGTGCCTAGCTAACTATTTAGTGGTCCTACAGCTGTTTGGTCTTAGTACCTCCCTTATTTCCCTCTCTAGTTGGGAGGCGGAACTAGATAGTTCAAGTTATATGGTTTTGTTTGAAGAAGAGAAAAGTAATAAACTGGGGAAAAAAATCAAATACGCCGAAAATGGGCAGAGTCCTTCTGGAAGCTCTCCTATTTTTTAAGAGACAAAGGGGATAAAGGAGGCGAAACACCACAACAGTACAAAAAGAAGTGCCAAATAAAACATCCAGTGAACACTCCAACAATAAAGATAAGCACCACATAAAGGCCATGGTCTTGAGATAAGAAACATGGCAGAGCACATAAAGGAAGAAAAGAAAAGAAGAAGAAATAATAAATATGAACAGAAACAACAACTTCAATAACCACACCAAAACAAATAAATCGGCAAAAACTAGATAAATAAATAAATAAATAAATAAATAAATAAATAAATAAAAAATTGTGCTTTTTGGCTTTTTTTTTCCTTTTTTCTTCCCTCCTGCACAGGTACAGTAAATATTGGGGGTCATTCTAAAAGGAATTCCCTTGGCCTAAGAGATACAAGGTTTCTCCACCCTTGAAGTATATTGTCATGGGATTAACTATAGACTCCTTTCAGGTTCATTTACTCTCCCCTTGGTGCTTTTGTTGTATATGGAAGACTTCTGCTCCGTCCTGGGTGATAAACTCAGACCTCTGTATCTCGGTATCTACACAGGTCAGGGAGTGGAACTTATGATGAAGTCTTTCTTTGTCGTTTTAGAAGTTCTGTTCCCTCCGTGTTATTTTAATCCGTTTTCTGTGGTTGGTGGTCTTGGAATATCTTCTTAAGTTCTTCCTTCAAGCGAGGCTGCTCTGACTTGAGAGAACATAGGAGATACTGCGGATTGAACCACAATCAGTTGCAAGTAAAGTGCAAGTAAAGTGCCCTACTTGATTGATGTATTATCATTCTGGCCCCTGGTTGGCAATCATTCAACAAAAGCTTTATAAATTGTTAAAGTCTTAACATGATTAATGATTTGTTTTGCAGGAAAATGAAAAATATTAGTGCATACCATAAATTGTTATAGTTCTTTAAAAACATTAACTTGCCTTATTGAAACAATACTTGGAGATATTATTATTTATTATCTACATTTTTGTGAAATAAACAGAAAACAGGATTTAAAAAATAACTAGTACTTAGGCCTTAATATTCTCATGCTGAATCCTTTGGTTCAATAACTATAAATAAAGTACAATAATTACAACTAACTTAGGGCATAAGTATAAAATTTGATATAGCCCACATCAAAGTTCTCGTTAATTAAAGATTAAAGGTAAAAGCATACTAAAAGCTAAAATCATAATTTTCTACATTAAAATAGGATTTTAAAATATTAAATTTGAGATTAAATGTTTATTTACTGGCACCATAAAACTCTAAATGAAGTTTAGAGGGGCTGCGTGTTGGTGTAAATGGTTGGGCGATTGCTTTGCACGTGCTAACCTAGAACAGACTGCGGTTCCTTCCCCGACTTGATCCCTCAGCGTCCCATATGGTCCCCAAAGCCAGGAGCGATTTCTGAGCATATAGCCAGGAGTAACACCTGAGCATCACCAGGTTTGACCCCAAAACCAAAAACAAATTAATATTTATTGTTAGGAATTTTTTTTACTTGAGGTTCATTGGATTCCCAAGAACTAAGAAACAGCTTCCATCAAATGCATTGCTCTTTTTTGTTGTTTTTGATGAAATGTTCTATAACTAATAAAGAGGATCAGGAATGTCATTTTTGTTCTTGGTGGAATTGGTAAGATTACATGGGAAAATGATAAATACATGTGCTCTAAAATTTCACCTATTAATAGATTAACTTCTCATATGAGTATTACTGCTATCTCTATATTCTTAAAATGAATCAGTCATTTAAGTCATTTTCCTTTAGCAACATACTTGAAATAAAGCATAATTGTATTTTATATTTACCCAGAAGCTAGAACATTTGAAAAATCGCATGCAACCTCAAAATAAATGTAAGCTTATAGAAGTGAAACTATCATTGATGCCTCTCAGGAAATTAAAAATGTATTAGAGCAAAAGAGAAAATATCTTGATAATAAGAGAAGTTTAACGAGAATCCATAAACTGATTTATTTTAATGGTATGATTACTAGTTTTGATTGTTGTGCAAATGTGGTTTTTGTGTACATAGTTGTGCATATTATGAAAGAATTATAGTTATATAGATAAGATATAGCTATTTAAATTATTCAGTTGACAACATTAGTATAAAACTAAAAAGTCATTTAATCAGATTTATTCTATTTACTCTCCTACTCATGTGTATGCTCTCTAGCCATTTTATACTACACATTTTCCAGGTAATTAGAGGATCATATCATCTGTGAAAGATAACTAGTAAAATAACTTAAATCACTGATCTCGTTCCCCTAATTCATATTCAGTGGAACCTTTCAGTTAATATTTTTTAATTTAAAATATTTTAATCAATCTCATTTCCTTTTATGTATAAATCAATTTCACAGAATTAAGAACAATCTTCTTATAAAAAAGAGTTCCGATAATAAAAATATTTGTATAATATATTCAGTAGTGTGGCCCATTAGCAGTCATATCTAAATTTATAACAATAGTAGGGAAATGTGTTTATAATAAATTGTATACAAATATCAAAAAGAGCCCACTTCTGCTGGGATAGAATATTTTTTCTTCTTCAATCTTAGGAGACAAATATAAGATGGAATAAATATATTTCATGTAAATAGTCTCTCCTGTGTGACTCTCATCAGTTATCCATATGATCAAAAGGGAATATTTTAACAGAGTTGAAATTAAGAAAAGTGAGAATGGCTTTTTCTGAAAAAAATTTTATGAAGGTCAGTAGCTGTCATTGGAATTTCTGCTTCTTCATCCAAGTATCACTGGAAGACAGATTTTGTATTTCCATTTCACTCATGTTTGACTTTTGCCATTTATATAAATACAATGTAAAAAGTCATAGAGATAATGGCTGCTTTCAGTTTTTCTACTAACATAAGAAAGATGCAACTGCTCTAATATTCTTAGTCATTGACATTTACAACTGTGGTTTTGTTTTTAATACAGGGCAGTGAACAATGTACTTAAGGCCTCAAAAAATGTTTTATGACATACACTAAAGGTGAATCACTTTTTTACTAGATTTATTAGCTAGAGGAATTGCAATCTCAAGAGGAAATTTAGCCAGTTTTAACCCAAGTAGTGTTTCTTATAGTTATTTCCTCTCGAATTCTCAGCAGGACTCAAACACTGTAAATGTCCTATTCAGGAATTCTGATTTCTTTCCCCCAGCTGGTTCCTGCCACCTTGGATCCTGACAGTGTACTCATTAACAAACTAATTGATTTTTATTAATTATCTGTGGTATGATCTTTTCACTGTCCCCCCCAGTATCTAAGCTTATTAACTACAAACATATGAGCACACACAGCATAATGAATCCTAAATAAAATCGGTAAAATATGAACTCAATATATATACAAATAAAATATTAGTAAATGCTCATTAGTTACTTTTAAAATGCTACTGCACAATATTACTAAATTATAAAAATTGAATTAAAACATAATTGGGTAGAATATTGATTAAAGTAGTTTAGCCATATAAAATTAAGTAAATGAAATATATTCATCTGAATTTAAGTCATCATCATAATAAAAAAATTAGATCATGTATGTGGGAGATTATAACACAGCAGGAGTGTATTTACCTTGCATGTTGATAACCAAGCATCCTATGTGGTCCCTGAGCCTACCTGAAGTGATTTCTAAGTGCAGAGCCAAAAGTAACCCCTGAGTGCCTCTGGGTGTGGCACAAACCCTCCCCCACCAGAAAAAAAATACACCACAAAAATTTAGATCATGTCTGATTTTAGAAGAATAGAACAGAGTAATAAGAGTGAATACACTTTTGGTACTATCTGAAATATTGAACATATCAAGCTATGTTTGAAAAGCCAAGCGGTAAGGCTTTTTACTTGCACGTGCTAATCTAGGACAGACCACGGTTAGATTTCACCAGCATACTGTATGGTCCCCCCCAAATCCAGGAGTGATTTCTGAGTGCATAGCCAGGAGTAACCCCTGAGTATCACCGAATGTGGCCCCCAAAACAAAAACAAACAAACAAACAAACAAAAAACCTAAAAGATAACTTTAGAAGTATAACTTTATAGTTTAAAAGGGACGCAATATAAATAATACAAATAAAAATACAAAAATTGACATAAATTTTCTTCAGTCCAAAGGTCTTGTTTTACTGCTTTCTAACTGTGTTATTTTGTGCAAGTTGCTCTCAAGAACTCAGATCCCTTAATTGTAATGCTGGGATAAAAATAATACCTCTATCATTGTGATGTATCTATCTCCATAATAAAAATCTCAACACCCAAGGGTTTGTTTAGTCTTCCGGAAAAAGACAGCTTATGTCTCTAAATATAAATATATAGCAGAAAATTTATCCAGGAAAGAATAGGATAAAAAAGATTTTCTAGATGTAGTGAACAATATAGCAAAAATTAAAATAAGAAACTAACATGACCAGGGCCAAGGCAATAGCAACACAGTAGTAGGGGCATTTGCCTTGCAGGCAGCCAATCCAGGACTGACCTTGTTTCATCCCTGGTGTCCCATATGAGCACAGAACCAGGGATATCCCTGACCCGGGTGTGGCCCTCTCAAAACAAACAAACAAACAAAAACCAAAAAAACAAAAGCTAAAGATTTAATATGACTAGCAGTCTGGATGATGTTATTGTAGGACAGTATTTTCATAAATGAGTTGGCCCTAACTCTGAAGAGTAGAGTGCTAAAATATTATTTGGAAATGAAAGGAAAAATTAAAGTATTTCTGATTAATTTTAGGTAATAGCATAGGATAAATGGTGATATTTTGATAGGATAATACAACAACAAAATTTTGGCTTAAAGTGTGATTTTTTTAAAGAAACTGTTTAGAGACAAAGAAGAACTAGAAATCATAGAAAGTATTAAATATAAAAATAAATTGTGTGGTTCTTAAAATAATCGAACATTTCTGAAAATGAAGATAAGAAGAAACCAATATAAGATTTAATTATATTAATTATAAAGAACATATAAAAACTTCCAGGTCTGATATCAAATCTTTAATCCATTTGGATTTGACCTTTGTGCATGGTGTTAGTTGGAGGTTGAGTTCATTTTTTTGCATGTGGCTGACCAACACCACTTGTTGAAGAGGCTCTTCTTGCTCCATTTTGCGTTTCTTGCCCCTGTATCAGACCCAGAAGCATAAAGTATATAGAAAACACATAGGTAAAAACATTTAATCGATATTGAAACTAAAAGCATCTTTAAGGAGGAAACATCCCTGTCAAACAAGTGGAGCAAAGATAAAACAAATGGGACTACACTTCAACTGAGAAGCTTTTGCACCTCAAAGAAAATAGTGATGAGTGCACAAAGCCCACCCACAGAATGGGAGAAAACGCTCCACATCAGTTATCATCAGGGAAATGCAAATCAAAACAACAATGAGGTATCATCTCACACCACAGAAACTGGCACACGAAAAACAAGAACAATCTGTGCTGGCGGAGATGTGGAGGGAAAGAAACTTTCATTCATTGCTGATGGGAATGCATCTTATGGAGCCTTTATGAAAAACAATATGGAGATTCCTCAAAAAATTGGAATTGAGTTTCCATAGAACTCAGTTATACCATTCCTAGGGATATAGTCGAGGAAACACAAAACACTATACAAAAACTTCCCTCTGCATGTTATGTAAAATGCAGTACCATTTACAATAGCCAGAATCTGGAAACAAGCTCAGAAGCCCAAGAACTGATAAATGTCTAAGAAAACTGTGATATATAAACACAATGAAATACTATGCAGCCATCAAGAAAAATAAAGTCATGAATTTTTCCTATACATGGATGGACATTGAAACTCTTAGGCTGAGTGAAATAAATCAGAGGGAGAGATGATAACACAGAATAGTCTCACTCATCTGTGGGATTTTAAGAAAAAAAGACAGCATGGGTTTGGTCCATGTTATAAAGCTTTTCACAAAGATTGGTGAGTGCAATTAGAGAAATAACTACACACTAATCACTAATAGGAACAATGGTAGTGAATGAGAGAAATAGATTGCCTGTTTAGAAGACAGGCTGGGGGGTATGGCAAGAGGAGATGGGGAGCATTGGTGGCTGAAAGGTTGCACTGGTGAAGGGAAGTGTACTTTTTAATGACTGAAACCAACTACAAATATGTTTGTAACCATGTTGCTTAAATAAAGATATTAATTTAAAAAATCCTGTATAGAACTGTTAAAGATAATATTTGCATTCATTTACTTAGACTTCTGAAATAATGTGTACCAATAAAATAGATGCTTCCTGTTTCACATCATCTCAAATATTTATGCTAAAAAATTGAAGCAATTATTTTCAAAAACAGAAATAGTTTAAAGTTATGTTTTTAGTTTTATTTTCAACTCTAATTTCTAGACTAAGATGTTTTCTTTTTTTCCTTTTTTCTTTTCTTTTTATTTTGGACACACCAGTGGCATTCAGGAGTTACTCCTGGTTTTGTGCTCAAAAATGGCTCTTGGGAGCCTTGGGGGACCTTATGAAGTAGATCGAACCCAGGTTCATCTAGAGTCTGCAATTGTGCAAGGCAAACACCCTACTGCTGTGTTATTGTTCAGATCCCCAGAGTTTCATCTGTAAACTAAGGCATATATTTGGTGGATTTGAACCCAAAACTGATTATCTTTAGGGTTTAATCCTTGTTCTTCACTCTGGATCACTTCTGACTTTCTTCTTTGGCTTATGTTGTTTTGATTGACCAAAGATTGGTCAAAGACAAGAAGCAATCAACTTCCTGTACTAATTTTTTGGTCCCTAAGAACATATATATTTTTTATCTAAAGCTGAACAAAGTGAATACTATTGTCTACACCCGGGGAGTAAAGATTTTTCTTTTCTTTGACAAATGTTCAATTTTCTTAGTGCTTTGATTTCTACTTGTCAGGAATAAAAATGAAATAAATTAATTTTAAACAGATTACTGATTGATAATTTAATGAAATGCTGGCAAGAGAAATTCTTTAACTTTGAATATAGTCTTTACTGATGGAGTTAAAAACAGCATCGTGATAATTGGAATAACACATGAGCCATCCTTGTATTTTACAAGATCATAATTTAAATGCAATTATTTTAAAATATAATTGTCTGAATTGTATATTGCTTATGAATATTACTTATTTCTATAATAATATAACAAATTGGGAAATATGCTACAACATTTAATATTTACATTTAAAAAAGCAAAATTTTGATCAATGTACCTGACTACAAATAACAAATTAGAAAAATATTTTTGGATAAACAAATGTTGCTTTCACTTAAAATAAAATTATTTATTTCTAAGTTCCATCTTTTAGTTTACTACAGTATCAATGAATATGACATATCAAAAAATATTATAGACACTAAAATTCAACTTGGTTTTATTTGTAGTTTTAAAGAGTGTTTTTATTTTTTTGCATTTTTGCATTTTAAAGTGAGCACCTTTTTTGACGATAAGAAATAACTTTACATACATTTAAGAATACAATATAAGCCAATAGGTAAGATTCAAAGGGAACATTTTTTGAGATACTATAAGGTCTAATTTAAGGTTTAAATGGTTCTCCCATGTTCCATAATTCTATCTGTACTTATATTATTTATAGTCTTACTTCTTTATAACATCTTCAAATGGCTAAAAAAGTTACTAACCCAGGCTATGCAGTACTAAACGTATACCGCATACCCAGCAGCTGGATGAGATGCTGTGATCTGTAAGTCGGGCTTCCTCTGTGTGCCTTGAAAGATTAATCAGGACAAGCAAAGGACCTGAGTGATGATGCCTGGCAGTCTTGGGATTGGATGCCATAATAAGAGGGGTGGATCACTCATCCCTGAAGCTGGAGTAAGTTTTCAGCATGCCATATACAGGCATATAAGACGACCCCCAACTTTTAAGAAGTTTTTTATGGGTTAAAAAGTCATCTATACCCCAGAAAATAAGGTAGTGTTCCGGAATAAATTTTGATAAGTCCCTTTAAAATTTTAAAATATTCTTGGGGCTAGAGGAGATAGCATGAGGTGATAAAGCATTTGCCTTGCATGCAGAAGTTCAGTGGTTCAAATCCCGGCATCCCATATGGTCCCCTGAGCCTGCCAGGAGGAACCCCCTGAGCGCTGCCCGGGTGTGACTCCAAAAACAAAACCAAAAACAAACAAACAAACAAACAAAAATTCTTAGTCTGAAAATTCCACAACTAAGTTGAAGATTTCTGTTTATTAGCTAAGTGTGCGAATAATTTTGATAAAAGCAGTGTTAAAGATTTGCTTATGATGTCTCTTATTTTCATCTTCTTATTAACAACCTGAAATTTTCATTTCTACTTTTTAACTTTCTGCAACACACCAGATAATCTTAACATGTCACATATACTTTTCACCGATATTTTTTATTGAATACAAGTAACATACTATTAGCATCTTAAGTTAATGTTATGGATAAGCAGAGTTTTTTTGGCTTACTTAGAGAGTCCATATCAATGTGGATTGTAATAAAGCTATCTGTTTCTTTTACTTCTAATTGAAACAACTGTATACAAAGGTAAGATTATGTCCCTCAACAAAAGATTCATCACTACAAAGAAAAAAATTACCAAAAAGAAAATACTATGAAATATGAGAAAACAGTGTGGCCATCATACAAAAGGCTAATGTTCAAGTTATTTAAAGCACTCACAAAATTCAACACGCATGAAAACCAATACAATCAAATGTAAGAAGAATTAAAGGACACTTCCCCAAAATAATATATTAGTCAATAAAACACGTAGAAAAATATTTGTTATCAGTGACAATTAGATACTTCAAAAATAACAAAACATGCCAATAAAATGCCAATGAAAATGACCACATGTCAATGAAAATATCTTAAATATAAGCAAAACAACATAAATAAATATGCTGAGGTGATATAAATAAGAAGGGCAACCTCATTATTGATATGAACTGGTCTAATTTCTATAGATTACAGCATGGTGATTTCTCAAAAACTAACAATAGAGCTATCAGATGAACCAACGATTGTTAGCAACAACACCAAATACTAATGAAAAATTATGTACACTCTATGCTTATCACAGTAATTCAAATCTCATTTATAATAGATAAACTTTTGAAAACAACAGATCAGTGGATGAGATTGTGTAATATAGACACATTGAAATATTACTCAACAAATAAACATGAAGCCAAACATAGATGTTTGTATACATACATACAAACTTAGAGATGACTAGAATATGTCATGATAAGCAAAAACAAAA
This sequence comes from Suncus etruscus, assembly GCF_024139225.1. Lineage (NCBI taxonomy): Eukaryota > Metazoa > Chordata > Mammalia > Eulipotyphla > Soricidae > Suncus > Suncus etruscus. The sequence continues at coordinate 148,251,080 of NC_064849.1, read as the reverse complement.
ATCAGAAAGATAAAGACAAATACTACATGATTTTGCTCCTAAGTGTTGTATATATAGCAAGGGATGGTCTATGAAAACAAACTCCACTCTGACAACAGACTGGAAGTAACTTAGAAGAGGAGGAATCAAAGGAAAGAATACCATGGACAGTGATGGAGTGATATTTGCACATCAGACACATGTGTTTGTGGTGTTGTTACATTAAAATCCTGAAATAAAAATATCAGCTATTTTGTAAAACAATATTTTCTCAATTTCTTTGTGAGTTTGGGGAGAATCTAATAAAATACAAAGTTGTTGGACTAAATTAACTCAATTCATGGCAAAATTATAATTTCTACGTAATAATTGACCTTTATATTACTATTAATAACTAGCACCATATACTTACTAAATAACCATCCATGTCTGGCAGTAAATTCTGAGAATTTCAGTATTGTAAAATCTAAAAATCAAATTATTTTTGTCTTCTTTCTCAGTAAAAAAAATATATGTAAAACATGAAAGTTATTGTCATTTTATTTAATGTTTTGTTCTTTAAATTTTGATATTGTTCATATAAAATTTCAGAAGAAAAAATAAAGACTAAAAATTAAATTCGTAAAACTTTGAGAGCTTATGAATTAATAATTAATAGTTTATTTTGAATATGAATAATATTTCTTAGCATATAAAATAATCACTTTACATAATCATTCCAATAAATAAAGAAGTAAAGAATTAAAATTATAACAACAAAAGAAATAGGTACAAGGAACACAATTCTCAGTCAAATTAGGTTATGAGGGGGCCAGAGAGATAGCATGGAGGTAAGGCATTTGCCTTGCATGCAGAAGGAAGGAAGTTCGAATCCAGCATTCCATATGGTCCCCCATGCCTGCAGGAGTAATCCCTGAGCACTGCTGGCTGTGACCCAAAAACAAAAAAAAAAGAAAAGAAAGAAAAAAAGAAAAAAGAAAGAAAAGAAAAGAAAAGAAGAAAGAAAAGAAAAGAAAAGAAAAGAAAAGAAAAAAGAAAAGAAAAGAAAAGAAAAGAAAAGAAAGAAAAAGAAAAAAGAAGTTAGGTTATGAGGAACTACAGAGGGCTTTTTACTTTTTTAAGATTTCTGAATACATATTTTAGGAACTAATATACAAAATTCAAATACATATTATTAATAACATTGCATTAAGTTCTTATTACAAAGAAGTAAAAGGAAAACTTTACTAGCAGGGAAAACGAAAAAATGGAGTTGGAAAATATTTCTATCATCAAAGTACTGTTAAAAATATTACTACTACTACTACTAATAATAATAATAAAATTGCTAAGATTTGTGATATTCCTGAAGAACTTAATTATTTAAAAATATGTTTTCACGATGATAAACTCTGTGAGATCAAATAAAGTCATGGTGGATGAATAATCTCAAATGTTGGTGAAATAAAAGAGTAAAAGAAAATGATTCTAACTAGTTACCTCATTTGAAAAATGTGTATCTGTGCAGGGATCATGGGAATTAGATTTCTATTTTCGTCTGTGTAGATCAGCTATTATCTTAAAATACATTAGAAAGGATCAATTATTTTTATACATGAATACTAATGTCAAATATATTTTATCTTTTACCTCTGGTATACATTTTTACTTCATTATGCTTAATTTTGGGGTACAAGTTTACTATTCAGAAATAAGGTGTTGACAGTGATTAATTGCCCATATAGAAATAATTCTGTTTCTCAATATATTCCCATTAAATGCAGTTCTTCTGTGTACATGTATGTGAGTGTATACTTGAAAATAAAATAATGATGAACTAACACAAATGCAAATTATTTATGTACTATTCTTTACTGGTTGTTTAGTAATAAGCTCCAAAAATATCATAAATATCTAGAAATTCTTCAGGAAAATTTAAGTCAAGAAAGGCCAGAGAGTTAGTAATGTAGAAAAGACACCTACTTTTCATTTTGTAAAGCTAGCTTCAACCTGTCCACACCATAAGCTTGCTAAGGGGGAATCTCTGAGCACAGACATAAGTTTTGAACAAAACAAACAAAACAAGTAAGTTAAGAATGAAGACAAATTTTTTTTTTACAAAAAATTGTTAATAGATGAAAATGTTCTTATTCCAGTATCACAAAGACAAGTTCACAAGCCAGAGGAGTTAGTATTTGTAGGTTTTCTTTAAGTTATCTATCAATTTAGTGGTTCAACTCAAATAGTAGAAGCATTGTCCTGCACACAAATCTTAATAGTAAATTTTCACATGATATTACTTATGAAATTCAGATTATTGAGACTATTCCAATTTCAGAGATATCAACTGTAGCTCAATTGTAGGTACAACCATTGTTCATAAATGGTTTTACTTTTGTAGCTACTAATAAAATAAATGTTTGCCTCAAATTCCAAAAGTATGACACTTTTGCACAAAAATGAACAAAATACCTGGAACCAAAACTACAGTGATTAAACTAAAATATTTGTCTGCTAAAGAGGTGAGCTAAGAGGTGGAGGCAATCTGGGAACAATGGTGGATGGACAATAACACTGGTGGTGTGACTGGAATTGGAGCATTGTAAGAAAATCAATCAGTGGCATAATTACTCAGTGCAAAAGAAAGTTTAAAAAATAATATAAAATATTTTGAGGGGATGGATGGGTGAGCCACACCCAGTAAGGTTCAAGGGTTACTCCTGGCTATGAGCTCAGAAATCGCTCCTTGCTCAGGGGACCATATGGGATGCCTGGGACTGAACCCAAGTCCCTCCTGGGTCAGTCATGTGCAAGGCAAATGCCCTACCAACTGTGCTATTGCTCTGGCCCCATAAAGGGTTTTGAAAATAAGCTTTATGTTCCCTTTTACTGAAAGTCAAATTTGAAACTACACTGTAGTAAGAAAATATATATGTGGCATAATATAAATTATTATATAGTAATATAAAAATTTTAAAATATGTGTCTTGATTCAACAAATTTTCTTATTAAATGTCTACTAATGGGCCCAATGTATAGTAACAGGCTAAGGCACCGGCCACTTATATGGCTGTCCCCAATTCAATTTCTGAGCATTTTATATTAACCTCCAAGAGTGACCCCTGAGCATAGAGTTAGAAGTAAGCCTTGATTAAACACCACTGGCTGTGACCACAAATCGAAGGAAGTTTCATTGATCACCTATTATCAGTGTTATTTCCACTTAAAATGATACATTAAATTATTTAAATTTATTTAATTGAGAAAGTAACCCTTACTAGTTTGTAGAAAAATCAGAATTAAAATACCAAATGATCTAGACATGAGAACTCAATATTTTGGGACTATCCAAATATTTCTAGAAGTATTTAATAAATGTGAAGAAAATACTGTTTTTTGGAGTATAAGATGACTTTTGAAATGAAAAAGAGTCAACCAAAAATTGGGGGTCGTCTTATACGCCGAATATATCCCGAAAAACATTTCTATATGCCGCTAAATGAAAATTGCCTGGATATTGACATGAAACGAATTTTTTAACTCTATCCTGCACCAATTACTGCAAGGCTGATCGGATGCCTCTCTCACTCAGCCAATCCAAGCAGGCTTTTGATGCATGCAAATTAGACAATGTTCTGGACCCAAATCTACACTGTCAAAAGCCTGCTCAGATTGGCCAAATTCAGAGAGGAAGTCTATGACAGTATAACCTTTGAGTTTTTGCTTGTTGTGATTGGCTCACTGTGGTACACATACAGTTGCAGCACAGGAACTTTGTAAATTTTGCCAAGGAAACAATAACTGTGCTGTGGCAAGACAGTATGGAGTAACAGAAAGATGGTTCAAGACTGTAAAATAAGGGGTCGTCTTATATGCCAGAAAATACGGTATGAGTCTAAAAATTTATGTGTGTTATAATAAGAGTGGGATTATATTTAAAACAAATATATTTTAAAAATAAAACATTTCTATTAATTATATGAGCCGGAATGATAGCACAGCAGTAGAGTTTTGCTTTCACAGGTTGATCCAGGACTCGTGTTCAATCCCTGGCATCTCATATGGTCCCTTGAGCCAGGAGCAATTTCTGAGCACAGAACCAGGAGAAATCCCTGAGCACTGCTAGGTGTGGCCAAAAAAAAAAAAAAAAAAACAAAACCATCTCTATAAGGGAAAATAGACTGAGAGTCAAACTTCCATTACAAAATGTCCAGTTGAGTTAATTTTTTTAGATAAATTATTAAAAAATTACAACTGTTTTAGTGATTTTTCAAGATGCATAATTTCCTATAAAATGATATAACATTTAGACATTTTAAAAATCCTACTCAGTTATTTTATATGGGCTGTGTTTTAGAAGAAGAAATGTCCTGAATTACTTTTAGTAATACTTAAACTGTACACTTAAATTGTTCAGGCCCAGAGAGATAGTACAGCAGCAGGGCATTTGCCTTCCATATGACCGACCTGAGAGGGACCCGATTCAATTCCCAGCATCCCATATGGTCCCTCAGGCTGCTAAGGTAATTTTTGTATTCAGAGCCAGAAGTAACCCCTGAGCACTGCTGGGTGTGGACCCAAAACCAATCAATCAATCAATCAAGTTAAAAAATAAATAAATTGTCCAACATTCTCTTCAGGCCATCTGAGCTACACTCGATGGATTTTAGGGACCTATGTGATACCATATATTGATCCCTATGCTTCAGGGCTGACTGTGGCAAATAAATATGTTAAAACTGAACTCTATCTTTTACATACAGTCGACATGAATTTATAACTTCTGCTATTACATAGGATCCCCCAAATCTACTGCTTAATATATTATTCTGTAGAATTTAATTCATATATTTGTATTTGACCTAAAGTCATCATAGCTTCTTTTTTCCTTATACTATCAAATATCTTCAAAATATATTTATCTTATATGAGAGAAAAACTTGAAAAACAATTTATAAGACAGTATTTACATATATAAGTTCTAAAATGTAAAAATTTCTGACAGTTTAAATGATCTACTACTGGAAAATTATTTATACTCTCTTGAAATTCTATATTTATGACAATTCTAAAATCTAGTTGTCATTCAAGGTACCTTATGAAAAGCTAAATAAATAGATGGATTTTTCTGTTTAATAAATTTGATAAATCTTAGCCAATAGAGTTTCAGGATTAAAGAGAAAATTAAGTCTAATGTTATAAAATTCAAATAAGTAAACATGATTAGTTACATACTAAGTAACATGTACAATAAATTATAAAAATACCTAAAAATATTTTGAGAGAAAGTAAAACCAAACAAATGTATAAAACAAAAGCAATTATTTTATTATAACATATTCAAGAAATAATTCTTTGACATACATACATAAACACTTCTTTATCAACTTCATTTGGTAGCAATTTGCTAAGGGTTTGTCTTCAATATAAGTCATTGTTACTCTCAGTTTAAGGCTACGAGTCCCTGAAGTTCCAATTATTTTGATCTTATGAGTTGAGAAATAGTATGATCTGCAACAGAAATAAATCTCTTAAGAACACCGTTGTTCAAGAATCATATGGCTAAATTTTACCTTAATAACATTTTAACTAGAAATAGATTTTTTTCTTACACATAATATCAAATACTTAAATACATGTTTAGGTTCCAAGTGATTACATATAGCTCTACTTTAACAGATTGAACTATCAAAATTAATAATTTGTGTATGTTCGTTAATCTTATTTTTGCATACATTAAAAATACATGACAGGATATTCTTTAATTGTTGAAGTATATTATAGCAAATATCCATTATCGGATCATTGATCTTCATAACCTATAATGATCATATCAGACAAATAGTATTAAATACTTTTATTAATCTTCACATTCAAATTCTCAGACTAACTTCTTTACCCTGTTATTTGTGGTCATATTACTTTAAGCATTTTTTTTTGCATTTTGGGGCCACACCCAGTGATGCTCAGGGGTTATTCCTGGCTCTCTGCTCAGAAATCACTCCTAGCTTGGGGGACCATATGGGACACCAGGGATCGAACCTCAGTCTGTCATAGGTTAGTGCATGCAAGGCAAACACCCTACCACTTACACCACCGCTCTGATGCCTATTTTAAGCAATTAAGTGAATTACTTTTGGAGTTTTTATACATTTATTTCATAATCAATTCCTGACCATATTAAAATTTAATTGTTGAATCTTGATTTTTTTCAGTTATGAAATTGGTAACTCAAATGAAATAGAAAAATTAAAAAGCCCATATTTAAAAAAATTAGAAAGTTTCAAATGGCACAAATTTTAAATGATATCTTATATTCCCTAGTAAGCAAACATTTTTTTAAGCAATTGAGATATTGTAAAACAGGTGCAATTGAGATATCATCTTAAAATAAAATTTATAACATAAAAAGTTGAATATGTCTCATTAAATGAAAGTAATAATTGAGTATAATAAATTTACAGAAAGGAGAAAGGGGAAGAAAATTAAGTATCTGTTAGGAAATATCTCAGTCAAGTAGACGACATCTATAACTTATTTTACAGTACAAAACAGGCTAAAATTTTATAATGAAATGACCCTGACCTGAAGCCTCCTTTGTAAATGACTAGTGCCTTAATTATTTGCATCTGTGAACTCAAATGAACATACTTAAGGATATATCAATATGCTCATAAATCATCTGCAGGCGATAAGTAGTCCAACATAGATAATTAGAGAATTTACGGAAGGCTTACTCCCTCTGTTTATCTGCTTATGACATTTGTGGTACAGCCCTAACAGCAGGATAATTACTAGATTTATTCATCAAACAAAATCACGCCTTCTGGGAATGCATAGTGACTCCAGTTTTAGGACTAATAAAGACATTTTTCACCAAAACTCAAGTACTAATTTGCTCAATAACTAGCTGCAATAAGCTTTTATGGAAGCACTCAAAGAAAAGGCTTGGCACCAGAGGGCAGATAATTAAAGGTGCAGTATCCCTATACAAAAGGATCTGAACAATTCCCTGACCATATTAAAATTTAATTGTTGAATGTTAATTGAAAAAAAAAATAAAGTTGCTTCTGTTCTCTGCATTTCTGTAATCATTCTCCTCAGATCAAAAACTTGTCTATCTAAGGCAGCAACAAAAGGAAGCCCAAGATAAAGTGCCCACTTAACATGTATTGAATCCACAAGTAAAATTAAAATTAAAAAAAAATAAAACAAATGAAAACATTTAAAAAACCATCAGTATGCATTCTCTTTGATATATTGCCCTATTTTCATCACACACACAACCCATTCTTTGTTTCTAAATAAAAAAGTTATTGGGGCTATTTGTTTTTTATTAAAAGTTTCAACAAAACTTTGTGAGTGATGAATCTATGGTATTTTACTGATTTCAAAGTATCTTTAGTTTAACTGCCTTTCCTCTAATATGAATTAAGAGTATGATTTGTTTTTATTCTTATCTTAACATTTATTTTTTATGCTGAACACAAAAGGAGCATTTTACAATAGAAACATATTCTTAACCAATTATTCCAGTTAGCTTTACAACATAAAATGTTTTTCAAGGAATTATTGTTATATATCAATTCTAAACATTTATAGAACTATCTTTTAAAAAATAATGATTATTAAATTTTTTTATTATGTTCCCAGATGGGACAGTTAGGGTATTTCCCAGAAGCTAATATGTTTCCTGCACCAAAATTTGAAATTCTCAGATCCTTGTGTTCACTTTTCTGCTGCAGAGGAATGATGAACTACACAAAATTCAGACTTTTAAACTCATATTTAATTGTTTAATGTCATGGCTCTTGGTAGAGCATTGTTGCTTGAAAAATAAATTGGGTAATTCAATTAAATGGCTACAGAAGATACATCATCAGATGTAGAAAGGCACTAACCCCAGCTTGAACTTGACGTCCCACATCGCTTCACTTATTTGACAAATGGATTCTTGAAAATAATTGAAACACATGGCTGCCAGCATAGGTCAATAATACTTTTTTGCCATTCAGCCTCTTAACAGCTTCCATTTTTTCTTGCACTGTGCCATTCAGGGCAAAGATTGCATTTGCCTGGTAAATCATGCAAGCATTATTACTAAAATGGGACTAAATGCAATGAAAATGGACTACATAAAAGTAATGGCACTTAAGTAAAAGGAAGACCATCTTCTAGGGCAAACACTAAATAGTCAGAGTTAAATACTATATGACATTACTTCCATTACAAGCTCATATTATGCACATAAGAAAGCAAACTCACTAACTACAGATGCATACTACATTCCCATTGTTAACTTAAGCATGTTTTCAAGACAACTACTGTTAATCTAGATTTAAAGAGCTCCATATATGCTATTTCAGTGTTTTCTTTTCCCTATTCCAGTTGGCATAATATTACATTTAAGCAAAAACCAGAAACAGTAACTAGATTTTCCATTTAAGATCACTAACAGATTTAAAGTCTGATATTTGATCTTAAAAACAGGCAAAAGTGCTTCATAAGCAAATAAATTGACAGCACTGTACAGATAAGAATGCTTTGAATGAGGATGAAAGAAGAAAGAAAGAAAGAAAGAAAGAAAGAAAGAAAAGAAAAGAAAGAAAGAAGAAAGAAAGAAAGAAAGAAAGAAAGAAAGAAAGAAGAAGAAAGAAAAAGAAAAGAAGAAAGAAAGAAGAAAGAAAAGAAAGAAAGAAAGAAAGAAAGAAAGAAAGAAAGAAAGAAAGAAAGAAAGAAAAAGAAAGAAAGAAAAGAAAAGAAAGAAAGAAAGAAGAAAGAAAGAAAGAAAGAAAGAAAGAAAAGAGAGAGAAGAAGAGAGAGAGAGAGAGAAAGAGAGAAGAGAAGGAAGGAAGGAAGGAAGGAAGGAAGGAAGGAAGGAAGGAAGGAAGGAAGGAAGGAAGGAAGGAAGGAAGGAAGGAAGGAAGGAAGGAAGGAAGGAAGGAAGGAAGGAAGGAAGGAAGGAAGGAAGGAGGAAAGAAAGGAGGGAGGGAGGAAGAAAGGAGGGAGGGAGGGAGGAAAGGAGGAAGGAAACGGAAGGGAGGAAAGGAGGGAGGAAACGGAAGGAAGGAAGAGAAAAAAGAAGGGAGGGAGAGAGAGAGAGAGAGAGAGAGAGAGAGAGAGAGAGAGAGAGAGAGAGAGAGAGAGAGAGCGAGAGCATAATGTAGTCTATGTAGCACACAGACTAAAAATAAAAGCCAGCGCTATAGTGTAGCTATGGTGTTTGCCTTGCACTTGGCTGACCCAGGATGGACCTAGCTTAGATCCCAAGGTCCATAGCCAGGAGCGATTTCTGAGCTCATCCTCAGGAGTAACACCTGAGGACACTGGTATAGCCCAAAAACAAACAAAGAAACAAAAATCCTGGATACTTGGGCTGGAGAAATAGCACAGGAGATAGTATAGGGGATAAAGCACATATTTTTCATGTTATCATTCTCAGTTCTACTGCCAGCATCACATGGTCTACTCAATATCATAGATGTAGCATTGGAGGAACCCAAGAATTGCCGTGTGTGTCTCTAGGCCTCTGGGCATCTCTGGAGTGACTCAGGTAATCCCTGGGATTTGAATGGGGGAGGGGGACCATATGGAACACTGGGGGATAGAACTGCTGTCAGTCCTAGGCTAGCGTACTCAAGGCAGAAGCCTTACCACTTGCGCCACCACTCCGGCCCCTTAAATAAAAACTTCTTAAAGTTAGTTTAAATATATTCTTTCAGGTTTTAAAAGTTCATTAGATTACTCTTTCCTTATCAAGGTTAGTAAGTACTAGGAAGGAATACTGCTTTGGCTAATTTTAAAAATGTGATTCTTTTCTGAAAAGTTCTTTGCTTTTTTATTAATGCACTCCTTTTTGGGAAGGATTGTTTTGTTTTGGAGTCACACTCAGCAGTGCTTAGGGGTTATATTTGGCTCTGAGCTCATAAATCACTCCTGGCAGGCTCAAGGGACCATATGGGATGCCGGAAATTGAACTCAGATCCTCCTGGCTTGGCCATATGCAAGGGAAAAGCCCTCCAATATGCCATCTCTCAGGCCCTAACTCACTCCTTTAAAAAAAAAAACCACACAACTGACCCTATACCATGACTTTTGTCAGTATTTATTTCTAATTTATCTATCACTCAATTCTCTTACTATAGTTAAGCATGCATAGACCTAGTAGGTAAGGCCAGGATGATACTTCAGTAAATACTTGATAAAATAATTCTTTATGGAAGATATTTCAGTAAGATTCAAATTATTTCTTTGTTGTTTTATGTTTCACAAAATTTTAGTCATTACATAAAAAGGTATAGTCATGAAAAATTTAGTAGACCTCTAGAAGCGTACTCATAACTCTAGGTTTGTCCTCAGGCCTTCGGTGAGTGAGCTAAAAGCTTTGTTTAAAAAGTTACAGTCAAAACTGAAAAACAGAGAATTTAAAAATTTCAAAATCATATTTTTCAAAACTATTCTTCAAATTACACAAAGAAATATAAAAATAGCTTAAATGTAATAAAAATGATAAGTCATAGACTGTATGATATAATTCTATGATTCTGGCATTAGAATACCACGATGTTATGGAAACCAATTAAGAAACTAATATTCACAGATTCACATCTACTATTATAAAATGTTTATATGAAAATAATTTAAAATTATTAGAGCCCTGTTCTAGCTATTAACATATATAAATATAGTAACTTAAAATATTATTACTAATTCTCTGCTATTCAATGCTTACTTAAACTATTCTTATTTTACACATTCTTTTTAGAAAATAATTCCAAATTTAGAAGTCATGGGTCATAAATACATGTTAATACATATATAAAATAAATATTAATTTAAGTTTAAAGTAAATTTCTATAAAATATTTATGTACTTACCAAAAAGTTATGAAAATTTTACTATTTTAGTCACTTTTTTTTAACAAGATGTTTCAGAATTCTCAAAGCATTCTTTTCTTGATTAAGGATTATTGAAATATCCTGATAAGCTTAAAGGGCTTTAATCAGTGCTTGTAGAACATTAAGCAAACAGGATATCACTAGATTCACAAAGTTCCAATAGAACCATGTGAATATCAATAAACAAGAACCATTATGAGATATATGTCAGAGGAAGTCTCATAAAAGCAACCGTATAGAAGGAATTAACTTTATTCATGGAAGGCCTTATCCACTCAATACAGACTTCTAAATCTTAACTGCACTAAACGTACAATAGTACGTAGAAAACCTCTTTTTTAAAATCAGCTCAAAAATGTACCATTGTTTCTATTTTAAGACACTTCATATTAATAATGGAAGAATCAGTGGGTTTTTTAAAATCAAATCTTTGTTTTCTGAAAATTCCTGATGTTACCATTGTAGTTAGATAAACAAAGAGAGAGAGAAAGAGAGAGAGAGAGAGAGAGAGAGAGAGAGAGAGAGAGAGAGAGAGAGAGAGAGAGAGAGAGAGGAGATACAAAAAGGACAAGATGCTATGTGAATTGCTTAGGAATGCCATAAAAAATCCTACAAACTGAGTTGAAAGGAACAAAAATTTATTTGCTCTTTATTGAGCTATGTATTATTTTTCTCACTTGAAATCCATAATTCTGTGATGATATAAAAAAGACAAATTAAAATATTACAGAAAATATGTTTTGTTTTTAAAGAGATTGCAATGAAAATTTCCCTAAAATGCAAATGAGGAAACTGAAGAGGTAGTGTTTGCCTTGCATACATGTGGTAGATGGTCCCTAAAGAACCTCTAAGTGTGATTTCTGGGAAAGAGCCAGGAGTAAGTCCTGAGCACTGGCTGACCATGGCCCACAAATAAAAAAAAGCAAATAAACATTGTTAGGACTCTCGGTCACATTAGGAAATAATATAATAAAAAGTGAATACTTGAAGAAGAGTCAACTAGAGAAATATCTGCAAAGTTTGGGAATGATGCAAGCAAGGGAATTAAAGGATATCGCAGGATAATGGAGTAGACTTGGTGAAGTATCAAAGCACCAACAGCACTTCCACTTCTAAACTTAAAAAATAAAAAGTTAAATCAGAAGAACTACAACTCTTGATGGAAAGATGTGGACAGCCTCAGGCAAACCTGTAATTAGCAAATAATTCAATTTCCTCTTTCTTTTTATCCCTATTGAATTCCAAATGACAAACATAGTAGGAAATTAAAAGACACAAACACTGTTAAGAATTATCAGGGCTGGAGCAGTGGTGCAGCCTAGGGTGTTTGCCTTGCATGAGGCTGACCTAGGCATCCCATATGGTCCCCCAAGCCAGGAGCGATTTCTGAGCACAGAGCCAGGAGTAACCCCTGAGAATCATGGGTGTGGCCCCCAAACAAACAAAGAAACAAAGAATTATCCATTCAGAGTCACCTGTTAAAGAACAAAGCCATAAGAAAAAAATAGAAAAAGGCCTAGAAACAAGTCAAAGTGGCACATATATGCTCCAAAGGCCCAATTGTCAGTGCCACACACTTGTTGGTGCCCAAGCACATGTTACCTTCATCTCTCCCCTTCAGATGTGCACTTTTATACATTCTTAATTTCACATTTCAATGTGTACTGGGGACCCTCTCTGCTTTTGAAGAAGCTTGTGGCCTTTCTCTAGCACAGTATTTTCTTTTTCTTTACCTCTCACTCTTTCTCCCAATTTCCAAATAAAACTTGTATTTATTTCAAAGGGAAAAAAAGAAATATCAAGCACGTGTATTTTAAAAAATTACTAAAAACATTCTCTTTTAATTTCTTATTTATTCACTTATTGTTATCACTTTAAATTCATTTAAATATAAGCAACATTGCATTATATTATATGTTCCAGGTATTATATGTCCCAGGTACATCATTAAGATCGAGATGTGTTAATAACAGCACATTAAGATGACACCATTAAATTCTTTCACTATAAAATGATAACTCTATAATTGTGAGCTAAATAATACGTTATTTTTTATATCTGATTTAACAAAGTTAATACTCTCTAATTCTATACATGTTGTTGAAATGAATTTTATCTTTTGTATCTGAATATCTTCCATAGTGTGTAAAGTATAAAATAGATTGAAAAAAATTTCAGACATTAAAACAACTTGTGTAAAATACTCTTTGCATAAAACATAAAAAAAACTAATGAGTGAAAGAAAATATCTTCACATAAATGCTACAAGGGTTAATGTCCTAAATTGTAAATACTTCATGCAACAATGGCAAAATAAGCATATTTTAAAATAGGCAGTAGAAAAAAGCAGGCATTTCTCCATACAAATAATATAGTTGGGGGCCAGAAAGATAGCATTGAGGTAGGGCATTTGCCTTGCATGCAGTAGAACAGTGGTTTGAATCCCATCATCCCATATGGTCCCCCAAGCCTGGCAGGAGTGATTTCTGAGCATAGAGCCAGGAGTAACCCCTGAGCGCTGCCAGGTGTGACCCAAAAACCAAATAATAATAATAACAACAATAATAATAATATAGTTGACCAATAAGCCCATGATCTCTATTATTAGAAAAATGTTGATTAAAACACAATGAGATATTGTCATATGCCTGTAAGAATAGCTCTTACTCAAAAGACAAGAAGCAAATATTAGAGAGGAAAGTAAAAGAAGGGGTCTTTTTACATGGTTGATAGGAATGTAAATTGTTACAACTATTTTGTAATTTAGTATGGAAATTTCTGAAGAAATAAATACATTAATTTTTCATAATCCTGTTATTACACTTGGGGACATTTGCCTCAAAACTACAAAAATAATCCAAAGATATATGTAGCTAGTATCCTATAATTGAAATAGTTTCTATCCATCAACAGATGCATAGTTATGTATAAGCATATGTAGATGTTACATACGTGTATATATACAAATATATATGCATATTTTACAAATACAGATACATATGTATAAACCACAAAATTCTACTTCTACTATCTTCAATTCTAACCACAGAGAAGTATACAACTACTACTTAGTGAACTGGGTTATTGTGATTTTTTTTGTATTTTGGTTATGTATTGTTGTCTGTTTGTTGACCACATTCTGCAGGTTACTCCTGGTTTTGCATCTAGGAATCACTTCTAGAGGACTCAGGAGACTAAATGGTATTTAAGAGATTAAACCCGAGTCAGCTATATGCCAGTAAAGCCTAATTCATTGTACAAACTGTCCAACCCTCAAACTGGGTTTTTAATACCAAATTATATAAGAAATTTAAATAAGTATTTCAATTTAAGCAGGAGTCATAATATTCTATTATGTGATAATTCATTATGGTATTTTACTAATTTATCTGTGCTATTTACATTGATTTAGCTCTTTCTGAAGATATAAACATGTAAAACTAAGATTTCCTTTTATAAAAAATAAGCAATATAAGACTTTTCAAGCAAAATAGCAAAATAACACTGATCTGAAACAATAGAACGTCTCTAAAACTATAAAGGATTTTTGCAGATATTTTAGCTTTGGTAAAATAAAATAAATTTACTGCACATCTCAGAAGTTTATGGGAAAGTAAATACAAATAGAGAAAAAAATCCGGTGAAAACGTATTAAATATCATAGTTTGTGAGAAACTCAAAGGGCTGCCATGCCTTTTTGCACCTTGGAATCCCTGGTTTAAATTCTGGCATCATGTAGTTGTCAGAGCATTGCCAGGCTGTAACCCGCAAGAATTACTGAGTGTTGCTTCAAACCTGAATATATGTATATAGATAGGTCTTATAAAAATTAAAACAATGATAATAATATTTATTGAAAATCTTTTTAGGAGCCAGGCCCAATCTATTAGATATGACTTCCATTTTACAGATTAAAAAACACATCAGTAGAGATCATATAATTAGTTGTAGGTTCATGTGACTAACAAATTGTGACGGTAGGAAGGATACCTTATTCTGTGTAATAACTTTATTATTTTATAATAATGTGATTATGTTATTATCATTTTATAGAAGTAATAGGACCTGACTCAAGACAGTGCCAATATCTTTATTTAAATAAAATATAAACTATAAATATGTGGTGTTTTAGAAACTGTATATTTAAATTCTTATTTTTTTTTACAATGTTTAAATGTATATCTAGCATCGTAAGAGCCAATCCTTTACTCATTTTAAGAGCAATAAAATTGTCTGGAAAATATGTTTCCCCTTGCAAATACAAAATAAATTATTTTTACTAGTACACTGGTACAAATTTATGCTGATAATAATAAAGAAATATAGCAAATAAAATATACTTATTTTTTTACAAGTCACACTAATGACCATTCTTAATGTAGTGCTAAAAATAAGAGAAGAAAAATATAAAAATATAAAAATCTTAATTTTAACATTCACTATTTAAATACATGCCCTGTGAAAGAATTTTCCTATTTTATATGAAATGCTCATACAGTGTAATAACTTTAACACTCTGCTGTGAGACTATTCTGCGTCTATCTCTCTCTCTGACTTATTTTACTCAGTATACTAGATTACATATACATCCATATATAGGAAAATTTCATGACTTCATCTCTTCTGACGCCTGCATAATATTCCATTGTATATATGTACCACAGTTTCTTTAGCCATTCATCTGTTGAAGGGCATCTTGGTTGTTTCCAGAGTCTGGCTAATGTAAACAGCACTGCAATGAATATAGGTGTGAGGAAGGGATTTTTGTATTGTATTTTTGTGTCCGTAGGGTATATCCCTAGGAGTGCTATAGCTGGATAATATAGGAGCTCAATTTCCAGGTTTTGGAGGAATCTCCATATCGCTTTTCATAAAGGTTAGACTAGACAGCATTCCCACCAGCATTGGATAAGAGTTCCTTTCTCTCCACATCTCCGCCTGCACTGCTTGTTCTCATTCTTTGTGATGTGTGCCAATCTCTGTGGCATGAGATGGTACCTCATAGTTGTTTTGATTTGCATCTCCCTGATGATTAGTGATATGGAGCATTTTTTATGTGCCTTTTGGCCACTATATTTCTTCTTTGAGAAAGTGTCTGTTCATTTCTTCTACCCATTTTTGATGGGATTAGATGTTTTTTTCTTGTAAAGTTCTGTCAGTGCCTTGTATATTTTGGATATTAGCCTCTTATCTGATGGGTATTGGGTAAATAGTTTCCCCCACTCAGTGGGTGGCTCTTGTATCCTGGACACTATTTCTGTTGAGGTGCAGAAGCTTCTCAGCTTAGTATATTCCCATCTGCTTATCTCTGCTTCCACTTGTTTGGAGAGTGCTGTTTCCTCCTTAAAGATATGTTGTAAGAAAAACGAAAAAAAATAAGAAAAATAAAAATCATTTTTTGCAATAATTCTCAGAGACAAAAGAGAGGAGAGCTGAAAGGTCCAGCTCAAGACATGAAGCTCACCACAAAGAAAGATGTGTGCAGTTAGAGAAATAATTACACTGAGAACCATCATAACAAAATGTGAATGAATGAGGGAAGTAGAAAGCTTGTCTAGAGCACAGGCCAGGGTGGGGTGGAGACGAGGGACACTTGGAACATTGGTGATTGGAATGTTGCACGGGTGAAGGTTTTTTTCTTTTTTAAGAAAAGAAGAAAAAAAGAAAAGAAAAAGAAAAAGAAGACTCTGCTCTAAAAATATAGAAAAAGTCCTTAAAAGTCTAAAAATTTTGGATTGTGAACAAAAAATGCTTTGAAAAAGTAGTATATTTGTGATTTACATTTCTAATTACCTTTAAAATTTTACATATCAAAATATGACATGCTGTAATCCATCAATTGACATAATATAACATAGTAAATTATAATGCAAGAGATTGTTTCCATGGTTCAGTGCTTTTAATAATGATTTAACATAAATCTATATAAAATGTTATGTATATTTTCATTTCAGTTATATTTTTCAAGAATAAAAGCACAATAAATAATATATTTGCACTCAGTCTTTTTAGATAAAGTGCCAGTATGTTCTAAGGAAAAAAAATCAATATAATCTGATCTTTTATCACAAAGATTTTTAGCACTTTCGATTATAAACCCTTCATATTTAATTACAAAGTTCCTTATGATCTATAGATAATTGGACTGCATGCTCAAAATCAACCTTTAAACATCATTTTAGGGACAAGAAAAATCACAAAGATAAGCAAAGTTTTCAAATAAAACTAGAATCTGAGTCACTGAAGAAAGGAAACTTAGATTTAGAAACTGCAGGAAACTTAGATTTAGTTATTTCAGTCCCTTTTAAGAGTTGAATAAATTGAGTTTAATTAAATGAAGATATTTTCAGAAGGTCATATGGCCAGATTATTTACAGTATAAAACCAATGTTCTTTTGACTCAAACTCTTTCCATGGATTATTTTTTGAAGTCCTTCCAAGTGAAGAAAAAAAGGGCACTTAAATGTGTCTAACAATACTTCTCTAGAGTTCTCCAATTCTTCCCAGTACATTACTTAACAGCCGAAAATGTTGCTTTAAAAGACTCATTGGGTTTTTTTTTTTTTTAGTCTGAAAAGATGTTCAGACAATCATTTGTTGAATGCCAAATAAAAACAATTACTTTTACTGTTAAACACTCTGGTGTTCAATGCATTTTGATAGAAGCATCAGGACAAAAAAAAAAAAAAAGACAAAGAAAATGTACTGGATTATATGCCCTTAATTTAAAAATCCAAAGTAAATTAAAAAAGGTATTTCTTTTTTACTTATTTAATTCTCAGACATTACTATTAGTAATTTCTACTTTCCAATTGGTACATTTCTACTTCTCAGACATTACTATTAGTAATTTCTACTTTCCAATTGGTACATTTCTATTTTCCCTGCCTAATCTCTTTAACATGCTTTGATCCTGATACTTTAAAAAAACAATGTCCATTAATATATTAATTTTCTCTACCTTTAAAATAATTTCATTTTACTAATTTCTACTAATAGTGTTTTTTCTGCAGCTATCTTCTTAGCTTGTAATTACATATTTTTACTTTCTTGATGGAGCTAATTATTTTAAAACAGAGACTTGTTATCTCTCTGCTTTATTTATTTATTTATTTTTGGTTTTTGATTCTGGGCTACACCAGTGACGATCACTGGCTATGCACTCAGAAATCACTACTGGCTTGGGGGGCCATATGGGATGCCAGGGGATTGAACCATGGTCGGTCCTAAGTTAGCACATGCCCTACCACATGCTTCCTCTGCTCTCACCCTATTTTTATTTTTTTAAAATACATGTTTTTATTAAACAAGCCTGTTTAAGTAATTTAAAAAAGCTTATACAAGATACATATACATGTATATTTTTTCTTCTGGTCTTTGTGCCATACCCAGTGACACCCAAGGGTTACTCCTGTCTATGTACTCAGAAATTGCTCCTGGCTTAGGGGACCATATGGGGTGCTAGAGAACTGAACCACAGTCCATCCTAGATTAGTGCTTGCAAGGCAGAAACCTTACTGGCTAGCGCCACCATTGTGGCCCCCAAATACATGTATCTTCTTTTTAATTTATTTTTATTTTTCTTATTTTTTATTTTTATAATTTTTATTTTGATCATAGTGGCTTACATATTGTTGACAATAATATTTTAGGTACATATTTCCATAAAATCAGGGGGATTCCCATCACCGAATTGTTCTCCCTACTCCTCCTTTCCCGTCCAACTTTCCATATCCTCCTCCTTCACCCCTGGGGCTGCTAGAATATGTGGTCCACTCTGTGCCTAGCTTACTGCTTAGTAGTCTTACACCTGTTTGGTCTTGGTACCTCCCTTCTTTCCCCCTCTAACTGGGAGATGGGACTAGATAGTTCAAATTATGTGGTTTTGTTTGAAGAAGAGAAAAGTAATAAACTGGGGTAAAAATCAAATACGGCAAAAATGGGCGGAGTCCTTCTAGAGGCTCTCATCATAGGTTTGAGAGACGAAGGGGAAAAAGAAGGTGAAACACCCCAACATTACAAAAAGAAGTGTCAAATAAAATATCCAGTGAGCACTCCAACAATAAAGATAAGCACCACAAAAAAGCCATGGTCTTGAGCTAAAAAGCATGGCAGAGCACATAAAGAAAGAAAAGAAAAGAAGAAAACTAACTAACTAAATAAGTATAAATGGAGACAACAACTTCAATAACCACACCAAAACAAAGAAATCAACAAAAACTAGACAGGTAAATAAAAAAATAAATAAAAATAAAAAATGTTTTGTGCTTGTTCTCTTTTTTTTTCTCTCCTGCACAGCACAGTAAATATTGGGGTCATTCGAAAAGGAATTCCCTTGGCCTATGACAGTGGTTGGCAACCTTTTTTTTTTTTCAACTGAGCCAAATCTCACCAAAACCACGATTGAAATTTATTTTGAGAGCCACACAGGCGTGCACTGACAGAGGCTAAGAGCTGAGTCCTGACTCCTGGAGTGGTCACTGGCACCCAGAAGAGCCAAATGAAAAGTGGAAAGGGCCGCATGTGGCTCGCGAGCTGCAGCTTGCTGACCACTGGCCTAAGAGATACAGGGTTTCTCCACCCTTAGAGTATATTGTCATGGGATTAACTATAGACTTCATTCAAGTTCATTTACTCTCCCCTTGGTGCTTTCGTGGTGTTTGGAAGACTTCTGCTCCATCCTGGGTGATAAAATCAGACCTCTGTATCTAGAGATCTCAGTATCTGCACAGGTCCAGGGTGGAGCTTATAATGAAGTCTTTCTTTGTGGTTCTAGAAGTTCTGTTCCCTCAGTATCACTTTAATTTGTCTTCTGTGGTTGGTTGTCTTGGTCTTTGCACTGATCCTAGGATAAAGCCTATGATAGTGTCTTTTGTTGTGTTTCCAGAAGACCCATTCCATTGCAATTGTCTCAGATAGACCTTTGAAACTGGATATCATGGTGGTTGTGCAGGTTGTAGCTCAAACCCTAGATTAGGGCGTTTTTATTGATCCCAGGATACATACAGTCCAGTCATGGTTCTATCAGCCAGTCATCTGTAAATCGCGATCTTGGCTTTTGGACAGACAAAAGGGTGACAAGTATTCTGATTTTGTCTTATCGTTAGCTGGTGAGGCAGGATAAAATGCTCTTAGGTCAAGTTGTTCCCATTTTCCTCGTTGTTAGGATATCATATTACAGCTGGCAATTGTTGGTGTCCGAGCAGTATTAAGGATGTCCCGGATGGAATTTGTTTCTTG
The DNA here is from genome assembly GCF_024139225.1 of Suncus etruscus. Classification (NCBI taxonomy): domain Eukaryota; kingdom Metazoa; phylum Chordata; class Mammalia; order Eulipotyphla; family Soricidae; genus Suncus; species Suncus etruscus. Next base: position 148,230,984 of record NC_064849.1, on the reverse strand, counting down.
CAGCTGTTGTGAAGAACTGTGTCATTTCTATATCTGGGATCCAGGGTTCAAGGCTGGACGGATGCTGTCTAATCACCTGAAGTCTAAATCATATACATGTATCTTATACATATATCCATATATGTATAAATATTCTTATAAATGTTCAGGTAATATAATATTTTCATAGAAATGAACAACTTATCTGTAATTATAGTAAAACTAAAAATATTGGGCTTAAAAAATAGTACAGAGGTTAAGACATTTGCTTGAATTCAAAGACAAATTTGAATTAAATATCTGATATCATATATGGTCCTCTGAGCATTGTCCAGGAGTGTTCTCTGAAAACAAATACAGAATTAAATACTGAACAACACTGCTGTGGAGCATAACTACAAAACACAAAAATAACTACCGTAATTAAATATGAAAATTATTCAAATTTAAAAAACCTTTTAAAGGCATAAGAAATAGCGTAAGAATGAGAACATGCTTTGTTGTATGAAGCTCTGTGTTTAATTCTGTACACTAAATGTCTCCTGAATACTGCTATACTAAGAGCACCACTATATACGACGGGTCTCAAACTCATGGTCTGCAGACCATTTGCGGCCCTCTGTACAACATTTTGTGGCCTGCGGCCAGCCTTCAAATATCGCAGTATTCACAATTATTTTCTTACCGAATAATTGCAATAAAAATTGCATTAGTAAGAAAATAATCACATTAAACATTTGCATAGCCTGAGCAGCTCCTGTCAGGGTATGCAAATGCTTAATGTAATTTTTTGCAATTTTTTTCTTACTAATGTTATTTTATTTGCTAACATTTGGTAAGTGAATAATCGCGAATACTTTGCGCCTAGCGCAGATGTCATTTCTACTGCTCCTGCCCGCTGTCCTTTGCATTAACTGAGGCCTAAGGGAGAGAAAGGAGAGAATTTATTACAGAATTAGATTTTGTCATACCTTCATCATGACTTCATCAAATCCTGCAGTGAAGAGAAAGATTGATGACGATCACAGACAATTTCAGGAAAAGTGGGAGATGCAGTATTTTTTTGTTGAGCACAGGATTATCCCCACATATCTTATTTGCTCAGAGAAAGTTGCAGTGGACAAGAAATACAACTTTAAAAGCCATTGTTCAACTAAACATGCTGAGGAATGTGTAAAATATCAAGGAAATGAGAGAGCCAAGAGGGTCTCCACTCTTAAAGCATGTCTAATGAGGCAACAAGATTTCTTCAAGAAAGCAACCAAAGAGAATATTGCATCAGTCGAAACTAGTTACATGGATAGTGAGATGATTGCTATGGCAGGGAAACCATTCAAAGAAGTAAAGTTTGTTAAAAAATGCATGTTACAGGCTGCAAGTATTATCTGTTTGGAAAAGAAAGGTCAGTTTAGCAAAATCAGCCTTTCTGCCAACACTGTGGCAGAGCGCATTTCTGACATGTCAAGTGACATTTATCATCAACTGTGTTAGAAAGCCAAATGTTTTGATGCACACTCAGTTGCTCTTGACAAGGGCACAGATATACAGACACTGCGAAGCTCACAATTTATGTCCATGGTGTTGATTGCAAATTTGAATTGACAGAGGAGCTGCTCAAAATAATTCCGATGCATGGACAGACCACTGCTAATGAGATATTTCAGCATCTGTGTAATGCCATTGAGAATGCAGATTTGCCATGGAAGAGGTTTGTTGGAATAATAACCAATAGAGCACCACCAATGACAGGGAGGAAAAATAGACTGGTGGCACTTGTTCAAAAAAAAACTTGAAGAGGATAGTGTAGAGAAGGCCATTGCTCTTCACTGCATTATCCATCAGCAGGCCCTTTGCAGCAAATGCCTTTCATGTGACAATGTGATGTCTGTTGTTGTGAAATGAATTAAACAAATCAGATCCAGGAGCTTAAAGCAGAGGAGGTTCCATGCTTTTTTAGAGGAAATGGAGTCAGAATGTGGAGATGTGCTCTATTTCACCCAGGTGCGTTGACTCAGTAGGGGAAATGTTCTGAAAAGATTTTTTGAGTTGAGAGAAGAAGTGAAAGTCTTCATGGAGAAGGTTGGGAATGCTGTTTCTGAGTTGAGTGATCACAAATGGCTCATGGACTTAGCTTTTCTTGTTAGCATCATACATAAGCTGAATGTGCTAAACAAGATGTTACAAGGCCCGGGGCAGCTTATCAGCGCTGCCTATGACAACGTGAGAGCATTCTCCGCATAACTTGTGTTATGGAAATCCCAGCTCTCAGACAAACCTTTGCCATTTCCCAGCATGCAAGGAATTTGTGGATGCAGGCATATCATTCAGTAGTGAGAAATATGTTGATGCTATTTTTGAGCTAGAGAAGGAATTTGATCACAGGTTTGCAGACTTCAAAAGCACAGAGCCACTTTCCAAATTTTTGTGGACCCCTTTTTCTTTGATGTGCAAGATGCCCCTCCTGTGCTTCAAATGGAGTTCATTGACCTGCAATGCAACTCTGATCTCAAAGCCAAGTTCAGGGAGATTAGTGGAAAAGCAGACATGCAATTTTTGAGAGAATTCCCCCCCCCCCCCCAGCTTCCCTGAGCTTTCCCAAATGTTCAAGCACACCATGTGCCTTTTTGGGAGCACATATTTGTGTAAAAAGTTATTCTCCACATTGAACTTCAATAAATCAAAGTACAGGTCTAGACTTAATGATAATAATCTTCAAGCCATACTGAGGGTCTCAACTGCTTCCTCTCTAAAGCCAATGTGGTGCAGATTTGTGAGAAGAAGCGATGTCAAATCTCTGGAAGCAAGGAATAGGCAAAAGATGCCATGTTCAGAAGAACTGTTCATGATCTTCACTCAGTGTTCTATTCTTGTTCAGAAGAAATAATTAAAACTGTTAATAATGATGTTTGAGGACTTTTTTAGTGAAATCCCTTATGTGGTCCTGCCTCACCCAGACTTTGCCTCCTGCAGCCTCCAGGTAAATTGAGTTTGAGACCCCTGCTGTATATAGCGCAAGGATTTGAACTGAAAGCTAGAACTAGTGCATGAGAAACCACCAAGTGTGTTCACATATGAATAACATAACATTTAAATATCAGTTATTTTACATAGGAATTATTTTGTGGAGTCAGAGCACATAGCCAAAAGTAACCCCTGAGTGTCACCATGGTTAGCCCCCCAGAAACAAAAAAAATTATTTTGTGTAAGATTTGATACCTCTTTTTAAAACAAGTGAAAAATAGCATATGATTTATTTATGATTTAAGAGAAGTATAAATTATACTTCTTAAAGAAGTATAAGTATAATTCTCTTAATGGTAACAAATCAATCATATTGAATGAGAGCCCAATTAAAGCAAAGAAGCCCAATTAATGGTCAAAAATCACAAAAAACTATTTATTTTAAAAGTGTAATAATTTGGTGGAGGCCAAGAAAGACCCAGCAAAAACTGTCTCCTAGAGGCTCACCAGCATCACCAGCAGACAGATTCTCTCTCTCTCTCTCTCTCTCTCTCTCTCTCTCTCTCTCTCTCTGTCTCTCTCTCTCTCTCTCTCTCTCTCTCTCTCTCTCTCTCTCTGTGTGTGTGTGTGTGTGTCTGTGAAGAGAAGTGTCTGACCACTGCTGTAGTTGAGCTTCAAGGAGAAAGCTTGAAAAAAAAATCCCTTACTTTCTCAACCCATTTGTTTTCTGTGTCCTGAAATTTTCCTACAGAGGCCAAGAACTATCCAGTGAAAACTGGCTCTTAGAGGCTCCATAGCAGCAGGGGATCCAGAAGAGTGCTCCACTTCACTTCGTGGCCATATGCTTTTTCTAACTAATGATCTCCACCATAATATGTAGGAAAAAATCACACTACAAGGGTGACAATGGGGAAACCACGTAGGCAAACACTATGCACAGAGAACAAGATGTTAGTTCTGATGACCCAAAAAATAGAAGCCACCTGATTAATCTTTCAGATAAGAAGCTTAACATAGAAATATGGAGGATCTTCATATAATTCAAAGAAAACATAAATTAAGCTGAAAAGAACACGAAGATAGAAATTAGAAAAGTCCCCAAACTGAAATAACTGGTTTGAAAAACTCAGTAGATGGATTGAAAACATCAATGGAAAGTCTCTCCAACAGGGTAACATGAGCTGAGGACAGAATCAGTTAAATGGAAGATAAGATGCAGAACAACTCCATATAGCAGAAGAAATTGAAAAAATATCTTAAGGCAAAAAATCAGACAATGGATAAAGTACTCAACGAATGTGAACAGATGAAAGTAGAATTCTTTGATTAAACTTAACAGAAACAACATTGGAGTCCCAGAGGCCCAGGAAGAAAATCCTCAGGAAGAATCGACAGTCAAAGACATCATTACAGAGAAACTCCCAGAGCTAAAGACTGCAAGCAACCAAATCCTACATACACTAAGAGTACCAGATAATTGAGACCCGAAGAAAGGCACCCCAAGACACATCCTAGTTACAATGAAGAATACCACAGATAGAGATAGAATACTGAAAACAGCAAAATCTAAAAGGGAAATTACATTCAAATGAGCATCCTTAAGATTTACAGCATACATGTCACAAGAAACCATCAAGGCCAGAAAAAAGTGATGGGATATTGTGACAAGAATGAATGAAATAGATGCTTTGCCTAGAGTACTGCACCCAGCCTGACTCACTTTCAAGTTTGAAGGCAGGATACATAGCTTCACAGAAAAGCAACAGATTAGAAACTTTACAGATTCAAAACCAACCTTAAAAGAAAAAAATCTAAAAGGTCTACTTTAAGACAAGACAGACCAACAAACACACATAACTTATACACAAAGATTACATTAAATTCCATGACATTCATCTCCCACAAATTCAATGGACTAAATGCATCAGACAAAGAGTGGCAATGTGTATTAAAAAGATGAATTCAACCTTCTGCTGACTGCAAGAAACACATTTAAACATTCTGAACAAACATAGACTCAAAACCAAAGGCTGGAGGAAAACCATCCAAGCAAACAACATGCTTAAAAAAGCTAGAGTGGCCATATTAATATCAGATTACAGAAATTTTAGACACCTGAAAATTAAACAGCCTGCTACTGAACAACCAAAGAGTTCAAGATGAAATCAAAGAGGAAATCAAAACATTCCTAGAAACAAATGACAATGAAGACACAAACTATCAGAATCTATGGGACAAAGCAAAAGCAGTATGAGAGGAAAATTTATACATTTGCAATCACACATCATGAAGGAAGAAGGGACCTACCTGAAGACTTAATGACGGAGCTTATAAAAATAGAATCTGATCAACAAAAAGAACCAAAAATAGGTAGACAGAAGGAAATAACAAAGTTTAGAGCAGAAATCAATGAAGTGGAAACCCAAAAAATTTCTAAATATGTCTTAATCAGAATATTAAAAAACAAAGATATACATTAACAAAAGCAAGAAAATCAAAAAGGAAGCTAACATAAAATTTATAGCAAATCTGTCATCAGACTTCACAGTTTAGAAGAAAATGTTGTTATACAGTTTTAAAAATAAAAATTAAAATATATTTTAAAACTGCAACTCAATATATGTGTCTCTATATAAATAATAATAAATCAATAAATAAAACGAACAGCTTACTAAGAATTTTTATCCAGCTGTTTATAATTATATTTGAAGTAATAAAAATAAGCTTCATGGACAAGGAACAAATAAGGAGGTCCATATTTATGGAACCAGTTTTTCACGAAAGATCAAAAGAACTTCTATAAAAAGACAAAAAGATTAAATTTATTAACATGCACACTCTATAAATTATGGCAGCAAAGTACTTTACTTCAATAACCTTATAAAACATCAATGACTTGAATTCACTAATCAAAAGACACAAAGTGGTGAGATGAATGAGAAAATAAAACCCAAATTTCAAATTTCTGCTGCCTTCCAGAGACATGTCTGAACAGTTCAGATAAACAAACGCTCGAAGTCAAAAAATAGAAAAGGGCCTGTGAGGTGGCGTTAGAGGTAAGATGTCTTCCTAGCAAGCACTAGCCAAGGAAGGATCGTGGTTCGATCCCTCGGCGTCCCATATGGTCCCCCCAATTTCTGAGCCCTTATCCAGGAGTAACACCTGAGCATCAAACAGGTGTGGCCTAAAAAAAAAGATAGAAAACTGTATTACAAAGCATTACCTTAAAAAGACTAAAGTTTCCATAATGCCAGACAACATAGGCTTTAATATTTAAAATAGTATAAGAGAAATAGTTGCTCATTACTTAACTGTCAATACGTAAATAGATTCAAAATAATTTATATGCCTGTTTATATGCAAGTAATAATGAATCATCAAAAACAGAAAATAATTACTAATGAATATGACAGCATATAGACAAAAAGAATATTGAAACATCATTATAGTTTTTGGTAATTTTAACACTTCTCTATCATTGAGTAGATTAGGCAAAACTCAACAAGGGAACAGTGGAAACAGTGGCCTAAGAGTAAGAAATAGATGAGTCTAATAGAACTATAAGGATATTCACTATCCAGATAATGAGTACAGATTCTTTTCCAGTACACATGAGATATTGTCCAAGATAGGTCACATCCTGGGTAACAAAACATATATCCATAAAATAAAGAAGATAGAGTTATACCAATTAGTATCTCAAACCTTTTGACTTAAAAGTGGAAAAAAATCACAAACAGAAACTAGGACAAAACTCAAGTACTTGAAAATAGAAAACAGACCATTTATAAACCAAGCATGTGGTGTAATTAAAGAATGAATCCACAGTGATCTGAAAACAAATTAGTATGAAGACACAAGTTATCAGAGCATATGGGTCACAGCAAAAGTAATGTTAAGAGGTGGTGCTAGAGGTAAGGTGTCTGCCCTGCAAGCGCTAGCAAGGAAGGACTGCAGTTCGATTCCCCGGCCTCCCATATGCTTCCCCCAAGCCAGGGGCAATTTCTGAGCTCTTATCCAGGAGTAATCCTTGAGCATCAAAGGGATGTGGCCCCAAAAACCAAAAAAAAAAAGGGGTGGGGTAAATTCATACTAATGTAACTATCTGGAACAAAGAAAGGGTCCAAATAATTACATTATGGCATAGCTTAAGCTCCTAAAAAGCTCAACAGAAGTAATAGAAGATAAGCTAGTTGGGAGGACAACATTGGTGGTGAGAATGCCCCTGATTCAATGTCACTATGTAACTGAAATACTACTGTGAATGATTTGTAATCCAGTTTGGTCAAAATAAAAAATTATTAATATAATAAAACAAGCAAGATTGGCATGCCATTTGCTAGAATCACAGAGAAAAAAAGAAAAACACTAATAAGCAAAGTCAGGAACGAAAGGGAATGAAATGTCACAAAAATTCAAAAGTTTATCATGAAATCTGAGAAACTAAAAAAATAGATACATTTTTGGATTATTACACTTTCCCAAAGATGAATCTATAGGAAGCAGACCACCAATTACAAGTGAGAAATTTAAGTGATAATCAAAAGACTCCTCCAAACATTTGACTCAAATAAATTTTCTAGTGGTTACTTAAAGAAGACCTACTTCCAGGCCAAATTAATTATCCCTTTGTTAAGGAATTCCTCTTCAACAGATGGTGTTAGCAACACCAGTCAGCCACATGTAAAGCTAATACAAGAACTCATACCTCTATCTCACACAGTTCACTAGTCAATTTTAAATGAGTTATAGACCTTAATATTGACCCAAATCCATAACTTATATTGAACAAAACATAGGCTGAACTATTCTTTATAATGGCCAAGCAAATGGAAATAAAGAAATAAAAGAACGTACATTAAACTGAGAAACTTCTACACTTAAATGAAATGATTACTTGAATAAAAATATATACCACAGACTTAGATAAAATAGTTTTATTCTTATCTGAAATCATATGGCAGTTTGATTTCAGTCTCTGGAACCCCATAGGGTCCCACAAGCCCTTCTAAGGATAAATACCTGAGTGGTAAGATAAATGTAAGCCCTGAACAACTGCCATGTGTGCCCCCCCCAAAAATTGTACAGATGAAAATAGATATATAAAACACATTGAGAATGTTCCTCATTCTGGTAAGTATGACACGTATAAAAAAACAACATAAATAACCAATATTGGCATTGATGTGGGAATAAAAGAACCTTCATCTACAGTTAGTTGGCAATATTGACTGATTCAACTATTTTGGAAAACAATATGAAGAGTTCTCAAAAAGCTAAGTGTTGAACTTTCATATAACTCAGCAATTCCATTTTTGGGCATTAATTCCAAGTATGCAAAAATATTATTTAAAAGTAATTTGAACTCCTATGATCATTGCAGCATTTTCATAATAGGAAATTTCTGGAAACGACCTGAGAGTCCAAGAATAGATAAATATGCATACAAACTCACACTCTCAATGTATATATCCAACTAGTTTCAAATATGAGAAAAAGAAAATTGTGAAATTTGGCTGTTACTTAGATGGTAATGGATGGTATCATGATATGAAGTCAGTTAAATGGAAATAGATGGTATTATGCTGTGAAGTCAGTCAGAAAGAAAAGGGCATAGCAGCATTTTAAGAAAACAACACATATATTCCTCAAACACTAGAAATTAAACTTCTATATGATTCACTAATAGCATTCCTAGTTATATAAACCTAAATCTCTCCGAAAAATTTAAAACAGTCTTTGCACTCATTACAGCACTATTTACAATAATCAGAATCTGGAAACAACCCAATTCCCTATGAACAATGAATGAATAAAGAAATTGGAACATCTACACATTGGAATACTACACTGCTGTTAGGAAAAATGAAGTCATGAAATTGGCTTATACATGGATGAATGTGAAGAGTATTTTATTGAGTAAAATGAGTTAGAGAGAGGGTAAACATAAAATAATCCCACTAATATTGGGGATATAAAAAAAGAGATAGCATGGTATTATTCTATAGAGGCAAAAGAGAAGATGGTCAAGAGGACCTGCCTATGGTAGGAAGTGTGTCAGAAATAGTGGGAGTGTGCAGAGAAGGGAACACTATGACAATAATAATTGGAATTGATCTCTCTGAACAAGAACTAGGTAATGAAAGGAGATAAAATATTATGCATGATACCCCTTCACTAACAAATGTGTAAACAAACCACAGTGCTTAAAATTATAAAAGGAAAAGAGAGAATAGAGATGTCTGCCTCAGAGGCAGGTGGGTATTGGTGGAAGTTACACTAGGAACATCAGTGGTAGGAAATGTGCACTAGGGAAGAGTGTTGAACATTGTATGACTGAAACTCAATCATGAACTTAATCATGAAAATTTTTTGATCATGAGCAAATCTGCTGTTGTGAAAAAATTATGAGCAATATTGTAATTATGGTGTTTAAATAAAGTAAGTAAAAAGGGACATATATAGAATCATCTCTTTCATATTTTGGATATAAGAAACAAATAGGAGAATAGTGGGGGGCCAGGCGGTGGCGCAAGAGGTAAGGTGCCTGCCTTGCCTGCGCTAGCCTTGGACGGACCACAGTTCGATCCCCCAGCATCCCATATGGTCCCCCAAGACAGGAGCAACTTCTGAGCACATAGCCAGGAGTAACCCCTGAGCGTTACTAGGTGTGACCCAAAAACCAAAAAAAAAAAAAAAAAAAAGAGAATAGTGAATGCCCAAATGCAAGAAAATCTGAGGAATGATCTATATAAATAGCATATCAATGTTGGGTGGTGGAGGGGTAAATAGGAGGACACTTTAAAAAATTATGAAACCAAGCAGATGATATGATGAGCAGTATTAATGGAACATTGCATACATGAACTGTATCATTAACAGTATTTGAATCTAGTGCTTATAATAAAAATAATAAAAATTTTAAAGTGTTTTTTAATAAACAGAATAATTGAAAATATTTTATTCTAATAGTACTATTTGATTATGTTTTAATATTTTTAGGTATTGGCATTTTTATCCTGACATTTTAATAAATATTTGAATGATTTTGAGTAGCTTCTTTGAGACTTTGTAAGTATTAGCAAGCCCTCTGCAAGTGGCAAATTTTACTTCTTTTCTAATATGAATATATTTTAACTTTTTCTTGCCTTCTTGCTATGTTTTAACACTTCCAAAACTTTGTTGTAAAGTGGTAGGAAAATGGGATACTTTGTCTTTTGGGGGGAGTTGGGGCCACATCCATTGGAGCTCAGGTGTTACTTCTGTCTCTAGACTCAGAAATCACTCCTGGCAGTCTCAAGGGACTATAAAGAAGCAAGGGATCAAACCTAAGTCGGACCTGGTCGGTGAGTGTTGGCTATGTGCAAGGCAAACACCCATCCTCTGTACTATGGCTCTAAACAGGGGATATTTTGCCTTATTCCAGAATGTAGGTAAAAAGATTTCAGGTTTTCACCATTAAACATGATGCGAGTTGTGGATTTGTCATACTATGCTTTATTAGGCTAAGATTGGTTCCTTGTAAGTCATTTATTGAGTTATTTTACTATAAATAAATATTGAAACTTGTTGAATGTTTTTCAGCATCTACTGGCAGGGTCACATGATTATTGTCTTTGTGTTGTGTTTGTATAATATATTGATGTGTTTTCATATGTTACTTAATATTTGTATTAATTTTAGTGATTTTTAATTAAATAACCTGTTCTTAACTATCTATCTAGTATAATATCTTTTCATTTTTATTTCATTTTTTTTTACTTCAGTCTTTCATTAAGTACTTCCTTCTAGTGACTTTGGTTTTGTGTGTTGTACTATTTCCAGGTATAAATATATATCTATGCATATACATATACATTTATATATATATATATACACTATGTCATTTAACTGAGTTTTTCTTTTGTTGATGTAGGATTATTGATATGAATTTTACATTTACTTCTTCTCTACCACATTACAGACAGTCTAGTAGTCTTTTTATTTAGTTGTCACTATGGCTTTTTAAAAATAGTACTTTGGTTTATTCTTTGACAAGATTTTAATAATTTTGATTCCAATTTTGATTTATTCTTTGACAAGAGTTTCACAATTTTGATTCCATTCATCTGAAGATTTCACTATTCTTTGAGTTATTGATTTTTAGCCTCAGTTGCATTTCTGAATAACAATGAGTTGAAGTACAAGAAAATTAAGAAATCAATTCCACTTACAATAGCATAAAAATTTTAAATATCTAGGAATAGTCCAACAATATATATAAAGGACCTTTACCTGAAAAACTGTGTGAGGGAGTTAATAACAAAATAGAAAAAAATAATATAGTATGAAAAAATACAATGATCATAGACTGTAAAGAATATGCATTATTAAAATATTCATTTTACCTAAAGAAATCTATTAATACAAAGCAATTTATGTCAAAATATAAATAATATAAATACCTTTTTTTTTGTGTTCCTTGAGCACTGCTAGAAGTACCCGTGCACACCCATGAACACTGCTGGGTGTGGCCCAAACCCCCCTAAAATAAGTAAACACAAAGGAATTCTATAATACTTTGTGAGTTTCCTCCCATTTCATAGTGACTTCAAGAAGACTTTCAAAGAAAGCATCAAGAAATGGTTGGCACAGGGGTACAGTAAGATTAAGGGACATTCTGGAAGTGTCTTAGGTTACTGTCTATACACAGGATCTGTTCTACAGGTCTCAAAAATATAAGAAACAGCTCAGACAAGACAGTCTCAGCCTTTAGCACCTAGATTCCATCTGATTCATCATAAACCTGGAAGGTTTGTGCATAGGAGAGGGTATGAGTTGGTGGGTGATACCGGGCAATCTGCCCTGCGTTTGGGAGATGGAGGAGGTGCTTACTCTGCTCATCTCCATGTGCTTTTCAAGAGACATGCTGGTGAGATCTTACTCGCAGATTCAAAACGTGGGGGAGGATCTTCTGGGAAGCTCTGTATGTGGAGGCAGCCCAGGGCATGCAGCCATTCTTGGTAGAATATTAGTTCCCTTTCCCTTTCCTGTGTGTGAGGCAAGTCATACAATTAAAGTTTCAGCAGTTCAGGATGCAAAAATAGATCCCCATGTGAGCGAGGATGTGGCCCTCTTTTCTCCGAGTGTAGACCAGATGTCAGACTGGCCGAAAGGGACTCATCTTCTGAGTTTAAAGGTGCCCTCCCCCACATGAAAAAGGTTCCCTTCCAAGGACCTTCTAGGCTCTGGGTTTTTTGGAGGGGTGATATTCACAGAGCCAGGGTGGCCACTCCTGGACAAAGTCAAGTCTACTGGGTGAGTGATTCACTGCTAGTGCCTGATGATGTGATCTGCTTGGTTGGAAACTGCCAGTGGGGAATACCAGGGCTATGCTAGCAGTGCTCAGTGGCCTTCTTGGACTTCACATGGCAGCCCTTGGGGCCCATTCTTGGTAATAGGGATCAAGCCTGAGTCAGGGAGGCATGTAAATCACATATTCTAATCCCTGTACTATTTCCCTGGCCTCTTGAAGCTCCTCTAGGACAACAAAGAGGCTGGTGCCAAAATGAGAGACTGAACCACTTGGGGTCTCTCCCTTAAAAAGACTTACATTTTAGACATGAAATGTAACTGTCAGGAGAGATTGAAGTCATGAAATTTCCTATACATGGAATGTAACCACGGAATCTATTATGCTGAGTGAAATAAGTCAGAGAGAGAGAAAAAAAACGCAGAATGGTCTCACACATTTATGGGTTTTAAGAAAAATGAAAGACATTCTTGCAATAATAACTTTTCAGACGACAAAAGAGAAAAGCAGCTGGAAAGTTCAGCTCACCTCAGGAAGCTCATCACAAAGAGTGATGAGTTTTAGTTGTGATAAATAACTACATTTTGAACTGTCCTAATAATGAGAATGTATGAGGGAAATTGAGAACCTGTTTAGAGTACAGGGGCGGGGGTCGGGTGGAGAGGAGGGAGACTTGGGACATTGGAGGATGGGAATTTGCACTGGTGATGGGTGGGTGTTAAGAAAAAAAATATTGTTATTCAATAATGGAATACAATGTATATACAAGATATTTATTATATACAAATACATTGCAAAAGAAAAAAAAGAAAGAAAGAAAAAAAATAAATACCATTTTTCAAGGAAATAGGTGGATGCAGTATGACATGGGACATAGTTTGGGAAAGGGGCTTGCACACTTCAATGTTGGGTAATCGTGAAGGATTTGTGTAGATCAAGACCATAACTGTGAATATCACTGTAAATCTAGATTCCTACCCAGATGACCAGAGGTAGGGGTCAGTTTCTTCAGTGTTTGTTTTCTCAGCAACACTCCTTAGTACAGAGCAGAATGAATAAAAACTTCTATTCAGGCAAACATTTGTGCGTTGGCTGCTTAAAGCAATTTTATTCATAGTTATCAAAAACTTGAAGGAATCAAAATGTGCTTCTCTCAGTAGGTTAAAGAACAAAAAAGCCAAAATGGGAAATAGAATAGTTGTTAAGCATCAAAAAAATGTTCTATTAAGCCTCAAAATGAGCCTTAATTGCTCATTCTTACCAAATGAAAGAACCAACCCTGAAAAAGCTCCATACTTAGACTTCTAACTATGTGACATTCTGGAAAAGACAGTAAAAGTACAATAGGGAGACAGTAAAAATAGATCACAGATTATTAGTATTAGGAGTAGAGGATTTTAGAGCAATGGGATGTTCTATAATACTATAGTGATGAATTCTGTATGAGTCTGATTCCACTATAATACAGAACGAGTAATGAAATTTAACACGAGACATGGTTACTATGATGCATACTATTTGTTAATCTATGGCAGAAAATAAACCATTGTCACAGGATATATTAGATAATGGAAGATGTTATGCATGTGATAGATGGGTATAAGATAGGGAAGATAAGGCACTATAACTTTTCCTTAATTTTTCTATGGGACTAGAGAGCTTCCTTAAAACAAGAAACTCATTAAGTTTGGGCAAATGAATTGAACCCATGATGTTTCTCCTTTACATGAAATAAAGCAATTTTGACATTTTAATCATAGTCAAAAATTAATACAAGTTGACAGTAATTTATCTGTAATATTTTAGGGGTCAAAATCAGAAAAATTATAATATTTGGGTCAGCACAGATGAAATTGAAAACTGTTGTTCCCAGGCTGGCAGAAATAAGAAAATTAAAAAATTTTAGAAGGGCAAATGTTTTGCCATTAATCTCTATTATATTAGAAACTGGAGGTGAGGCTCAGTGAATTATACTTTAATAGGGTAGCCATGTGAATATGATGCTCTCATAAGTAGAAAACTACTACTATACAGTAGTTTAGTATAACTTTGACTTATAAAAAGGTCAACCTTGACTCTTCTTTATAATTATCATTTAACTTATTTTCTCTAACCACACTCCTTTCAAAAATAAAGTCTAAGAACAACTATTTAGTGTACAGAATACCTGAGTAGACAAAAACAAGATTTGGGGCCTGTGCAGGGCCAGAAACCAATGAAAACAAAAATAATGACAGACAGAAAACAACAAATTTACTTTGCATGAGTTTGTTAAAAGAGCAATAGAAGCAAACATTGATAAAATATTCGGGGCTTGTGCACCAACAAAATATAGGTGTCTTTAGTTTTAATCTATTAGATAATATGTTATACTATTAGAATATTGGCATTACAAAACCAAAATGAAAGGAAAGTGAAAAAATTAGAAGCATTAGCAGAGATCAGCAAGTAATCTTTAGTTGAAGTTCTAGAATTTATAAAACAATCAATGGAAATTTTGGGGGTACTTACGCATTTCTTCTCTCCAAATTATAGATTGAAGAAAACTATTAAGGATGTAGCTTTGCTTAATAGAAATGAATAGTTCTTAATAGAATGAGGAAAGAAGAACAGAAAGGAGATAAGTAATAAGGAGAATGAAAAGGAAGTATAGGAAAAGAATGTATAATAAAAAGGAAAAGAAATTGACTGAATTTTATACATTTCTTGAGTTATAGAACCAAAGACCAAACTTGTTGCAAGTCAGCCCCCGAAGAGGTTGTCTGATGGAGGGATGGAGGAATGAGGTCTTTCCCCTCCCAGCTCGGAGCATGCGTCTGCCAACCACTGTCTAGCCGACAGTTCTGAGTGAAACGGGTGGGAAACAGCTCGCAGACAGTCCAGGCTAGTGGAAATATTAGCTTATTCGGTGGACAAGACTGAAGTCCAAAGACTCAGCATAAGTTCCAGCCAAAAGCCTCTCGCCTTCCACAGACCCTTGTTATTATCCTCCAGAATCAGATACCACCCCATTGGTGGGAGCAGAATCAGGTACCAACCCTAGGGTGGGGGCAGAATCCAGGTCACAACCCTAGAGGTAGGGCACAATCACTGATTCAGGGTAGGGTCAGTAACATAATAATCTCATAGAATGTTTACATACACAACACAAACTCTGGTTGCAGTATAGATTTTTCTATAAAGTATGGTTAATATTTAAGAAAAATTCAGCAACAGTACTGTTGGTTTATGATATATAATATTATGTTTCTTGTTAAATCATATCCTCATCTTTTTTGATTCTTAATAACTATTATTAAGGATCTTAAAGCAAAATTAATATAACCGTATTTTTCTGGCGTATAAGATGACTGGGCATATAAAAACGACTGGGGCGTATAAGACGACCCCCTAATTTTGCAGTTAAAAACATAGTTTAGAGGCCTATATTCGCTGTATCAGACAGAACGTTCCTGTGCTGCAACTGTATGTACCACAGTGAGCCAATCACAACAAGCAAAGGTTCAAAGGTTATACTGTCATAGGCGTCCTCTCTGACTCTGGCCAATCTGAGAAAGTCTTTTTTCAGTGTAGATTCGGTACAGAACATTGCCTAATTTGCATGCATAAAAAGCCTGCTTGGATTGCTGAGTTAGAGAGGGCGGTCCGAGCAGCCTTGTAGTGATTGGTCCCTTATCATAGGCACCATTTCTGGCAATTTCCCTGGTGGCTTCAGTTAATCTCACCCCCACTACATGAACCAAACAACACCCCATCCTCAGGACCCCTAGCACTGAACCACGAACATGTTAGCTGGTTTTGCCATAAGTGGCCCCCAGATCTCCTGAATACTGTTTGGGAGCCCTCAAGAAAGAGATTTGGAAACTCTGCGGCCTGCTCCCATTTTTCGGTTGACTTTTGTTTGTTCAAAAGTCGTTTTATACTCGGAAAATACGGTATCTAGCATAAAACTGTCTGTTTTTCCTAAAATTGCTCTCTTAGACTAGACAAAGAACCATAAAAATAAGCAGAATTTCTCAATAAGAGACCATCCCATAATAAATATTTTTCAGCAAAATTTTTAGATGACATCATATTGACTGGGAACTAAATTAACAAATTTGTGGAGAAGGGAAGAAAATTAAGATAAGCAACAGTTTGAAGTCATTTATAACTTAATAATATTGCAATTAAAACAATTTATAATAGAGCACATTAAATTTTCAATATTTACTTAAAATTTTGTTATAGGAATACTTTTTTTATAATCACACAATGTAAAATTTTTAGAAAGGCATCTAAAATGTGATATTTTATTTTATATAAATTCAGTGATGTTTTTGTGGTGTTTATATAATGAATAAACATACTGAACACTCCCAACTAATATTATGAGCATTAGATATTATAAATTTAAGTATGTTATTGGTTCATAAATTATTTTGAATTATTATTTTTATATCCTGCATATTGCTATGAAAATATTCGACTACGTTTTTCTCTACTGTATAGGATCTAGATGCTAAGGCCAGTATAATTATGCGTTTCTGTAACAAAGGATTTCATTTTCTTTAAACATGTTTATGGCCTGGCCTCATTAATTCAGAAAAAAGAAAAGTACAATTAAATAAGGTCTTTAGGAGGTTCCAAAGTCATCTGAATTTTGAAGTAGTTAATGGAAATGAGTGTTATTAGCTTAAATTAATCCTGTACTACTGGTAGGTTAAATAGAAACTTCTTAGTTTAATCTAAAATTTTTGCTGCATTCTATTTGTTTGCAATAAGAAATTTAGGACCGATCAGAATATAAACATCTCTCTGTTTAACCTTCTCAACAAATAAAATGCATATCTCAGGACTTCACTCTAGAAAAGTTTCTAGGCTCTTACATTTTAGGTGCAATGTCTTTTAGTTTGGAAACAAAGTCATTATTCTGATGAATGAATAGCTACATTTACATTTATAAGTATTTCTTTCGAATTTACTAGTATGGAAACTTGTCTTTATCTTTGAACTTGTTTCCTTTGCCTATGCTTACAAATTTTACTTCCTGGCACAAACTTAAGTTTTTGTGTTTAGACAAAAATTATTCATATAGGTCTATAATTAAGTAGATAATGGATAAATAGAATACTACTATATATTTTAAGATCATCTTATAACAGAAAGTCTTAAGTGTTCTTATAAAGAAAGTATGCATTGCACATAGATTCCATGAATTTATGGCATATGTAGAGAGGAGATTTTCTTTTCAAAATGTAATATAGTTTAGTTACACACATATGATAGTAGCATGTCAAAACTTAAAGCAACAAGAGTTTTTATTATGCAGGTACTTCAAAGGATTCCTTTAAACATTCTCTTGCTTCTTATTGTTTTGTTGAATAAGAAAGAATAATGCAACTTAATGATAATTTTATTATTAATATGGATAAGTGAAAAAATAAATCCGTATTTTCAGGTTCTTGGGTAAAGGCATTTTGAAGTATGGTCAATTTATTGATTTGAGCATGTAAAACTCTTCCTGTTCTTCGGGCAGATTTCTTTTGTTACATCATGGATGGCAATTTTATTGAGAGAGGCACAATAGAAGATGATTGATTGTCTGCTTTTGTCATGGAGATGAATTATTGCAGAATGCATACATGAAAGAAATAAAAGCAATTGTACTATAAATTGGTCCTTGATGCTTTGTTTCATTTGAGCTTATTGTTCATAGACTTTAGCCTGATGGGAGTACTAAATATTATTAGTAAATAAAAGTATTTTTGGAAAGCAAAATTACTTTCTTTGCTAATGAAACTCAGCTTTATGAATAACTCTTTGCCAGTGTGCAACATTTAAAATGTATAATTAAATTTATGCCCCAAACTGAGAAGAACAGAAAGTTTGTATAGCTATAATCATTTTATTAAATTAGTTATAAGTGTTACATAATTAAAAATTAAAAATTTTTGATAAAAAACTTTTAACACAAAAGTTAGCTCACAAGCAATGCAAATATAGTGGTTTTTATTTCTAGACAGTTAAATAAAGTCTAAGAAAAATACTGGTATCTGTCAATTAAATTTAATAACCTCTTAATTAAAATTTAGATTTATCACTCTCAAATTCTGATATTTTAAAAGGAAAGATAATATGTTATAAAAATGTTTCATAAAACTATTTTGTCTCAAACACAAAAATATAACTTTTGATTTATTCATGTCATGTCAACTTATTTGCTTCTTGAAATTTTTATTTCCTTGCATTTGTGGCATAGACCAAAGTAAAAAATAATTTCTGTTGTTCGGTTTTTTAAACACTTAAAATGTTGGTTATAATTGCATCACTCTAGTTCTGCCACTTTAAACATTTCCTCTGCGCTGTGATTTGCTGAGAGTCAGAACATTTCTTTCTAGATACAGCTATCACCTGGTGTTTGCTAAATCACTGTGAAATTCTTGCAACAGCTGTTTGTTCCTGGGGAAACATTCACTTCATATTGCAGCAATAAACTGATCATTGCCAATTAAATGCCCATTAATTGTGTAAGCAAGGATTACTGCCAGATGTTTACATTAGAAAGAAAAATATCCTTTGCTATTTATTTTCCACATATAGCCACCCCTTTTCATGTAAAGTCATTACATATTTTTTAAGTTTTTGATATGCTACAAATTTCAATTTTAAAAGTAATAAGCTATTTCTACAAAAATGAATATTATAATAACTTTTAAAGCAAAAAACAGTTCAATCATTTATTTCCTTAGAGCTTGACATTTTTTAGTATGTTCATCGGTTTTATTACATTTCCTAGAAGAAGTCTTCATTTATTTTTACTCCATTAGGATAGTTTGTTGATAATTGTAGTTATAAAATAAGTTATGAAATTTTGATATGCAATTCTATTCTTAAAAATTAAAACAGTCTTACATAGTCAATAATGGAGAAGAAAACTCAAATTAAAAATCCATATAAAATGAGTAGGGGTGATATTTCTAGATTTTTTTTGATTACTCTCACACATCTTTCTATTCACCAGAGGCTTCATTATGTTTCAAAATATTAACTTCTTTCAAAAACGGTAGTTATAAAAAATGAAAGCATGCACTTAATAATGTTTCCTCAAATCATTTATTTCTCAACACCAAACAAAAATGAAAAATAACCCTTAACCATAAAGAATATATTTAATATTTCTCTTTTAATGTCTAAATAAGTGGAAAAGTTAAAGCAAAAGATGTTTCTATGGTAATAGATAGCTATGAATCTCGCTTTTTGGGTAAGAAATTTTCACTGAATGTATGTAAACATATTTACTTGCAGTTGTACCTTCATGTTTTATTAGAAAATAGCAAATTCATTTACATACTCTCCTCTTAAAAATAGCTATCCCAGTCAGTCACATGTTAGTCATACAATGTACGCAAACAACACAACAAAAAGATTAGGTGATCTGTTTCTCACTGGATTGAACCACACCTCTTTTGGAAGGTGATCACAGGACACATTCAGAACTGTGGAGTACATGAAACAGTAGCATCTGGCTCCTTAAATATCTCCACAGCATTTGTAATGGCATCTTGAAGTTTTCTCTGCATCTGTCACATGTTTAGACTGCACATTGACTGGCCCCAGCTGAGCACGATTTTGATTCTTTGAGACTCTGAATAGTGTAAATCTGTTTAAGAATAAGGTTCAGGAAAATCCTCATAATATCCCATACACAAGCTTCTTCCATGATTAAAAAAAAGAGGTCCTCATTCCCATAACTATTATTTTTTATGCTGAAATGATGCCAGCCTTTGAGTTTATAATAAAGCCTACAATTACATTCCAGCTTTGCTCATTTTTTTTGAACCTGTACTCAAAAA
The DNA here is from genome assembly GCF_024139225.1 of Suncus etruscus. NCBI lineage: Eukaryota > Metazoa > Chordata > Mammalia > Eulipotyphla > Soricidae > Suncus > Suncus etruscus. The sequence goes on along the minus strand of NC_064849.1, from coordinate 148,210,917 downwards.
TCACAATTTGTCTATTTTTTTAGCCAGTATAATAAAAACTACTACTTGAGAAGAAGGCCTCTATAAATGGGATATGTGTATAATTCTTTGGCACCCAGTTATAAAATAAATCTGACCATTGTCAATTCACTTTGAAAATCATTTTTGACTCTATGTATTAAATCAAAATAAATGCCAAGTTTATCAAGTGTAGGACATAAGAATGAAGGGTGATTGAAATAAAATGGTAGCATATTAACATTTACACATATTTACTGAATATATTGTTAACATTTATGTCATAAAAGGTTCTATTTAACTCATCCATCTCCATTATATGTATAGACTATTATTCTTTTTTACAGAATATCAAACATATCAGAAAGTTTCAAAATTTCAATTAAGATCATTAAGAATAGCTTCTCTCTCTTGAATTCCATGATGTCGTTTTTAAATGTTTGAAGTTTAAAATACCTTTCTATGGTTAGTGTCAGCTTAATATTTTATTTATTTTGTTCAAGAAGAATGTCTAATAGTTTTATTTTTCTAATAGTCTATATATTTTTTTTTAAATTTTTTTATCACGGATAGCTTTTATTCACCCTCTCCAACCCTCTCACGAAAGCCCAGCATCCCTGTGGCCCCCCTCCCACTCGCTCACTAGGTCCTATCAACCTTTTGGCATGGGGGATGGGGGTGGGGTGCCCTTCTACTAAGATCGAAGCCCAGACAATCTGGGGGAGCCTCATGGAAAATGCAGGAAGTAATGAAGAAACTTGATCACATCAAAACCCCTTTCCTAGGGGCTGGAGGGTGGGGAGAAGGCTGGGGGAGGCGCCCGCTGGCCCCGTATATACTACTGCCTCCCTTTGTCCTTAAGTTACAAAGCAGAGGGAGGAAAAGAGGACCATACCCATCCCTTCAGGATACAGCACCAACCTCGGCATGGAGGCAGAAGGTCAGTGGACAAGACACTTCCCTCTCAAGGGGTGAACTGAATGAGAGCACAAACTCTAGTGGCTGGGGCACCCCCTGTGTCGGGGTGTGGCCGCAAGCCTCAGCACCAGGAGTGGGGAGAGGGGCAAAGGCAGCACTGCCAGCGCTGTCCACCTCTCCCTGGACCACCTAGTCCAGCACAGGCTTTCCGCTCTCCGATAGCCAGGTGAGGGGATATGGAAGAGCTGTGGTGGAGTCCAAGGCCCTGATTTATTTCTTCTTTCTTTCTTGGGAGCAGCGTGGGCAAAACCATTTCCCCCGAGGCTTGGTTGTCAGCCCCACACAGGCAAAGTGGAACCACTCGATGGAACAATCAGGGTTGTCACAGCCAATCATCTCTCCATAGGAGACCTGGTGACAAAGGCAATAGGTGGGTTCGTTGGGATCCACAGGCATATCCAACACATCAGAGGGATGGACACTGCCAAAGGTCACTGAGGGCATCCCATACTCAGGACTTGTGCGCACAAGTTTTAAACTTTTTCTGGGTAGCCTTGGGGGCTTCTTCATCAGAGTTCTTTCCTTTGGAAGCGGGCTCGGGCAGCCTTTTTCTCCTTCTGAGTCCGACCTTCGCTGGACGAGCTGTCATAATCACTCGACTCAATCTGTTTCTCCTTCAGTCAGCCTCAAAACGGGCCAGGTCCGTGTCTAGTCGGCGAATGTGCTTGTCCCACCATCTCGTAGGTCTGCATGGCCAAGCTGCACCTTGTCGTCACCAAATTCCTTGCACTTGCCATAGGCTTCCTGGATCTGTTTGAGAAGGGCCAGTTTTTCCTCTGAGCTCAGGCTGCGGGCGCTACTCATGTATTTCGGTGGCCAACTTGTCGATTTCAGCCTTCAGGTCCTCTGTTCTTTGATCCAGGTCCACGCATGAGCTGAAAGTTTCTCTGTAGTTCAAAGGGGAGGTTTTCAATACTGTCCAGATAATGTTCCAAATACATCCCCGCAGCCATCTTGGAGCAAAACAAAGCCTAGTCTATATTTTAATATATTAAATGTTTCATATTTTAATCTCCCTTGATATTTTCCATTTTAAAAAAGAAAAACTTCACAAACGAGGAAAATGTTTTCTAATGACAACTTTTAGTGTGTGCATGTATATATACAGACATATAAATGGAAAATATTAGCAATTTGGGAACTTACAAGCCACATTAAATTATATATTTACCATAATTTTTCTGAGCTTTTACCTTATGAACATGTGGTATTATATAACACTTAAAAATGTAATCTTATTTAAATAAAAAAACACATTGAACTTGTAAATATACTTTTAAAAAATACCAGCATCAGGTAAAGCTAATAAATATGCTCATGCCTAAAACAACGAAGTTCGTCAAAAAAATTACTTACAAACTAAATTGTTCTATAAAACCGAAAAAGAAGCAGAGAATGTGACAAGAACTAAGAGTGTTTAGTTTAGTATTCTGTAATGTTTCCCTATATCCTTTAGAAGCATATTAGTGAATGGGGCCAAAAAAGATAGCAGAGCTGTAGGGTCTTTGCAGTGCATGCAGCTGACCCTGGAAGGACTTGGTTTTGATCCTCTGCATCTCATATGGTCCCCTGAGCCTGCAGAATGCAGAGCCAGGCGTAACCCAAGTGCGACCCTGTGTGGCTCAAAAACAAAACAAAGAGCATATCAGTGAAAAATAAGTAGCATCTTTTTTTTCGCCTGAGATGCAATAACTTTTCAAAGTCTTGTGACATTGTATCTGTTGAATTATAGGTTGAGCGTTCCACAGTCCCAAAGAGTAAAAGGGAATCCCATACCCCCTATCCAGGTAGGATAGGAGAAGCTTGTCTGGTAGCAACTCCCCACAATAAATAATCCACACAGATATGAAGGTTTTAGCAGGCAAGAAAATCACACTGCAAGCTGTTCATCCACAAGGCAGTCGCTTAACCATGTGGAACCACAAGTCTAGATGGAATTCTCAACCCAACAATTTAACATTTATCCACATAAAGGTCATAAGGAATTGGTGTGAGGTTGCATTCTTAAAAAAAAAAAAGTTGTTTTAGAGACAATTTAAAAAGAACAATTAAAAATTGTTTTATATACAAAATGCAAAAAAATTATTCTGTGTGTACTTGGATTTATACATATGTGTCTGAATATTAGATTCAGAGAAAGAGTTAGTATATAATGTGGGATTAGGGGTTTATTACTGAGTTCATGCCATGATCACAAATGTAATTCAATGAATTCAAGATATGTTGAATTTTCCCAGAAAACACAACAATAAAAATGATTAGAAAAATAAAAATAAGTAAATAAATAAAAACGGGATATTTAAGTTTTGTGGTTCAATAGCCTTTGTTATTTGAAAATTTACAAACACAAAAAATGTCTACCATGAGGCATTTTCTATTGGCTATTATGCTGCATTTGTAAGTGACAGGAACAGCTTTTGTTATATGTTAGCAGGATATAATGTTAATCATGAATTTGAAATATTTTCCAGGGGTAACAAATCAATCTTTTCTCTCCATGATCCATGTCACATGATTTTCATCTTTTCATGTATAGATTACATGAACATTCTGCATTTAAATTATTTTTATATTTAAAGTAAATTTGAATGATAAATTAATTTACTTTAATTTTTTATTACAGTTAAGTTTTAAAAATAAATTACCGAAAACTCAAGGATAAAAATTGTGAATACTGAGGAAGCTTCTGAGAAAATATGTTGTTACATACATTTAACCAGTTCTTTATTCAAGTGACATTTAAGTTACTAATGTGCTCAAAAATTCTGACAAAATATAGGATATTGGGTAAAAATATAATTTTATAACAATTTTAGTTGATTCTTTAGGAAGTGACTGCTTAAAAGAGAACATCACTGTTTTTATAAGCACTAATTATATGACTTATAAGGTAATAAGAGTGAAATAGTTATCTAACTTCCAGCACTAATGCTTATTTCTAATTATTTTATCTTTTCAGATGGTGTGCCTTTTTATTTTATAGCCATTGGATCTACTTATTTCTTCTCTATAAATTGAGCTATGTATTTCACTCTCATAATCCATGGCTCACTTTGATAGCAGTCCTCAAATATAAAAATTTGGTGAAGAGAAAGCCTAATATTTAGAAATGAAGGTCACAAAATATATATATATATATATTTCAAAAAGCATTCTATTCTTATTATTATTCTTATCCAGAATAAAAATGTGCTTCCAAATTTACCATAAAAATTTGAAAAAAATCCCATGTGTGCTTTATAAAATATCATTGCCAAAATATTTTGTAGAATAAAAATGTTTGTAGATTAAATGGGTATTAAACATTTTCTGCATCCTAACTTCAACTATGGGTCACTACACTTTCTAGGGTTTACATATCGTTTTAAAAGAATGATTTAAAGTAAATTATTTGTGATTGTTTATCAGAAAATATTTGATTTGTATGCCTTTTATATAACTAAATTTCTGGAGTCATCTAAAAATTTTTATGGGACAAATGGAAAAAGTTAAAGGAGCCCTGCTTTATTCGAGTTTCTCAGCTTTTTCTGACAATGGACCTCTGTCCTGCTAGTGGCCATCTAATATTATGCTATGCCTTCCCATAATCTTCATAGTATTCTGATTATAATAGTCTTCGGTGTAGAGGAGGGTCACATGATCCTTTGTTAAGAAAGATACACTATTAATTTTAGTGCAACAGAGTAATAGTTCTGAGTTATATATTAAAAAGTATTTCAAATTTGAGACCATTCAGTTCTTTCAAGAAAATAAAGTCATATTTAGCTAAATGATGTTTTTTAGAAAAAAATCTAAGGTATATTGTGGTTGGAGATAGAATTCAATAGGCTGAAATATACATAACACACATACATACAAACACACACCCCAAAATAACACTAAGACATTTGAGGTAAGATAAAAATGAAGATTGTATTCTACAGAATTGTACAGAATACAAAATCTTTAATAAATTCACATAGCCAAGAGAATTTGTTGTTGCATTTACTATTCATATCACAATCTCCAATGTTACACAGCCAAAAATGAATTCAAAGTGGGTGTAATATATACTTCTTATCTTTTCAAAATAACAAAGTATTTTCTTAACTAGCATTAATGCTCTAAGAAACAATCTTTTATAATACAGAAACACAATTAAAACTGGCATAAAACTCTTTGGAAAGGTGATGTCATTGGATTGGATCTTGACTTTCATTTTTCTATTCAGTCTACAGTAACAAACAGGTGGGGGTTAGATTTCTGCTTTTCTGGCTAGTAGTGATCGCTGGGCAAGAGAATGTGAAGTTCAAACATGGCAACAAGGGCTGCCAGTCTGTTCTTGGACAGAAAAGTGATCTTTGAGCCTATGATATCATCTTTATGATTGTAACAACTAAATAGGCATTCTGTTTCATGTTGTGAATCACTCCTGCAGAACCACTAATGACTCCCATTAATATTTAAGCCAGGCAGACAACCAACACAAGGGTAAATCATGAGTAGAGTTGATTTAAATCACTCAGAAGCATCCAGTGAACTCCAAAAGCAGCCACATTCCTCCCAGTCAAGTTACTAGTCTTGCAAAAGTACATGATTTCATGTACATTTTTGTAATGAAATATTTAATTCACATCATTCACATTATCATTCACATAACCATTCACATTATCTTGTTTAATCTTGTATTCTTTTAGGGGTTTTGGGGTCCAAACCTGGAGGTTTTGACTTAATTCCTGGCTTTGCACCCAGAAATTACTTCTTGTGAACCTGGTATGAGCTGTTATTGGATGCCAGAGTGTATACAAGGCAAGCACCCTACAAAAAATCAATGGTCCTAGCCTCACTACGGGGTGTCTTTTTCTATTTAAGATAAAGGATGCCATTCTGACATGAAAACTATTATGCTGAGAGAAATAAGTCAAAGGGAGAAAGATAGACACAGAATAATCTCACTCATCTATGGGTTTATTTCATCTATGTATTTTTTTCCTCCCTCCCCCCTTACCTATGGGTTTTAAGAAAAATAAAAGATAATATTGTAATAATGCCCAGAGACAGCAGAGATGAGGAATGGAAGGTCAAGTACATTATATGACACTTACCACAAAGTCTGCTGAATTCGGTTAGAGAAATAACTACACTGACAACTACCATGATAATGGTAGTGAGTGAGAGAAATAGAATGCCTATCTCAAATACAGGCAAGAGGTGGCGGTGAGGGATATGGAGGGCATTGGTGATAGGAATGTTGTATTGGTGAAGGGGGGTGTTCTATATATATAAACTATAATATATAATATATAACATATGTATATATATATATATATATATAATATATGTTATATAATATATAACATAAATACTATATATAATATATAAACTACAAACATGCTTCTTAGCATAATGCTTAAAGATATTTATATAAAAAAGAAAAAGTATGCCATTTTGTCTTTCATAGCCGGCTTTCTTTCTACATTTAAAGGTAACAATGAGGGAAAAGTAGCATTAGCCATAAATGTTAATTTATTGTCTACAATAAGGGTCCTACCCAGTGAAGGGGGTGTTGGGTAGAGAGATTTAGCAAGTGTCACATCTAATGATGTTAGACCCAGTGATTTAATGCTTTATCTCAATGGAACTGGAGGGTACTGAATAGGGCTATGTTCAGGATTGCTATTAGAGAAGGAGTGGAAACCATAATAGGCCTCATACATTCTAAACTTATGTATAGTCCCTTGAACTATTTAATATTTAGTTTTGACACTGGTATTAACATTCTTCACAGACCATTTCTACTTTAGTCTAAACTATGGTATAGACATATAAAATCTGGGACTACATGTATACAAAGAAAGGAGAGCCTGAATGAACAGTATTGAGCAGCCACAAAGAAAGATATTTATTCTCTAAAGATAAACTGAATTTACAAAGTATTAATTATACAAATTTCAAAATGTAAAGGAACTAACAAAATAGTATCAACAAAACCTTGTTTTTTATTTTAATTTCTTTGCAAGTTTATTTGTAACTGTTCCTTTGTGTGAAATGAGTAGGTTCTGGTATCCTTATGATATATTTGTTCCTGAAAAAAAAATGTAGAAATTTATGCAGCTTAGTTTAAAAGAATTTTGTTAATTTTTCACTTTTTTAACGTATGGATACAGTGATTTCCATTTTGCATTGTTAATAGAGAATAGTGCTGATTTCATTTGATAAAAATCATTGCGAAAGAAATGATAAAATATTTTGGTTATTTTAATAATTATTAATAATACTTTCTATTTAAAAGTATCTGAATTAATGATTAATTAAATTGTATGAATATACTACTTTCTTTGTATTAATTATTCTTGAATTTACATTATTAGGACCAACTTTGTACCTGAATTATAGGAAAATCTCCATTAGGAGATGGTTTCTTGACATCTCTGCTAAAAATTTAGACCAAAACCTCAACTATTCAAAAGTAAAGTGAAGTTTTTCTTTATTCTACAGTTCTCACTAAGTCTTATTACCTTTCCTGACTGTGATTGAAAAGCCTGAAAAATTAGACATGGAACCCAGGACTAGATTTTTAAATAAATCTTTAAGCTGCTTACTTAGCTCTGCTCCACACACTTTTAAATTCTTCTTATCTATGGGCTATTGTAAAGTCATTAGCAAGTTTAGCTACTTGTCCTCATCTACAGAAACCAGAAGATATTTAAAAATAAAAGTTCATTAGTGCTATATATTTATGTCAAGTTCAACAATGATTTCCACTGACCCCAGAAGAAATATCTAAATTTGACTATGATTTATAAGATTCCTTATAAGCTTGTCTATACTTTTCTTTAAAATTACTTTTTAAAATTGTATTCTCAAATCCTCTATTACTAGGAACTTAATTCATGTCTTGAGAGCAACATTCATTTTCCTTACATCTTTCAATATTCATTTAATCTACTTGGGATTGTTTTCATCATCTTTCTTGACACTCATCAACTTTCAGACATCAGCATAAACATTCTCAAGGAAACCTATAAAATTTGAAGAATACATTTCTCTTATCTTTAATATGCTTTATTCTTACTTTTCCTTTGCAGCACTCAATTTCAGGTCTATAACTTCATAATTGTTGGCAATTTAATGTACTTATTTAGAGTTGGCTAATCTCTCCATCATATCTTCAGCATAGTGCCTAGTATAGAGGATGTTCTTAAACATTTGCCAAAGGAAAGAATGTCTCTAAAAGAAAATTATATCTCTCTCTCTCTATATATATATATATATATATAATATGGTAGTACTTGGTCATATTTAGTCTTCATTGTCATTATATACTCCTAATAAAATACTTTCTTTTAACAAATCATCTTTAATTATATACCTTTATATTACATTAATTATAATTATATATTATATTCTATACATATTCTTTAAAAGCACATGCTAATGAAAGAGGCTAATTTTATAAACTCCACTTCAAAACTAATAAGAATACAAAGATGTTTTAGCAAAATAATAAAATAAATTAAATTATTTGCATGAGTGGTACCTGTTCTATGACTGTTGAATGGAAAAAATATTCCCAAGCCAAATGTTAAGTACTGATTAGCAACTTGTATATTTAAGACTACCATCACCTAAAACATTATTTCTAAATAGAAATAGAGTTTAAAAAAGCTTGAAAAAAGTAAAATGTGGATGGGATAAAATAAAAAAGAAATATTAAAATACTACAGAAAAAGAAATAAAAAACTTATAAATTTAAGCAATGAGCTTTTAATTCTAAAATAAAGCTTTCTCTCTATATCAAAATTTTATTTGTAAATTATTTTCAATCAAGTATATCCCATGTATATTTAAAAATGTTTTTAATTAATAACCCAAGAAGTTTATTATCTTTAACAATGAACTCACCTTAAAAACACAATAAAACACATTCTCAATAATTGTGTAAATGAGATTTATCCTAACAGTTGATAGAAAGATAATTACCTAACAGGAATTTTTAAATTTATAAAGGCACATTATAGTGTAGAGTAATCTTATTAAAAATCAAATTCACAACATCAACAGATCCTTCCGGTGCCATGTAATTACATTATAGACACTTAATTGAAATAAACTGGGAATGAAACCTGGCCTAGCACAGGCATGCCATGATGGTTAAGACTCAGCAGGGTGGAACTAGCTCATTAAATATAGTCTTCTGATATATCTGTCCATTATATTTTAAGAAAATATTAAGAAGGATAGTGACTCAATTAAACACATTTATATATGTGTAAGCATACATAAATTTTTTCTTATCAATATAGAACACTTAAAACATAATATAAAAATGTATTTTAATATTTGCACAAGAAAATAGTTTTATTTGTATCTGGTTCCTTAAGGATAAATAATTATGAAGAAAACTAAATAATCCAAATAATAATACATGAATATATATAAAAATAAAAAAAAATGCTAGGATATGTTCTTCAGGATTAGAGTGCTTGTTATGCATGTATAAGAATCTTAGTCCAATCCCTGGCCTGGAAATAATTAATTAAACATTTTTGAATTAGGCACTAACATAAATATTTCTCAATTCTAAATTGTATTTCTTTAATCTCTCAAAGTGATCAAATGCAGTGCAAAACTCATATGTGTGTTTATTTCATGATTATCCTACTTATTAAGAACTAGATTCTGTTGAAATAAAATAGATTAACTATTTAAAATGAAAATTATCCCTGTTTTATAGACAGAATGCTAAATTTGCCCACTACATAAGACAGAGGTAAAAACTTGTATCTAGTCAAAGATTAACCTTCCCAGATACAATATGGCTCTTATAATACACTACTAAAACTATAAGTAAAGGAACTGAAATAATTCAATCATTTTTTTCAATGTTCATGAATCCTCAAAACCATCTCTAAATTTGGTAACAGTTGCTAGAGTATTATTTCTGCCTTGAGAGGCAGCCTTATCAGTAGAAATACAATGAAAAAATATAGCTTTGTACATCAATTTTGTACTAGTTTCCTGAAACTTGCCTTCATAAATTTTTATGATTTTAGTATAAAATTTAATTTTATGTCTAAATTATTATAATATGCTTTTCCCAAATCAATTAGATTATTATTTCAATTGTGTTGAGCATTTAATAATATCTCCACCTAAGGAAGGTAGTTGAAATTTGAACTGCATATGACAATAGCCCTGTCTAGACTCCCAATGATATAAGCTGATCATCAGTCACTAAAAATTAGATCTAGGTTCTCAGAGATTGCATAATGATAACCAAAGGAAGTTCAATTCTAAAGTTCTCTACTAAAGTAAGTCAACCAGAACTATCTCATATTCTTCCACTAGATATGCATTTTACAGGTTTTTTTCTTAAGCTCTAAAAAACAGATTAAAGTCAAGTAAAGTGGGTCTGAGTATAGTAATAAAATGAGTAATAGTGAATAAGATGTCTGCTTTATTTTTATGTGGAAACCTGTGTTTGAGTTCCAGTACACCATATAGTCTCTTCTGAGAAAGATCAGGCTGATTCCTGAGTATAGAAACAGGAGTAATCCCTGAGCATAGCCAGATGTATTCCAAAAAGAAGCAAACAAAAATCTAAAAATGTTTTTGCTTTTATTTCATTGGATAAAAATGGGTCAAATTTGCATGTCCACATAAGAAGTGAACATTTTTTTTAAATTTTTTGAGATGGAAGTGAATTACAATTCTTTTACAGTAATATTTGAGGCCCATAGTGACAATGAGGGAGGGGCATTCCCACCATCAGTGCTGTCCTCCCTCCACCGCTGTTCCCAGCATGGATCCCACATCTCCCTCCTTAACCCTCATAATGCTAGTGTGAATGTTCCCCCCTTGTACAGCTTGTTGTACATTGATTATCGATTCTGTTTTCGTTGACTTTGGATTTGGTATTCATGTCTGATTAGTTTTTATTTCCACCTGTCTGGTTTTGGTACCATTGGAGGGAGAAAAAAAGACAAACAACAAAGAGAAAAACTAGACGGAGTTTGTCTAGGTGTTATAAATATCCATTTAGAGGAATAAAGGGAAAAAAGAAGAAAAAGGTAGTAAAACAAAATAAATAAACAAAAACAATAAGAGAGTATCAATTAAATTACAAAAAAATAAAGAAAGAATAAACCAAAAGCCAAAACCATCAGCTACTGAAAAAAAAAAAAAAAACCCAGACCAGCAACTTCTTAAAAAAAAAAAGAGGTTTTCCTCATTCTCTCCTCCTTCTCCTCCTCCTCCTTCTTCTTTTACACAGGCACAGTAAATATTGGGAAATTACAGTGTAAATTCCTTTGGCCTAAGAGATACAGGATTTCATCGCCTTAAAGCATACTGCCCTGGGAACCACTACAGGCTTCATGCTCACTCATTTACACACCCCAAACTCTTTTTTATGGTGCCCTCTCATATACACACCCCAAACTCTTTTTTATGGTGCCAGGAAACTTTCCACTCAAATTTGGGTGACAATATCCTCCCTCTATAGCTGGAGATCTTGTAGTTTGTGTAGGTCATAGGGTGAAGGCTAAGAGAGAATTCTTCTTTATGGTTCTAGGAGTTCTGTTCTATAACTGTTGTAGTAATCAGTCTTCTGTAATTAGTGGTCTTGGGTTTTTTTTAGAACCTAGGACAGAGCTTAGGGTATAGTCTTTCAGCATAGTTCCAGTTCTGCTCAGTTGCAGTTGTCAAAGTTAGACCTCTGGAATTAGAGATCTTGAAAATCCTAGGCCGAGGCTTAGGCTAGAAACTTCCTTGTTGGTCCCTTGATAGGTTCTGTCCATTCCATATTTGTCAAAGTTGTTCTTCTGTAGATAGCGATTTTGGTTTTTGCTTAGGGCAAAGGATGACATGTCTCCTGGTTGCATCATACTGTTAGATGCTGAGATGGTTCATCCCTCTCTTAGCTCAAGTTGTTGCCGTTTTCTCATGTCACCATGTCATATTAAAACTGGTGCAAGTTGTTGCCGGGATGGCATTCAGAGTTTTCCCTAGAGGAGTTTGGTTCCTGGTGCTGTTGCTGGGACCTGTCTCAGTTTCACTCCTGGTATCTGGGGTTCTGGGTTAAAAGGCCGCTGTCCAATAGTGTGGAGTCTAAGTTGGGTCAGCATGACATATGCTTAAGTTGGGAGGCGACCCTGCATTTAAAAAAAATATGGGCTCTTATACCTAATAGGTAAGAGCTTATTTTGTGCATAATATTTCCCTTTATTTAGAGTGTCTATGCAAAAGGGTATGGTGGCATATTATATTGCTGGTAGATTTGGAGGTAAGAATGATAGTCTGTACAATCTCTGTGCCCTGGTTTTGACTGAGCTTTTTGCCTAGGCAACACTTTTCATGTAGGTTTTCATATCAAGCAGAGCCAATACAGGTGGGGTTGGAGAGAGAGAGAAGAAGAAAATTATATCTATATCTATAAATATATAATAGAAGAAATAAATAAAAATACATTTAAAAAGGAATTTAAAAAATGCTGGAGCCAGAGCGATAGAACAGCAGGTAGGGTGCTTGCCTTGCACGCGCTCGACATGAGTTTGGTCACCGGCATCCCACATGGCCCCCTGAGCATGCCAGGAAGGTGTCCTGAGCAAAGCTAGGAATAGCCCCTGAGCATCACCAGGTGTGGTTATAAAAAGACAAACAAAAAAAATGCTGCTTATGAGGCTGACTTACTTTTGGGAATAAACAGACTAGGAAGTATTATAAAGGTATTAAACACATAAAAGAAATATAGGCTTCCTCATTGAGTCTTTTGAGATATTCTTGTGGTGGGTGGAGTTCAGGACAATTTTTCATCACGCATCATGTCTTGTTGAGTTTGTGAAATTATTTGTAACCATGAGGGAAGTGTCCTTAGACTGGGTTCCTTCTGGGGCTGAGTCAGTGACATGCAACAGTCCATGATTAGGAGGGTAAGAAGAAGGGCCATGAAGCATGAATGAGCACATGTATTGTTTGTAAGGTTTTGCCAAGACATGTGATGTGGGGCTGGGAGGGTGTTCTTTCAGGTTTGGAGCTTGGTGGTTGGTCCTGATACCTACTGGGTTAATAACTGAGGGTAAAGAGGGTTAAATGAGGAAGGATAATGGATCAGAATTGGGGGATAAGAGGCTAGAAAGATTTCTGAATGGGGGAAGTGAGGCAATATATAAGAGGGGCTATATACAAGTTAGGCATGGCTTGTTTACAGTTTAGGTTTGGCAATCAGAGAGAAGTCTACTGTCTACAAACTCATTCCCACATAAAGGCAGATGTTAGTGTTATATTCTTAGGTTGTTGTTGGAGTCCTGACCCTCATAGGCTAGGTATGAACTCTTAAGATATAATTGAGTTGAGAAAAGATGAATAATTGGTTAAGATATGGCTTTGGAGAGAAAGGAGGGAAAAACAAAAGTTAAGAGAGAAGAGAAAAGATGAATAAGTAAATACTGTGCAATGAATTAAATTGAAGAAGTGTAAAGGACAGAGGGATAAAAAAGTAGAGATAAGAAGAGAGATAAGTGAAAGGAAGGAAGAAGAAAGCAAGAAAGAAAGAAAGAAAGAAAGAAAGAAAGAAAGAAAGAAAGAAAGAAAGAAAGAAAGAAAGAAAGAAAGAAAGAAAGAAAGAAAGAAAGAAAGAAAGAAAGAAAGAAAGAAAGAAAGAAAGAAAGAAAGAAAGAAAGAAAGAAAGAAAGAAAGAAAGAAAGAAAGAAAGAAAGAAAGAAAGAAAGAGAAAGAAAGAGAGAGAGAAAGAAGAAAGAAAGAAAGAAAGAGAGAGAGAAAGAAGAAAGAAAGAAAGAAAGAAAGAAAGAAAGAAAGAAAGAAAGAAAGAAAGAAAGAAAGGAAAAAAGAAAGAAAGAAAGAAAGAAAGAAAGAAAAGAAAGAAAGAAAGAAAGAAAGAAAGAAAGAAAGAAAGAAAGAAAGAAAGAAAGAAAGAAAGAAAGAGAAAGAAAGAAAGAAAGAAAAGAAGAAAAAAGAAAAAGGATGTAGTGATTTGCCAAAATATAATAGATGAGTGGGACCTGAGGCATATGTCTGTGGTGTGCCATTGACAGTTCCAGTGGTCTGAATTTCCATGTGCTTTGGGTCCTAATTGAAGACATAAACAAAAGGAAGTGGGCTCATTAGAGTATTTTATCAAGACAATGACATAATAGGCACTATATATAGTAACCAGTAAGACTGACCACCAAGGTTTAAAATTAGGGTGTCCTAAAGCATATTATTAGTAATCTCTGCAGAGGCAGGCTTCCGATCATATTCTGCACCTGGTTCTGTGGAAAAAATACATTAGGACCTTATTATAGACATTTGTGGTTAGAGGTTGATTGCATACCTGTTCACTCAAAAACTGTTGCTTCTGTCATTGCTGAATTATTTTGGTTATAATGGGTATTTGTGTCTTTGTGTTGCCACCCTTGCACTTCATGTCAATAAGAAAGCAAGAGACAAAATATTGGAGGAAAAAGTTAGGTACCTAATTAACAAACACAAAAGAAATAACCTACGAATTGTAGGAATACCAGAAGGGGAGAAAAAAGGGAAAGGAGAATAACAAGTAGTGAGGGAAATAATAGCAGAAAATTTTCCCACCCTCTGAAAACAAAAACCCATACAAATCCAGGAGGCAAAAAGAGTCCCCAATAAAATAGACCCTAACAGACTAACACCAAGACATATGGTAATCCAATGGTAACCTAACTGGCAAAAACAAACAAACAAAAAAAAAACAAAAAACAAAACAGAGAGGGATAAATTCTTTAAAGCAATAAGGGTGAGAAAAACCCTCAAATACAAAGAAAGGGACACAAGAATCAAACAGACCTCCTATTTGAAACAATTCAAGCAAGAAGAGAATGGAGTGACATATATAAACTAGTGAATGAAAGTAACTTCCAACCTAGGGTACACTACTAGCAAAACTCTCATTCATATGGGAAGGAGAACTAAAAACATTTATAGACAAAAAGGAACTCACACTATTTACACTAACCAAACCATCTCTAAATGAACTTCTCAAAGATGTTCTACACAAACCAATCTCTACTCAGTACAATAGCACAACAACACTCTCTGGCAGTAATCTCCTTAAATGTCAATGGGCCAAATTCTCCTATTAAAAGACACAGAGTAGAGGGATGGATTAGAAAATAAAAAACAGACATCTGCTGCCTCCAAGAAACTCACCTAAAAGAACAGGATAGGTACAGGCTTAGAATTAAAGAATAGAAATTGATTATTCAAGCCAATGGAAAACAAACAAACAAACAAAAAAGCTGGGACAGCGATTCTCTATCAAACAAAATTTCATTTACCTCAAGAAAGTGTTTAGACACCAAGAGGGTCATTACTTACTGATCAGGGGAACATTAGATCAAGAAGCAATAACCCTGATCAATATTATTGTGTTGACTGTAGAGACAGCAAAATATGTAAGGCATTTGCTCACAAATCTATAGAAACATGGAAGGAAATGTGATAGTAGTAGGAGATTTCAATATTCTACTATCACGAATCGACAGACCCACAAGGCAGAAAACTAGCAGACTAAGAGCCCTAAATGAGAAATTAGAGAAAATGGGCCTAACGGACCTATACAGGGCTCTCCACCCCAAGAGAGCAGAATATACATTCTTCTCAAGTGCACATGGAACCTTCTCTAGTATAGATCAAGCCTTAGGTTATAAATCTAACATGCACAGTCACAAAAATAAGGATTATTAGAAACATCCTATCAGACCATCATGCAACAAGAATCAATATGGATTGTAAAAAGAAACTGTGGAGAAAATGCAACATCTGGAGATTAAACAAAATGTTACTCAACAACAGCTGGATCAAAGAGGAAATCAAGGAAGAAATAAAATTATTCCTTGAGGCGAATGATAATGAAGAGATAGTCAAAGCCTATAGGACATAGCTAAAGCATATGACATAAAGCTAAAGCATTGTGACATAGTGACAAAACTCAATGAAATAAATGCTTCGTCTAGAATACTGCACCCAGCAAAACTCACTTTCAGGTTTTATGGAACAATACATGGTTTCACAGACAAACAAAAGCTCAGAAACTTTACAGACTCAAAACCAGTCTTAAAAGAAAACCGGAAACACGTACTTTAAGACAAGACTGACCAACAGACACACCAAACTTCGATAGAAAAAAAGGCACTAAATCCCAGGACGATTCTTTCTCTCAATGTCAATGGACTAAATGCACCAGTTAAGAGACACAGGGTGGCTAAATGGATCAAAAAACTCAACCCAACCTTCTGTTGCCTACAAGACACACCTGAATAGTTAGAACAAGCATAGACTCAAAATAAAAGGCTAGAGAAAAATTATCCAAGCAAACAACACCCATAAAAAAGCTGGAGTGGCCATACATAACAATATCAGATGATGCAAACTTTATACTCAGGAAAGTTATAAGAGACAAAGATGGACATTTTGTATTAATCAAGGGATTTGTACAACAGGAAGAAATCACTCTCCTAAACATATATGCACCAAATGATGGGCCAGCAAAATATTTAATACAATTGTTGACAAATTTGAAAAATAATATCAATAACAACACAAAATTTGTGGGAGACCTCAACACGGCATTGTCAACAGTTGATAAGTCAACCAGACCGAAACCCAACAATAAAGAAACCCAAAAGAGAAATCAAAGAAAGAGGCCTAGTAGATATATACAGGACACTCCACTCCCAGAAACCTGGATACACATTCTTCTCTAATGTACAAGGGACATTCTCCAGGATAGACTACATGCTAGCACATAAAACTTACCTCCTTAATGTCAAGAGGATAGAAATTTTGCACTCTACCTTCTCTGACCAGAAGGCCCTGAAATTATATGTGAACTACAAAGGGACACAGAAGAAAAACTTTAATACCTGGAAGTTAAACAGCCTAATACTGAATAACCAGTAGGTCCAAGATGAAATCAAAGAGGAAATCAAAACCTTCCAGAAAACAAATGACAATAGAAACACAAACTATCAGAACTTATGGAACACAGCAAAAGCTATACTGAGAGGAAAAATTTTAGCTTTGCAAGCACACATCAAGAAAGAAGAAGGGACATACATGAATAGCTTAATGACGCAACTCATAGAATTAGAAAGTGCTCAACAAAAGGACCCAAAAATAGGGAGACAGAAGGAAATAACAAAGCTTAGAGCAGAAATGAATAAAGTGGAAACCCAAAAAACCAATCTGAAAGATCAACGAAAGCAGAAGTTGGTTCTTTGAAAAAATAAACAAGATAGATAGACCACTGGCAAAACTAACAAAGAAAGAGAGAGAGAATCTTGATAACTTGTATCAGGAATAAAAAGGAGAGATCACTACTGATATGGCAGAGATTCAAAGGTAATCAGAAACTACTTTGAGAAACTCTATGCCACTAAAATGAGAACCTGGAAGAAATGGATAAATTCTTGGACCCTTACAATCTTCCATGGTTGAACGAAGAGGATGTAGCATATCTAAACAACCCCATCACTACTGAGGAAATTAAGACAGTAATCAAATATCTGCCCAAAAACAAAGGCCCAGGTCCAGATGGATTCACTAACAAATGCTTTCAAACCTTTCAAGAGGAACTACTACCAATCCTGGCAAGATTCTTTCATGAAATCGAAGAAACAGGAACACTTCTAAATAGCTTTTATGAAGCCAACATCACATTGGTACCTAAACCAGACAGAGATGCTACAAAAAAATTACACTCCAATATCTCTGATGACACAGATGCAAAGATTCTCAATAAAATTCTGGCAAATAGGATTCAACACCTCATTAAAAAGATCATCCACTATGACCAAGTAGGTTTTATCCCAGAAATGCAAGAATGCTTTAACATCCATAAATCTATCAACATCAACAAGAAAAATAAAAATCACATGATCATATTAATAGACACAGATAAAGCACTTGATAAGGTCCAAGATCCATTCTTGATCAAAACTATCAGCAAGATGGGAATGAAAGGGACCTTTCTGAATATATTTAAGGCCATCTATGACAAGCCAGTGGCAAATATTATCCTCAATGGAGAAAAACTAAAAGTTTTCCCTCTAAATTCTGGCACAAGACAAGGCTGTCCTCTCTCACCACTCCTATTCAACATAACACTGGAAGGACTTGCTATAGCAATTAGGCAAGAAAAAGATATCAAGGGAATTCAGATAGGAAAGGAAGAATTCAAGCTCTCGCTGTTTGCAGATGACATGATGCTCTACTTAGAAAACCATAAAGGCTCTACCAAAAGGCTTCTCTAAACAATAGACTCATATAGCAAGGTGGCAGGCTACAAAATTAATACACAAAAATCAATGGCCTTCCTATACACCAATAGTAATAAGGAAGAAATAGACATTAACAAAACAACCCCATTCACAATAGTGCCACACAAACTCAAATATCTTGGAATCAACTTGACTAGAAATGTGTAGGACCTATACAAAGGAAACTGTAAAACTCTGCTCAAAAAAATAAGAGAGGACACATGGAAATGGAAACACATACCCTGCTCATGGATTGGCAGGATTAACATAATTAAAATGGCAATACTCCCCAAAGCATTGTACAGATTTAATGCAATCCTTCTAAAGATACCCATGACATTCTTCAAAGAAGTGGATCAGGCACTTTTGAAATTCATTTGGAACAATAAACACACTAGAATAGCTAAAGCAATCATTGGGAAAAAGAATATGGTAGGAATTACTTTCTCCAACTTTAAACTTTACTACAAAGCGATAGTTATCAAAACAGCATGGTATTGTAATAAAGACAGGACCTCAGATCAGATGAATAGGCTTGAATACTCTGAGAATGTTCCAAAGACATACAATCACCTAACTTTTGATAAAGGAGCAAGAAATCCTAAATGGAGCAAAGAAGGCTCTTCAACAAGTGGTGTTGGCATAACTGGCTAGCCACTTGCAAAAAATTGAACTTAGACCCCCAGTTAACCTCATGTACGAAGGTAAAATCCAAATGGATTAAAGACCTCGATATCAGACCTGAAACCATAAGATATATAGAACAACATGTAGGCAAAACACTCCAGGACATTGAGACTACAGGCATCTTCAAGGAGGAAACTGCACTCTCCAAGCAAGTGAAAGCAGAGATTAACAGATGGAAATATATTAAGCTGAGAAGCTTCTGCTCCTCAAAGGAAATAGCGCCCAGGGTACAAGAGTACTGAGTGGGAGAAACTATTCACCCAATACCCACCAGATAAGGGGCTAATCTCCAATATATACAAGGCACTGACAGTACTTTACAAGAAAAAAAAAAAAAACATCTAATCCCATCAAAAAATGGGGAGAAGAAATGGACAGACACTTTTACAAAAAAGAAATACAAATGGCCAAAAGATACATGAAAATATGCTCCACATCACAAGTCATCACGGATATGCAAAATCAAAACAACTATAAGGTACCACCTCACACCACAGAGATTGGCACGCATCACAAAGAATGAGAACAAACAGTGTTGGAGGGGATGTGGAGAGAAAGGAACTTTTATCCACTGCTGGTGGGAATGCCATCTAGTTCAACCTTTATGAAAAGCAATATGAAGATTCCTCCAAAAACTGGAAATTGAGCTCCCATACAATCCAGCTATACCCTAGGAACACAAAATACAATACAAAAATCCCTTACTTACACCTATATTTATTGCAGCACTATTTATCATAGCAAGACTCTGGAAACAACCAAGATACCCTTCAAAAGATGAATGGCTAAAGACACTGTGGTACATATACATAATGGAATATTATGCAGCTGTCAGGAGAGATGAAGTCGTGAAATTTTTCTATACATGGATGTACATGGAATCTATTATGCTGAGTGAAATAAGTCAGAGAGAGAGAGAGAGAAACGCAGAATTGTCTCACTTATCTAGGGGTTTTAAGAAAAATGAAAGACATTCTTGCAATAATAATTTTCAGACACAAAAGAGAGAATGGCTGGAAGTTATAGCTCACCTCATGAAGCTCACCACAAACAGGGGTGTGTTTTGTTAGAGAAATAACTACATTTCGAACTACCCTAATAATGAGAATGTATGAAGGAAATAGAAAGCATGTCTAGAGTACAGGTGGGGGTTGAGTGGGGAGCAGGGAGACGGGACATTGGTGATGGGAATGTTGCACTGGTGATGGGTGGTGTTCTTTACATGACTGAAACCCAAACAACATGTATGTAATCAAGATGTTTAAATAAAAATATATTTAAAAATTTAAAAATATATTTTAAAAATTTGCCAACTTGATTTTGATCATATTGCCATCCTCCAATTAGCTTAAGCTAGGTTACAGAAACAATCACTGTCAAAATAATTTAATTGGGTTGGAGAAAAAGTGCAGGATTTAAGGCACTTGCCTTGCACCCTGATGAGTCAGTTCAATTTTCTAGCATCATATATTATCTTCAAGCAGACCAAGGCTCACTCAGTATCACACAACCAGAGATATCTTCTGAGAACCAGGAGGTGTGCCAAACCCATCCCCCATTCCAAAATTGTTTGGAACTTTGCCACTACTCAAGGATCAGTGAAGAAAAGATTTTTCCCTTCCAATTTTAATGTTCATATCATAATAAAGAGTGGATTAATAGACATAAATCATCCACATAGCAAAGTCAGTTTCTTTTCATCCTACTATAAACATGGAGACTCCATCTTTTCTCCATATATGTACATATTTTTGTTTTGTTTTATTGTTATAGAGAATATGATTAAAGTAACACTGATGTTTATGATATTGATGTACGTATGTAGAAAGTTGTGATATGCTCTCTACACCCCCCCACAAAACTCCAAAGTGCAAAAGGCCCTCTTATCTCTGTGTATATACTTCTTATAACTTCTTACTCTCCTTTGCTTTTACCTGTTCTTCAACCCCAAGGGAAGCTCTTCATAGTTTTTCTTAGTTTTCTTTGCTTTATTTTGCTTGTTTTATTTTGTTTCATATCTGTTTTAGACTCCATTGAGTTTTACTACATTGAGTGTTAGATTGATTATTGCCAATCCTGTTGTGTTAGCTAGTGGCCATTCCAGGCAATGCTCAGGGACAATGTGGTGCTAGGTTTCAAACCTAAGCCTCACATATGCAAAGCGTGTATACTAGATGATGAACTTTCTTTAGCTCCTCATGCCTACATTATATATTTAATATTAAACCGACTCATTTATGTTTGGGTGGGGAAAAAAGCAAACACTACAATATCCTGAATGATTTCCTGAAGTCTCTGATGCAGTCCTATACCTGGGTGTTGCTTAAAGATGTTACCTTAAAGTTTTTTTGTTTTTTTTTTTTATTAATTATTTTTTTTATTATTTTAATTATGACAACAAAGATGCAAAGAAAGAGGACAGGGTAAAGTTACAGTGGAAGCCCAATCACCCATAAACAGGATTCTCAGTAGTTCCATCGATGATATCCCAGCCTTGAACTTTCAGCCAAAGAACATTAAGAAAAACAAAACTGAACCCATGTACAATACAATTACTTTGTCCCTCAAATCCCCAGTTGTAGTACATATTGTTTCTTAGCAGCACACCATATAATCTAAAGATATTAGACTTATGTAACTCTTTAAACATTGAGGGCAAAGTACATTTATCTAGTTCCATGCACATGCTTACTAGTTTAAGTTAACCTCAAAAGTTTTAATGGGTTGTTTTTCTTAAGGATTGGAGTCAAGAGAACATAGTAAAAAATGATATTAAAGTGGCATTTGTTTGCATAGGCCCACCAAAACATAAGGGACATGGAAAGACAAATTATGGTCTAAATACATGGAGACCCTACCCCTGAAGTTTCCTGGCACAGGACTGACTCTAGGCTCCAGGCAAACTAGTTTGTCCAATTCAAGTCATAGTCTGTAGTGGCAATACACCTCCATTCCTCACATAGTTTCTGTTGTTGGTATCATTCTTCTGTATTAAAGATCCTGGAGTCTGCATATCCCATATTGCAGTCAGGATGGTGCAGAGCATCCTCTCGTTTCACCTCACACTTAAGGGGCAATAGAGAGAACCATGTCCTGTAGAGCAGGTCATCGTTGTTGTCATGTCTTCTCGCAGGTCATTGTTGTTGTCACGTCTTCTCAGTGTAAACGGAAGTGTCTTATTAGGAGGTCGATGTCACACCCTTGGTAGTGTCTTTCCTGGTAGAGGACTGCTTCCAACTGTTGCTATAAAAGACCTTGGATGTTTCGTAGATAGCTTGCCTGGTTCCAGCGTGAATGGAGAATGCCCATTCAACTGAGGCTTATGCCAGGTCATTATATCAATATTCAGGGTGTAAGGTACATTGTAATGAGATTTATTAGATAATAACTAATCTGTATGTATAGTGTTTTCCCATTTTAATGTGTCTATGCAAACAAGGATCAATGCCACGAAGCATTATTGGTGCATCTGGAGGCAATAGGAACAAGACCAGCAATTTCCATGACATAGTTCAATCATAGGCATCAAACTGAGGGATAGTTCCACCACAATCCTTACTGAACAGCTTACAAAGAAAAGACAAGATGAAAAGTGGATAGAAACATCATGGTAGAAGAATATATAGAGAGTTACAGCAGTTAAAGAAAATAACCATAAAATATTCAAAAAATATATGTGTTCAATATGTGTTCGATTTGTGTCCTTCTAAATAGTTCTGGGATTTGTAAGATCTACTGTATGTCTTTGGTCAGAGATTGAAGCTGTGTGTTACTGAATTAAAGAAGGGTAAATCTGGGGTACTGATGGTTGGGAGGAGCATATAGCGCCCCCGCGCGGTTTCAAAATGTAGACTGGTATGAAATTGCCAGTGACAGCCTGAGTATAGCTGAGAAATTATTTGCCTCCCCCCAGATCAAACTACACCCCCTGATCCACCCTCTAGAGCCGGCCTGGGAGTGGGGAAAACCCAGGGTGCCCCATGAGCTCCTCCCAGAAACCCACCTGGAGATCCGGAGGAAAGGGGGAGAGGGGGTTCGGGTGACCCAGGTCCGGGCCCCCCACCCTAGGCCAGGCCAAAAGGCCGCTGGCACATACGGAGGTCTGCCAGCTGCCCGCCCGTGCTGCTAAAAATCCAGCTCCAGGAAGGGAGAGAGACCCTCCCAAGCCCGAAGGACAGGGATTTAAGCCCAACCTAGGCCGGTCCCCAGACCCGGCCTGGGAGTGGGGAAAACCCAGGGTGCCCCATGAGCTCCTCCCAGAAACCCACCTGGAGATCCGGAGGAAAGGGGGAGAGGGGGTTCGGGTGACCCAGGTCCGGGCCCCCCACCCTAGGCCAGGCCAAAAGGCCGCTGGCACATACGGAGGTCTGCCAGCTGCCCGCCCGTGCTGCTAAAAATCCAGCTCCAGGAAGGGAGAGAGACCCTCCCAAGACCTTAAAGTTTTTTCAAGGAAAAAACTACCAGTCTCAGCCATTGTTTACTACATCAATGTCTCCTTTGTTTCGAAATCACCCTGCTTCTTTTCTGGACTCACCACCCTTTAATTATTACAACCTTTCTTTTCTTATTTTTATTTTGCATTAATTCGTCTTGAAATTACAAAGTTATTCATGAATGGATTTTGGGTATACAATATTTCAACATCAATCCCTTCACTCTTGTCCACTTTATATACCCTCTGTCTCCCATTTTTCTCCCACAAACCCACTTGCCTCTATGAGAGGTACAATTTTAAAAATCTAAAATTTGACACTGTGGTTTACAGTACTGTTGCTGATAGGTTATCTGTAACACTTGATTAACTTTCAGCTTCCTGTCTTCCTCTCAGTTGAACATTTTCCTCCTCCATTGTTGTATTATTCTCTTCCCTGTTCATCCCCCCTCCCCCCACACACACCCTGCCAACCCAAGGGGCATGCTTCCTACTGAAGATTATTTCTCACCCTTCTTGTTTCTATTGCTTTGGAACATTTGTTATCTCATTGTTATGTTTAATTATGCATCTGAAAGAGATCATTTGGGGTCTTTCCAAACCTATGTAAACCAATAACTGTATCAAAGCCTTCAAGAGCTACTTCCAAACTAAGAGTAAAAAGATTAAATAGGGCACCATCTTCTCAAGTTGTTGCCATCTGATTACAAACTTCGCCCCAACTCATTTCACCTATCTTGATCTCTTTAATAATTGGCTTTCAAACACTAAGTATTGAAACTTATTGACATCTATAGGCATCTGGTGCTGTTGAGAAAGGAAGTCCTTGAGTAAATGAAGGACTACTTTATGTAATATATATATACAAAAGTTAACTCTATTGTCTTTGCCTATGTCCATCAGGTTTCTGAAATTAGGACAAGCAAATTTTACATTAAATTTTATTAATACCATTTTATTAATTTGGGGGAAGTAGAAGACTGCTATGCATTAGCTGTTGCCCATAACAAATCACATTGCCTTTTTGGAACTTAGTTCTTTTAGTTTTGGGGAGGAAAGGGTAGCATTACATGTGTCTGTGCTTGTGTCTTACTCCGGGCTCTATGCTGAGGGATCATCCCTGGTGGTACTTGGGAAACCATATATTGTATAACTCAAGACAAACATCCTATACTCTGTATTGTCTAACTTGCTCCATTTTACTTAGTTAATTTCACAGGAAAATTTCATTTACCTCCTATAACTATAATTGTTAAGAAGAAATCTTAGAAGTTACAAAAAGTTACAAAAAGACAGACAAAAGGATAATATGCTACCTCTCATATCCAATGATTACAAGCAATTGGAATGTGGTTAGTGCTACAAAGAAACTCAGTTTAAAATTTAAGTTATATTGGGGCCGACGATATAGCACAGCAGTAGGGCATTTGCCTTACATGTGGCTAACCCAGGACAGACCTGGGATCGATTCCCAGCATCCCATATATGCCATAGCCTTCCAGGTGCGATATCAAAGCATAGAGCAAAGAGTAACCTCTGAGTACCACTAGGGGTGGCCCCAAACCCCAAAATAAATAAATATTTAAAAAATAATTTATATTAAATTTAAATTCCTTTAAATATGTGCAAAATAATAAACTTGTTGGTATGAATTTAGTTTTCTAGTTATAATTTTATGAAATCAAATGTAGATTCTGGGGCCAGAGTGGTGGCGTGGAGAGGTAAGGCTTATGCCTTACTGTCGCTAGCCTAGGACTGACTGCAGTTCAGTGTCCCAGCATTCCATATGGTCCCACAAGCCAGTAGCAATTTCTGAACGCATAGCCAAGAGTAACCCTGAGCGTCATTGGGTGTGGCCTTCCCAAAAAATGTAGAGTCTGAATAGAGACATAGAAGTTATGAAATACGAAAGAAAAATATGGAAAATAAAATTGATAAATTAAAAACATTAATTAAATGGTAACCATAATATTTTAATATATTAATTTAAAATTATATTAGTATTCTATATTTTATGAGATTATTACTAAACTTTTAAAATATTGTATTTTTAGTGCAGCAAAATAGTTTATTTAAAGAAATTTGCTCATAAAAATGTGAGGGGTTAGAGAAATAAATACATATTTAATAGAGAACATGGAATTTTCTAATTTTCTTCAGGGGGTTAAATTGAGAGCATGTACCTCAGATTTAGATGAAAACCAACCTCTATGGTGAAATATTAGTTTATTATTTATTACCTTTTTTTTTTTTGAAGACTAGTTTCAAGCAATATCTTGGGAAGTACAGGGACTTCATACAATGCTCACTCAATTGGTCTAGAGAGCTCAATTTCAGGGGCCAGGCAACATAATGCTGTTTCAGTAATGTCTAGGTGCCATCAGGATTGTGACTAGCACTGAATGGGATTATCCAGTGCTACCTACATCTGATAGTCTCAGGGGATATTAGGTGCCAAGTATAATACTCTGAGTTATTTTGCTTGTGAGGAATATGCTCTATCTAGCCTTTGAGCCACTTCCTTGACCTGGTACTTTAAAATCATTTATATAATGCAATTTGCATTTCTACTTTTGTGGTCTGAAGCATGGGGTCATTTATTTATTTATTTATTTATTTATTTATTTATTTATTTTTTGGTTTTTGGGTCACACCCGGCAGTGCTCAGGGGTTATTCCTGGCTTCACGCTCAGAAATTGCTCCTGGCAGGCACAGGGGACCATATGGGACGCCGGGATTCGAACTGATGACCTCCTGCATGAAAGGCAAACGCCTTACCTCCATGCTATCTCTCCGGCCCCAGCATGGGGTCATTTAAAAAGAAAATTTACCTAGCAGCATCAGTTTTATTAAAACTTTCCTAAATGGTCAATTCTGAGTTCAATAAAAGTAAAAGAGAATGTCTGAACACAGTTGACATTATTTCTGCTGAATAAAATGTAAATAAAGAAATAAAAAATTACAAGTATTTAATGTTTTATTTTTATGTTATAGAATTATACTAAAATTTCTAGATAAATTTAATAATACATTTATAATTTTATCATTGGAAAAGTATTTTTAAAGTGTTAATTTAATATTAAAATTTATAATGAATTCCTAAAGTCATTAAGAAAGTTTTTATCCAAATAAAATTTTTGAGTTTAAGGAATTAAGCATTCAAATACTAGTGTTTTCAAAAAAAATAACTATCAAAACTCATGAAAAATAATTTCTTTTTTTTTTTTTTTTTTGGTTTTTGGGCCACACCCTGTGATGCTCAGGGGTTACTCCTGGCTATGCGCTCAGAAGTTGCTCCTGGCTTCTTGGGGGACCATATGGGATGCCGGGGGATCGAACCGTGGTCCGTCCTAGGCTAGCGCAGGCACCTTACCTCCAGCGCCACCGCCCGGCCCCATGAAAAATAATTTCATAGGGTCTATAATAGTCTTTTCTTCATACAAGTGCTCAAAGTTGTTAAAAATAAACTAAAATTCCATTCTTTCTAATGTATTTTACTACTTTTTTATTAATTTTTCCACATTCTTCTAGTTTTTTTAATGTTGCAACTATATACCATAGAAATAATTACTTAAGCTGACCATCTACTGACATAAGAGGCCTAAAAGGGGTTAATATTGGGAGAAAAATTAAGACCAAACTGAATTTAAAAAGTTGCTGATGTAAAGTACCAGGTCTCCTGGGGAAACATCATAGAAGCTGCACCATTGACTTGCCAATTAATCCAAGGAGATGCATGGCCATTAGTTCAGGAAAGAGATGCTTGCTTGCCTGCTTGCCTAGAGGTAAGAGCTAGGTTTGCAGCTGCCAAGCAGCAGGATGACAGAAATAAATGAGGAGAGAAATTAGGGCTAAGAATCTAAGTGTTTCATTGTCTTGTTTTGGCATCCAAGGAAGACCTAAATGTCAAGTAAACTGACTATCTTGTGTAGTATAAAGTGGTTCATTTATCATAAATGCTTCTTGCAAGATATGATTTTTTTCTAAGTATCTTTAGAACAGAAGTAGAGTAGGTACATTCTATTATTTCCTACAACACTCTAAACAACTTTCAAATGTAAAGCTCTAAACCTGAATATTAGATCAATTTCACTTTACGGAGCATAAATGAGTTTTTGATCTTGTACAAATAACTGAACTGACAATGCCAAATTCAGTAAAGCTTACTATTAAAATTCTATCCCTATATTAGTTTCCTGATCAGTTCTATAGTCATGCCTATGTTCTTGTACACATTAAGTTCAGGATTCACCATTCTTTTAACTGTTATGTGATTAGCTTTTCTGTTTTATTTTTCTTTTATCAATGAAATGATGCAATGAAATTCACTGTGTTTGATACTGGCATTGAGAAATTGCTAGCAGTTTATATGTGGTCTACAATTAATTCAGAACAACCTAAATAGCCTCTTTGAAGAAACATTTGACATTATTTCGTAAGAAATTAATTTAACTAAAAACTTTGAACAAAATAAATTAAAATCTAATTTTTGTTATTTTAAATATGCCTCAAGTAAATGGTGAATATTAGATCATGAAGGCAACAAAATAAAGTCAATAAATTTATCTTACTAAAGTTTTTATGAATATTTCTATCTGCATTTGGATAAAACTCTTAGTATATTTAAATTTTTAATAGGCAGAAAATATTTCTTTTTCATAGATATGTTACCTGATTCAAATTTTTACTTGTGTTAATTGTAGCCTAGTTTGTAATGTAAACTTCAAGTGATGAAATCCAGGATTCACATGCCATTTCTATTGCAGTAAATCAAAATAAAAAGAGTCTAAAACAGTCGCCAGCTTTATCATTGCTTCCAAGTTAAGCTTGCTTGGCTGGTCTCCCAAATCTCTCGGGATATGTTGACTGCCAAAACAAATGGATTTCACTTTATCTTTGGGGCAGTAACTTTGCTAACTTTATTGGCTCTGTGCAGTCTAGGTCTTCTTCCAACATAAATAGGTGACATGTATTTTAAAAGTGTAGTTAAGCTATTGATCCCTTTCCCATTCAAGAAAGTCACTAGGGAAATAATAATTAGAAAAGCAATGAGTAAGAAGACTCTATCTGGAAAACATGAAAGAAGTCAAGCCATAATTATAGTTTAAAGTGGCTAAAATTAGAGCCAGATATATGGTACTATGTATATTGTTTATCTTGAACGTGGTTGACCCAGGTTCAATCTCTTATGTTTTCCAATCATAGCCAAGAGTGATTCTTTAGCCAGGAGTAAATCCTGAGCACTGGCTGAATATTTATTTAATGAACTATTGACCACAATAATTGCATAGGATCCCCTCATATTAGGCATAAATTTATTAAGTAAAATATCTTATTTATAAAGCAGATAAAAATAGATTCAATTATTTTCATTATTTACTATACATATATATATGTATATATATATAGTAAATAATGAATATATATATTTCAAAGATGGCACAGAAGAAGAAAACAGAATTTAAGAAGTGATAAAACAGGAATTTTAGGGGCCAAGGAGATTTCTCAAATCTGAAGCATATGTATTGCATACACAAGACCCTGAGTTTGATTATTGACACCATATGATCCCCTAGGCTTTACTAGGTATATCCTTGATGGTCTTTAATTACCAATGAACCCAAGAAGCAATGCATCTTTTTGAATTAACCAGCCTTTTTGGTCACAAAGTATAAAGTAACTCTGGGAGTGGCCCCTAAGAATTACTTGAGAATGACCCCATTAAACAACATAAGCAAACAATATAGGCAAAAAGTAAGCCTTATATAAAACTTATAACTTAAACTTATAATAATTTAAAAATTATTAAGTTAGGTCTAGAGGTCAGAGAGATAGTGCAGCAAATAAGAGTCTTGCTTTGCATGTGCCCAACCCAATTATGATCTCCAGCACCATACATTGTCTGCCTGAGCACCACTGAGTAGAGATTCCAGAACACAGATAAAAATGTGGGGTCTTGAATTGTAGTGATAGTAGATAGAATTCTTGCCTTGTAAGCTGCCAACCCAGTTTTGGCCCTTAGTGTCTCATTTGCTCCCCAGAGCACCAGGAGTGATCACTGAAGTAGTAGAATGAGGAGAAAATCTAGAGCACCAATAGCTGTGGCCCCAAAACAAAAAAAAAATGTTGGTCCTAGAGAAGGGACATTATGTTAATTGAAATGTAGAAAATCACAGACATTTATAACATTCTGTCAACTTAATATGCACATCTTTTTCTGTAGAAAAGTAAAATCTGTCAAACTCTCAGCATATAACTAAAGGCAGAAGTCTTCTCACCTTCTGACCCAATGGAATCTATATTCTAAATAGAAAATTGTGTACAGCAGTTACAAATTAGTACAAAAATATTACAAAAGGAAACTTTCAGTAAAACAGATCCCAAATTCTTGTAAAATAGTAACACAGGTTAGAACAAAACATTTGTTTTATTATTAAATCACCACGAATTCACATTTCAAAGGTTATTAATGAATGAGTTCTAGAATTTCAATGTTCCAATATAAATCCTCTCACCGGGGCACACTTCCATCCACTGGAGTCCTTAATTTCTTTTCACCCCACTCCACGGCCTAGCCAATCTGTATGGCAGGAGTTATATTTACTTACTTTCTTCCTTTTTCCTTTTAAGCTATACTTTTGCTGATAGATTATCATGTCTATCACTTTACCTCCTTTCAGTACCTTTTATAAAGCACCTTAAAAACTTAATAAATAAAAGATATACAGAAGCTCCCCAGGTTACCTAACTTGAAGCATGTGAGTTTTCATAAATCTTAATATCATATATAATAGAATAAATGTGACAAATGAAGACATCATTCATACAATTTCTATTTATGCTCTATGACTAGGTTTGAAACACATGCTGTTTGTCAAAATCTATCACAAAAAATTTGATGAAACTGTTTTCTTTTTGCTATTTCACTTAATGCAACATATAACTTCTAAGTAAAGTAGATTAAATAAGAGGGCTGCACAACTGGATATGCTGCACTGCACCACCAGGTGGGCCCCAGGGGCCTCAGGACATTGCCAGAGTGGCCATAGTATCCTCTGCCTTCTGCAAGATCCAAGCAGCACTACAACATTTTAGCATGCTGCATCCTCATGTGCTAGCATTGAATTTCTGATTGGTTTGTTTGAATATGACTAGGAATAACCCCTACCACCTGAAACACTGCTGTCACAATCCTTTAAAATAATAAAATAAAATTGAAGTGCAGAAAATAAAAATTTAAAAACTGAATGATCATTTACTATATGTTAGATAGAGATGTCTGACATTATTCTTTCCTTCCTAGTTTTTCGGGATGAAAAAGAGTCAGTAGTGTTATGGGTTTACTTGTGGTTCTGACTTAGAAATCAATCATGAAGATGCACAGGGAGGCAAGGATGCAACTGTGATGTGTGCCCTGCCAACTGTGCTATCTTTCTAGTCCTTATTCTCCCACATTTCTGTTAATTATATATATATATTTAAATCATAATAAAACTGCCTGCTTCATTTAGAATGAGGTTTTTCACTGCTAATGTGATGTGAAATACTTGAAGGTCTGAGAGAGAGGTAAAGTATAGAAAATTGTCTCCTTAACAACAACCTCAAAGTTAGGATTAAAAAGCTCTTAGAGAATGATGAAGACAAGTAAAAATGCACATATAGGCAACCAAATATGAGGCCAGTTAAAGATAAAATTAAATCAGTATAGAGTTATTCAGAGGTAGAGAACAACATAGGCAAAAATAAAGTAGGGAAGTGTCACCACTTTATACTATAAAGGTGCCTGCTAATTGGCTGTGTGAAATATTCCAATTCTGCTCTGCATGAATTTTGATGTGCTTACCAACTGTCTTTAATGTCTCTGTCAGCTTAAGCAATATCTCACACTTTAGGAATCAGGCTTAGGAAGTGAATAAATGGCCAGTCTCTAGTTGAACAGTCCTTCTATGATTCTGTCTCATTTTGAGACTTAACTCGCTTTACAAAGAAGTCTGAAGTATCAATTCTATTGCTTTTATTGTGGTAATAAATGCTTGTATAAAGCCATGCCCTCTTAGAATCTCTGGCTCCACATAGGGACCTCTGATCACTGTCAAGTTCACCTTTGAGCAAAGAGCCAGAAAGAGCCCTGAGTAGCACCAACTGTGGCCCAACAGCCCAAATAAAAAAGAAAAATGCAAATTAAAGGGGCTTTAAAGAGAAAGCCCCATTCTCTTTCAAAGAGACCCACCTCTGGCAAAAGGCAAATTACCTTAAAAATCAGGTATGGAAAAAAATCAGGTATGGAAATACGTGGGCAAAATTTAAGAAAAAAGCATTTTCTAATAGCAACTTAAACATTCCTAAATGGAACCAGAAGTGAAAATCCAGCACTACATCAGTTTTCATTACCTTTCATACTGTTGTTTGAATGAAGAATTATTACAATGAAAAAGATCTTTAGTTTTACTGCTATTGCCATATGCTTTCTATGAGTAAATATATCTTTCATTATACCACTGATATTGGCTTTTAAGATGTGTTATTTTAAAATGGTATCATGTCTTGAAAGTACATAATAACCATATTAAACAACTTCATTTTTCCAAGATACAAAACATTTTGTAAATGTTATCTGCTATAATCATTTTTCATTTAACTTGATTTGAACAGACATTCTCCTTCAGGTGAACTTCCTAGTGACAAACTTTGAAATTGACAGATTAAAGCTGATTTGTGGTTGTCAAAATATGGGATAGCTATCTGCACAAAATATGCATAAAGTTTTAGAGATTTGGGGCTGCTGTTTTATATGGCAACTATGTTAGAATACTCACATCAGTTAAATTAATAGTGTCACAATATATCTTCCACAGCTTGTGTAAATGACTTGTAGCACATCAGTAACTAGTTTACAATGATGTCCCTCAGTACTACAAGTTTATATTTTATTTTTTGTTTGGTTCAAAATATCACATATATCATAGTCATATTTTGTCCCAGAATGACTTTTAAAATAAGCCAGGCATTTACAGAATTGAGAAAATTCTAATAAAATAGATGACCAAGTCAATTATCAAATCATATGCTAATTGCTGCACATGACAATAGAGATTCCAAGTTTCTAACTTTCCTTTTACATGGTTTTGCATTAAAAAATGAACATACGGGAAGGCTCTTATATGTAAATGAACTCTTGTAAAATATATTCCTGGAATAGTTGCTATTATAATGTGGACAGTTCAGTGATTTTGAAAGGTATTGTATGATGAATATTAAATTAACTGAACAATTCCTCCTGGCTGAATTAGTCTTTAGTAAAGGCTACTTATTTCATGATCACCATCAACATTACTATTATTATTCAGAATAATACTCTAAATTTGTGTAGCACTTTACAATCTAAAAGGTATTTTTACATGTAAAGTAATTTTACTTTCCAGTTTTAGTACCTATTATGTGAACTTCAAATATATGCAAATTTATTTCTATATATTATTTTTAAAACTCTTAGAATACCTGTTCTACTCAGTTCTATTGAAGATTATTTTTAAAAAGAGACTGGGTGTTGAGAGGCTCTAAAGAAAATTAAGGCAGATTATCTAGAAATAGATGTTCTATTCTGATTAATTTGAAAAGATGAAGAAAATGAAAGTAGATTCAGAATAGGAAGGCCCATTGACTGGGAAAGAAGTATATAGGGAAAAAAAGAGAATGATGACTAGGTTTGGAAGAAAATTATTAGAGCTGTGATTGCTAAGAATTAATAATCCGGGTTACAATTGAGGCAGATTTTCAAATGCTTAGTGACATTGAGGAGTTCTTATAATGTGTTCCAAGCAGTTTTGTGCATAACTATTCAAATTACTCATTCTCAGAGTTCATTTTCAGACACAGGAGATAAGAATCAACAAACAGGGATACTGCACACTTGTTGGAAAGCACAGATGGAGATGGTATTTCATGTACTTATTATATGAAAAGTGAAATTGTGTGCATATTTTTTGCTGCACCAAGAAGTAGTGAGGGCTTACTCATGTCTCTGAGTTCAGATATCTCAACTGATGGATCTTGAAGCAACATAAGAGGTCTCATATCAAACCCTGGTCAGCTACATACAAGATAAGTGTTCTACACTGTACGGTATCTCCAGCTGAAATTCTACATATCAGCATCTCCTTTTATGTGCAGAAAAAAATTTTTAAAATAGTTGTTTTATAAAAGTTTATGTGCAATGAGCAAAGATATATCGTACAATAGATAAGGCACTTTCCTTGCATGCAACTGTACTGGGGTTTAATTATGGCACCAGATGAGTGCTATTTCAGGCGTAATTTCTGAGCAAAGAACAAGGAGTAGGGGAATAAATTCTGAACAACACTAATTGTAACCAAAAGAATAAAAGCAAGAAGAAGCTATCTGAAGTAATATATGATAGACAAAATTGATATAGGAATCCATATTATGACATGAAAAAGTTTCATATCACTGATATTTTATATAACTCTTTAAATTTAATATGCTAATTTATTTTAGTTTCTGTAGCAAATTGACTGCGTTTATGCCTCTAAATCTCAGTCCACAATACTTTGTAATTACTAATTTTGAAAACTACTGATAGCATTTTATTAACGTAATATTTACCACTATCAGTATAAAATGTAGTTTCTCATTATTTATTTTATAGTTTCCAAAGAGTAAATGAAAATAATTGACAATAAAAATGAGAAGCTAAATGAGTAACTTCAATTCAGATTCTATCACTTATTGGTAGGCATTCTCATATTTTGAAATTAGTTTTGTGGCAATAATTGAATAGCCACAGATGAATTATATATCCAGATATCCATGCGTAAGAGCTATCCTTTTTTGCTTTATAAAAAATGTATAGGGATAATGTATTTAAATAATAGAAATGTTGCATCTGAAACTTGGATCTTTTAGAAGAATATAAAAAATTAAATATGTCAAATTTTATTGTAGAAAATTTGAATACAATTTTAAAAATATTAAATTTTACAAAAAATTAATAAATGTTTTCTTCTATTTTATTTTATTAAAATGTCTAGACAAAATTTGTTTTTCATTGTAACTCAAATTTATTTATTTAACTCAATTTACATCTAGTGTAATCAGTTCTTGTGGGACTTTGTTCTTAACTATATTACTGACAGCATATGATTTGTGTTAATATTTGTGAATGATTATCAAATATACGCTATATTTTGTCTTATTTCTATCACTATATATTTTATTAAATTTGATTCAAATTATTATTCAAAATGTAAATTTTATTTAGGTTATACTGTGTTTAAATATTGACAAATATAAAGACAAAAGAAACTACACATTATTATCACTATCTATGTTTACCACATGTTTTCTGTGATACAGGGAATGACAATGTGACTGAATATAGTTTTTTATTATATTACATGGGGTAAGATAAATGAATGCTAAAATAAATACTGAAGGATATGGATGGATAGATAGTAAGTACAGTCAATAGAGCAATTGCTTTATATGTGGCCAATTGGAGTTTGATCTTAGCACCACATATGATGCCCCAAGCACTGTCAGGATTAATACCTGAACATAGAGTCAGGACTAAATCATAAACACTGCGGGTGGCTCCTAAATTCTAAAACAAAAAAAAGATAAAAATAAAATACATGGGGCCAGAGAGAAAGCACAGTGGTATGGTGTTTGCCTTGCACACAGAAGGACGGTGTTTCGAATCCCGGCATTCCATATGGTCCCCGAACCTGCTGGGGGGGAGGGGGCAATTTCTGAGTGTAGAGCCAGGAGTAACCTTACCTGATTGCTGCTGGGTGTGACCAAAATAAAACAAAAATACATACATACATACATACATACATAAAATGACCTCGATTAATGCTCTTTGCATCTTTTTAAACCTATAAAAGTGATATAAATTTAACTGCAGATAAACTGAATTTTAGACAACTGCCTCCTATCTACCAAATAAAACTTGAGAATTTGTCATTCTTATTTCTCTTTCGTTTACATTTGTTTTATGTTATTTATAATGTTTGAGGAAAGCTGTGACTTTTGACAGTTGAACATGAACCAAGAGAGTGAAGGAAGAGACTGCTGAATTTAGAAATATGAATTTAATCCAACATAAACAGAAGTAGCATTAAAATTCACATAATTTCACAGTGAGAGTTTGCACATTGGAGGTGCTACCTATCATTGAACAGCTATATTTATTGGCTGTGTCTTGCTACAGGTAAAACAAGTGTACCATTAGTAATCTCATGATTTGAAATTAAAATTAATAAATAAATAATTATACTTTAAAATTTTCAAGAAAGTTTACTTTAAAGATTTTGAATAATAGTTTAAAATTTAACTTTTCTTATTTAGGAAGATATTCCACAGACACTTTTTACATGCTTTACATTGAAGAGTCATGTACCACATGATTCCCTGTGCATTAACAAGAGCAACTCTTAGCATGTAACAATTAGTAAGCCCTGAGTATGACTGCATCTATGTCCAGGTGTCTCAAACTCAATTTACCTTGGGGCTGCAGGAGGCAAAGTCGGGGTGATCCTTGAGTGCAAAGTCAGTAATAAGCCTTGAACATTGTGGGGTGTGACCCAAACAACTAAAACAAAACAAAACAAAAAAAAAGATTCCTCTAGGGCAGGACCACAAAATGTTGTACGGAGGGCTGTTTGCGGCCCTCGGACTAAATATCAAGTAAAGGTAGGAAAAATGTTCCATTCAAGTCATTGTATCAATTATGCATTTTAATTTTCTTTATATTTAATTTTGCTGTGGGCATCATTATTTATAATATGGATAATAACCAGTTACTTGCAAGAAAACATTCCAACACCACACCCTTCACCAGAGTGTCTCTTCCCTCTGGCATATCAGACCTGAATCCATAAACTGATTTGAGGAAAACATTAAGAGAACTTTTCATGCCACTAAATCTAAAGATATTTTCAATGAGTCAATGTTACTACCCAACCAAACAGAAGTAAAGATAAACAAATGGGTTTACATCAAACTAAGAAACTACTGTAGAGAGAAAAAAAAAAAAAGACGACCAGAATAGAAGAAATCCCACAAAGTGTGAGAAAGTATCTGCTAATCACATGGTGATTATTTAAGAAACACAAGGCACAGGTAAAACTTGAAAAGAAAAATAAAAACACAGCCTTATCAAAAATTGTGGGACTGAGATGAAGAGAATCTTCCTAAAAGAAGAAATTCAAATGGCCAAAGGGCTGGATATTCAAACAATTTGATGCTATACCATTGTTTATTGTTTATTGTTTATTTTTGTGTTACTTTACTTGCCGGTGCAGTTGTATAATTAAAGTGTTTTCTTTAAAAAAATATTTTTTGATTAAAAGAAAAAATACACTTAGGAATGCAATTAAATATTTTCCACACATAATCTGACAAAGAGCTAATATACAAAATAGATAAAATACAAAACTCAACAATAAATGCAAACAATCTTATGAGGAATGCAGAGTTGAATTAAGAAATTCTTTCTTAGATAAATAAATGCTATAAAACTACCTACACAGTACTGTGCACAAGAGCTAATATTATAATATTATACCATTAAATTTTTGTTAAATAGATATATTTCAAGTTCTATGTTTTCTTTTGAAGGATTTTCTAGAGTTTAAGTTTGCTCCCAGCAGTATATAAAGACCTGGTGGCAGCCCTTAATATTGTCGTAGTGTTATTATTATTATTATTATTATTATTATTATTATTATTATTATTATTATTAATTTATGATTATCATTATTGTTATAAATATTCCTTTTTGTTGTTTTGGGGTTAAGTTTTTGGGTTTTTTTGGTTAATACCCAGTAATACTTAGGGGTTACTCCTTTCTCTGTGCTCAGGAATATGATTCTGGTGATGTTCAGAGGCTCATATTGGATGACAGATTCAATCTAAGTTGGTCTCTTGCAATACAAGTACCCTACCCACTGTACTATCACTTTGGCATTTATAATAAATATTCTTACGTGCAGAACAGTTTTTTTAGTCTTAAAGAGATAACTTGCTATTCCATAGCAATAGAGGTTCTTAACCTGAATCTCACAACAACATAAAAGTTGGTGGTGTGCTTAATCTAAAACAACATAAAGACTAGTTAAGAGTACAAGAAATCAAATTCCCATCTTAGGTCTTTTTGACTGAGTTATGTATGTTTGTTTCTACATTTTAACAAATTATTTAGGCTTTGAGTGTCCTCATTTACATAGATATAAAACACAATAGCAAAATTGATTCTCTCATAGATAGCTTAACAATTAAATTATGAATTAAACTTAAAATATATGGTTTATGCAATATATCCATAATTGTTCATTTGTATTCATCAAAGATTAAGAAAAAACACTCAAACTTGAAATGGTCATATTAGTCTGACTTTGTGTACAGGCATTCGATATTTTGTGCATGTAATTACTATTGACTCACATATCTGTTATGATTCAACCACTTACTTCATGTACTGTTATTCACTTCTTTGAAGCATGTTTTTTATTTTTCTTAAATCCCATAGATGAATGAAACTATTTTGTACCTGTATCTCTCCCTCTCTTATTTTAAACAAATAAAAGACATTATTGTAATAAAAAAAAAGAAATGCTTTCTTAAAGAAGACATACAATTGGCCCACAGGTATATAGCAAAGTGTTCATAATTTATTATCAAGAAATTCAGATCAAAATAATTAAATATCATCTTATTCCTGTGAGAGTGGCCTTCCTTTAAAATTCCAGTAACAAATGTTGGCAATAAGTAGTAAAAGTTGAAACCTTCATTCTCTATTATTATGATTGTCATCTGAATTACTCTGTAAGGATAATACTATGGTGACTTATAAAAGAAAAGATAAAACTAATATGTGATTCAATAATTCCTCTAACAGGATCTCTATTCCAGGAACACAAAAAACTTTCATTTGAAAATGTATTTGAAACTAATAGTCGTATATTGCAGAACTATTTAAAATAGCCAACATGTGAAAAAAAAATCAAGTGCAGTACAACAAATGAGAGCATAAAGGATATTGCAATTATGTATACAAGTACATATAGGTAGAAGAATAGTATCCTAGAAAGAGTGGTAAAAGTATGTTGAAATTCTGGTGATAAGGTACAATAATGTAGTTTACCCATACTAATATAAATCACCTCTCAATAAAATGCAACTTTGTCCGAACTAAGAATTCAAAATAAATCACTTGCAATCTATAAGTGTCAAATTGAATTATAACAATATTGGAAACTCTATGATAATTCTATTTGGGAGAGGGGCACAAGTAAAGATCTGGTAAAATAGTGAAACATTTTCTCTGAGGTAAGAAAGGAGGAGAAATAGCTATAAAAGGGTCTTAACTTTTCTCAAATTCTACAGGGAACCTGTAGAAACATGTATTGGATTCTGTACATAAGAAATTTAAAGTTTGAAATCCAACATTTCTGCATTGGTCAACTGACATGAAAAATCAATAAACTATGTCTTTAGTGTCATTTCTACAGAAATAGATGCACCAAATATTCAAGAACAAACTTCAACTCTATCCTTATAAATAAATTAAAGAATATATTTATGATACATTTAAATAAATATTATTTTTAACCAGAGGCCTTTCTAAATTATAAGCGCTGAAACATTGCAGTGGCTGACTCAGTATTATTTATAAAATAAACTTTTATTTAACTTATAGATCTATAATCTACTTATTGTATTTGTAGTTATGGACTATTGCATAACATGTTTTGCAAAACATTTTAAAATGTTTAAAATTATTATAAGCTAAGTAAGAGACAGCTAATTAAATACTACTGCAAAGGAGAAAAGAATCTCAAATTCAATCTAAATTTTATTTCACTAAAATTAAGAAACACATCTATAAGAAGCATGATGTGGAATTGAAAGACTCCCTGTGTTAACTAATTGAAGTAAACTTTCACATATCTTTATGACGAAAGTCTTTTCCCAACTTGGGACAAAATTTATCACTGAAGTTAGATTTTTAACTCCCGCATACACTAAGAAACAAGATGATATATTAATTATTTAATATATATTAAAATAATGTCTCCAAAGTTCTCAGTAATATCTTCTTGAACTAAAAACTAGCAAAAAGAATGTTTAAAGATTTTGATTTCAAGGAAGAGGAAAAATATTAATTATAAAGTTTCTAATGTGACTGAGCAAAGA
Source organism: Suncus etruscus (assembly GCF_024139225.1). Lineage (NCBI taxonomy): Eukaryota > Metazoa > Chordata > Mammalia > Eulipotyphla > Soricidae > Suncus > Suncus etruscus. Next base: position 148,171,329 of record NC_064849.1, on the reverse strand, counting down.
AAAGGAGAGTCAGAAAACTATTTGCTCAAAATTTAGCTAAAATTAACAAAATATTAAGACTTTTGTTCTTTGTTTAGTTTTGTTTTTGTTTTTGTTTTGGGTCACACCTGGCAGCGCTCAGCGGTTACTCTGGCTCTATGCTCAGAAATCGCTCCTGGCAGGCTCGAGGGACCATATGAAATGCCGGGATTCAAACCACCGACCCTTCTGTAGGCAAGGCAAACGTCTTACAACCATATTATCTCTCTGGTCCCAAGACTCTTGTTCTTGTTACAAAAACCAGTTGTTTTATTTTTAAATGATCAAATAGTTTATTTAAATGATGAAATGATAAGCATAAGCATATCTCATGTCTTATAGTTTGTTATATATTCTCATATTACTAACTTTTAGCTCTATAGAGGAATTTTACAATTACAAGTGTAAGCTATAATCTCATCTTAAAATAGAGCATCCTTAAATAAGTTACACTGAGAAGATTTTGATCATTTTAACTTGTTATTTCTAAGAAAAGCAAAAAACAAATAACAACTTTTTATTTTCATTTATATCAAAATCTGTTCTTTTTGAAGGGATATTGATTTACATGAATTAGGTTGCTTACATATGTTATGGGCACAATGTTTCCACAATACTACCAAAGTCCCCAGTCTCTTCACCACTATGCACTGAACTGTTTAAGCCCACTACCCACTGCTTTTTAATTTTGCATATACCCCACAATGGGTAGAATTATCCAAGATTTGTGTTTGTTTTCTGTTTTATTTTGGGGTCGGTGATTTAATACAGTAGGTAGATCATTTGCTTAACACATAGCCAAACAATGTTTGATCCCTGGAATCCTATTTGGTCCCCCTACCCCAAGCACTGCCAAAAATGATTCATGAGCAGAGAGTCGGGAGTAGCCTCTAAGCACAGCCTGGTGTGACTTACGAATAAACAAAAATGCTTTAAAATGTGCTAATCTCTTTAGTTTTAGTTCACTTATCATGATATGATAGCTAAATATATGTGAGATATGTACAATGAAATATTCAGCTATAAAAATTATGCAATTGGGAGATGCACCAAATAAGTCAGTTGGCTTCGCATACTGACATTAATAGGAAAGGTGGAGAGTCTATGACATCTATTTTGGGTGGTGGGGTTTGGATCACACAGATCTCTGCTTAAGTCTTCGTCCTGTCTCTTTGCTCAGGGATCACTCTCAATCTAAAGAGAGTACTTTTCCAACAGTTATTCAAGTATAATTGTTGGAAAAACACTCCTAACTTGGGTCTATTTTAAGATTATCAGATGCTATAAAAATTGTTTCTTATGTTGAGTTCTGGTTATAGATTTTACGGTGATAGAAAATATTGATGAAAAATATTTAAAATAGTATCAGCACATAGCATGCTTTCAAAAGACATATTCTGAATGTATAAATTGCCACATTTTACAAATATTAAAAATGAATAAAACAAAGTGCCAATCTTACTACTATCGAATTATTTTAATTATTTTTAATATCACCTAACTTGTCATTCTTAGATGTAATATACTTTAAAATGTTTTAAATCATCAGAAAGGTGGAGACAAATAAGCATTCATACTACTATTTAATACACGAAGCATCTGCTCTTTATTATGTATAAATGAATGTATTGAGATGATACTTTTTTCATTTTTAGGTTAAATTTCATTAAGTGTAACATACATACAGAAAATAGTACACATCATTAAGTAAATAGCTCAAGTGAACATTGCTGCTAGCAATACCCTGTTCAGTAGATTACCATTCTGACCAGTACTTCTTCACATACTCTGCCATTATTACTCCCACAGGAGAAGCTACTAGCCTGACCTGGAACCACATGAATTAATGTATGCTATTTTTTATTTATATTAATAATGAGAAGTTTATCCCTTGAAGGTGAACAAAGTTGATAAACCCAAAAAGGCTTACCAAATTAAAAAATATAGAAAAAAACTTCCTACTGTCAGGAAAGAGAAAATCACCATAATTATGGATTATACAAAACAATAAAATATATCAAAATTATATTAAATTATAAAATAATAATAAAGATATAAAAAGTAATAAAATATTAAAATAGCTAAAGCAAAGGAATGTTATGTGAAATACAAAGGTGGTGTCCTTAAATATAATAAAATAATATTTTACTGTAATTTAGATTGTAAGATGTCACTATGAAAAGCAGTTACTACTAGTTAACTGCTCTATTTACCCCCAATAAATAAAAGAAATCCATAAAGTCAAATTAGTAGTTAATAAATCATCTATGAATAATTATGACATAAACCATTCACAACAGAAAACAAAATAAAGAATAATCTGGATTTGAGCCAAATGCTGAATTGAGAATATAAATGTCTGAAATATCTAGTTTACCTACATTAAGGATGTGTGTGTGTGTGTGTGTGTGTGTGTGTGTGTGTCTTAAAAGTAAATAATGGCCACTGATATCCTCAGGTAGCCAGATTCAGGCTGATACCTCTGTGACCTTCTTAGATATAATGGGTATACATGTCTCTCTCTGCATGAACTACAGCCATACAACACCATTCCTGATAACCTCAGACAGAAAAGGCACAGTTCAGTGACTTCTTTTCAAACTTCCAAGTCACCTGATTTGTTTTAGATCTATAAATCCTGGATTGTGTGGCCCCAAGTATCTATGTAATACCTCAGTTTCTTGTAGTGTCATCCCAGAAGTACCACAAATAATCTAATAGGAAATTTACACAGTAATCTACCCACCTCAGTGAGCCTAACCAGTAGTACAGAAGGTTTAATTAGCCAAATCACAGCTCAGTAAAGCCTTCAACACTGACTTTATTAATATCATGAAGAGATATAACAATCTTTTCAAATTGACTGGATTTATCTTAGAATTTATCACTCTAATTCCCTTTGTGTTGTAACAAACAATATGAACTAAATTGTGTCAGCATTGAAGCAATCTGTAGTGGTGGACGGGAAATTGGGGATACTGGTGAAGGGATGGTCATTCTAGGTATATTTGGTATTTGAACATTTAATGCCTCAAATAACTGTATTGTGAACAACTTGGTAAATCATGATATTGTAATAAGAATCATAAAAAACAAGATCAGTAGTAGGTTGATACCTGTTCTTAGTTTTGACTACACACTGGGGATAAAATAGAATTAATCTCCTTATAAATGGGTCTGCAACTCAATTCATAAGTCATGATTCAAAAAGTGAAGGCCTTAAACATGCTCGACCTAAGAAAGGCAAAAGGAGATAAAATGATAGCATTTAAATTATCTTAATAAAGACTTTTTTGAAATATAATAGCGAGGTGGTTTGGAAAGATAGCACATTGATTAGGTGGGGCACTTGTCTTATAAGCAGATAAATATGAAAACCCAGCACCCCATATGGTATGTTGTGGATAACTAAGAAGTGATCCCTGAGCACAGAACCAGGAGTAATCAATTGAGCACCACTGAGTTTAATACAAATATCAAAATAATAAGAATAATAATGAAATAATAATATCCAGTAGGCAATACAAAGAAATGCAGTAATACTATATCAAAATATATAAATATGTAAATGTTAGTTAGAATCTAGACAATGACATCTACCAGATTCCATCTATACCTATGCTGAGTCTAAAGCAGTGTTCTTTTACTTCTTACACCTGAAAGCTGGCAAGGCAGCCTGATCTACCAACTAGCTCTTCTTTTTTTTTTTTCTTCCAACTAGCTATTCTAACCCAGGTGAAAGATCAGTGTTTTTCACTCTTTTTATACTGGCACTTAACCACAAACAACTAAAGAATGAGAGCTAAATATCTAAAGGGATAGGAGTAGACTTTGGGAGACTACTTTAAGTGAGAGTACAACATATTCAGGAAATTGAGGAAAACTCAGAACATTATTATGTTTCTTCAGAATAGGGAAGAATATGTATTTGCCATCCAAGAACAAGATTCTCAAAAGCACACTACTTATCTTTATAATAATCAGTAACTTTTCTAGAGAAAGATTATAGTGGAAAATGCATATTTAAAGACTTTTGGGGCTAGAGTGATAGTTTTGTATTAGGTCACTTTCCAATTCTGATCCTCAGTGAACCATATGGTCCTCTTGAGACTTTATTGGAACCTTGTATTCTAAGATCAAGATGGAGTAGATAATGAGTAGGTGTTCAAGGTCATCATACAGCTATCTCTGTTGTCATTACTAACCTGCGCCCTTTACTATCTTCTAGGCTGACTTGAACATAAGTAAACTTTACCAGATGTAATGGGGAAATTGAGGAAATTATTCACAATAACAGGTTAAGACTATGGCCCCTACAGAACTAATATCAAAAAACTTTCAAATCAACAATATGACATTCACTGAAATTAATAAAAAATAATTAAAATTATGTAAAGTTAAAGTAATGAAAGCTGTTTAATTCAGCCAGTAACTGGATCCATATCCTATTTTCTCTTGTATTTTACTACAGTTTTGTAAACTCATCATCATAGTAGTAGTGTTTGGCACAAGTTTGCTACCCATATTAATCTGTCTTGTTGTGTATTTCTTGTGTGAGAAGGAGCAGATAAATATCAGATTCATGATGTGGCCATTTATCTCATTAAAATGATCTATATTCTTGACTAAATTGAAGATCTGAATTCATTTGAAGCTTTTGGTACTACTGTTACAGTAGGTTGCAGCTTATTCTAGATTATTGAGGATGGCATGTAGGATCAACTTACTGACAATCAAATGTCTTCTGTATTATTGATTGTTGATTTAACAGCTTGTGAAGATATATCTTTATAGCCTTCAGTAGTCTCTTTCTCTTTCTTTCTCTCTCTCTCTCTCTCTCTCTCTCTCACACACACACACACACACACACACACACACACACACACACACACACACACACGGTCTCATTCTGGACATCAACTCACTTATTGCCCCTCTTCTCAACACTCAACTCTCTTATTTGTTGCTGGCCACTTCATTCTTCATACACACCACCTTGCTTTTCTCTTTCTCCTCCAAGAGAAGCAAAAGGCAACAGCAGTTTTTATACAATAAGCTGAGTTTATATGTATTATATAAATTTGCTCTCTAGATGTTTCTATTTGCTTGATTATGCCATCTGAGTGTTTAGGATTGTAACACCTGATCATATCACAACTATAATTAAGGGTGTGCAATGATTGTGGAACAACCAGATAATACTTGTCCTTAAAAGGGTAGTAAGATGTTCACATGTGCCTTTATGCAAATAATAACAATATATTCAATAAGTCAGGTTGTTAAGTAAAAGTAAGGGAAGGTTGTTAAATGATCTAGATTCAAGTTAAAAGTTTTTACCATAAACATAGGGAGTTTGGGGGCTAGAGTGAAAACACAGCCAGTAAGGCATTTGTCTTGCATGCAGCCAAACCAGGTTGTATCCCAAGCATCCCACATGGGCAAGAGTGGGCAAGAGTGATCCCTGAATCCAGGTTCAGGAGTGAACTTTGAACACTGTTGGTGTGGTCCAAGGACAAACAAACAAAAATTTTTGGTGTTGATTTTATCTACAGAAGTCAAGTTTTTTAAAAGAATTAACAGTTTTGCAATAATTCGATCAAAGACACACTAACAGAGCAATGTAATTTTTCATGAGATCGGGCTGTATTGATTAGTATGGCATGTATTCTTACCTTTAAATAAGTTAGCTGACTGAACTACAGGTAAAGTTCACTCTATATCTTTCCTCGATAAAATCTTTACTCTAGAGTCTAAAATAGTAGACTCTATTAAAAATAAAATATGCAGGGGCCGGAGCTGTAGCGGAAGCAGTAAAGCGTCTGCCTTGCTTGCGCTAGCCAGGCTGGACCACTCAGTTCGATTCCCAGGGTCCCATATGGTCGGTCCCCCAAGCCAGGAGCAATTTCTGAGCGCATAGCCAGGAATAACCCCTTAGCGTTACCGAGCCTCAAAACAAAAAATATGCAAAAATAAAATTTAAATATGCATACCTCAGTCTAATGCAAAAGGTAGTAAAGCAAAAAGGGAGGGTTTTGGAAATAGGCTTGCATGGATCTCTTGAACCTGAGTTTTGTGACTTCTCAGGAAAATACCATGATATACACAAAATATTAAAAGCAAGCCTTATTTAAAACTTTATTTTGGTTTGGAGGCCACATCTAGAGATAGTCTGCATTTACTAATGACTCTGCTCTAAGGAATTAATTCTGGTGGTGCTCAAAGGAACATATAGGATGTTTAACTTTTAACCAGAGATGGCCTAGCCCAAGGCAAATGCCTGCCCACTGTTATATCTCTCTAGTTCCTGCAAGCATTTATTTAGAAAGGTAGAAGGGGAAAGTGATGAAATTAAAGACCCACTTAAAACAAATCACTGTTTTTTATAAGAACAAAATAATTGAAAATACACTCTAGCAAGATCACGGAACGGAGATTCAAAGAAGAAACATTAACTTCCCCGCCTTTAATATCCTCTCCCATTCTTCTTTCAAACCTGTGACTCAAGATTCTGACCGTATTTAGATACCTACATGAGTTGTCAGGGTAACCATAACCTGAAATGGCACTGGTGATTGTGATTTCTATGTCAAACTATTACAATAATTGGGCTGGAGCGGCAGGTACTGCAGTTAAGGCTTTTGACTTGCACACAGCGGATACGGGTTTAATCCTTGGCATCCCACATGGTCCCCTTAGCCCAAAGGAGTGATTTGATTCCTGAGCGCAGAGCCAGAAATAATACTTGAGCTCTATTACATGTGCCCTTCCAAAGGAAGTGATTGTCAGAAAACCCCAGTAAAGTTTCCTGCTGGCGTTATTAGAACTGCTATCTGACTTGAAGTCACTGCTTAGGTGTCTATTAACATTGTTTAGCCTTCTCCATGCTCCCACTTTTTCACTCATTCCACTTGTTATCTACATCTCAAAAGAAACATTGGCAAATAAAAAGTAAAATTGTGTTAATAGAAGATCTTTGGAGGGGACAGAAAGTGTACATATGTCTGTCTAGAGCAGGAAAGAAGTGAAAAAAAGCACTAATTAAAATCCAGAATTGAAAAATTTCATGAACTCTTCTTCCATGCAGCAAAGCCACAATTGCTAGAGTACATAGAAAACTAGAAAATGTTATTACTGACTTTGAACATACTTTTATTTTAATGCTACATAATACTATAATTTTATTTGTTTAATTTTACTTTGATCCTATGACCATTCTTCTTTAGCTAATTATTCCTTCTATATAAAATCATCCTATTTTTTTTAAATCCCAGCTTAACTTGTAGGTACATGAAGTAACTTTTATGAGTCAGCTTCATACTAACAAGAGTTATAAAATGAATTATATATTAAAGAAATCTGTAAAAATTAAAGGGTTTCCTACTTTTCTTAATCTCTTTATGTTATTCTTTTATATATTTGTTTTGTATAAAAATTTACCAAATATTTAAGTTAAGTAAAACTTTAAAACTGATTTTATTTGTTTGTTTATTTGTTTTGGGTCATATCTTGTTAGGATATGACAGTGCTTACTCCTGCCTTTGTGTTGCTTAGAGATCACTTTTGGAGGGGCTTTGGGAATTACATGGGATGTTATAGATCAAATCTCAGTTGACAGTGCTTAAGTCAAGCACCCTACACATTGTACTATCTCTCTGACACCTGAATGTGGCTTATGTTTGTTTGTTTTTGTTTTTTAGGGAGGCACGCTGAGGAGACATTCCTAGTTCTGGGCTCAGAAATTATTTCTGTCAAGCTCTGGGGACCATATGGAATGCTGAGGATTGAACCTCTGTCAGCCATATGCAAGATAAATGTTCTACCCATTGTGCTATCACTCCAGCCCTCCTTAAAATGTTTTTAACTCAAAGAGCAACTTCTTCCTCAGGATTTGTTATTTATATTGAGACAACTTAAAGTGGGTGTATTTTACTTACTACATTTAAAACACTATAGAGAATTTGGCAATTATAAAAAACATATAGAAATGATTACAGATTTCTCAGAATGAAACACAGCACATAGAGTATAAATTTTTCTGAAATAATGATGATGTACAACTTTCTTTAAACATAAGATTTTTAGAATTTCCTTTTGATTTGATCATATAAAATACATGTCAATCATATAAACACTGATTTATATATATATTAAATGGCTTAATTCTTACAATCTAAAGCAGTGGTGGTGAACAAGTTTGTCACAAAGAGCCAAAATTTTAAACTGAGAGTCAAAGAGCCACACCACGCAGTGACCTGCCAAAACGGACAAACACTCACACAAAAGCATTTAATTTTAACAATAATATATTAAACACATATTGCATTTTGCCATTTTGAGCGAGGGTAAAAATCCTGTTCGCCACCCCTGATCTAAAGGATTAACGTTTTCTTAAACATGATGAATTGAGAGTCCTGAGACACTGTATTTTCAAATTTCCCATCAGATAACCTATCAAATAACTCTAGACCCAGTCTCAGTAATTACAGTGCTCTACATTTATGTGTTATAAAATATCTGTATAGTGTGAGAAACATTTTTACATGAGGGAAAGTAAGAGACTTTGTTAGATAATGAAACATTATGGTAATGGAATAAAAGAATAATAAGGAATTTGATTCTAAATGGTAAATATATAGACATCTCTTACATATTTTGAACTTGACTAAAAGCTTAATTCAATAAATCATTATGCAATAAAGTACGAAAAACTCAGATTATTATACATAGGGTTGTTTTCAAAGTCAAAATATTGGTTGGTAAAAATATATATAGTATCTATAACACATTTATGAGAAAATATAAATATAAAGCATAGCTTGTATAGTTTTCTATATTCTCATTTTCATATATATATATATATCATCTGTGTAATATAAAAATCTTATAATAAAGGTTAAAAACTATTCTTTTAATTTTGGGGTCACACCCAACAGTGCTCAGGGGTTACTCCTGGCTCTATGCTCAGAAATCGCTCCTGGCACGTACCAGGGACCATATGGATGCTGGGATTTGAACCACCATCTTTTAGCATGCAAAGCAAAAGCACTACCTCCATGCTATCTCTCTGGCCCAGGGAAAAAAATGTAATTTATAGTAACACTTACAGATAAATTTATATACTTAAATAATTGGTTTTCTTTGAAAGATGATTAGGAAATTCCAAAATAGTTAGGAGTAGAGCTTCCATTATACCTTACAATTTTATGTCCTGACAACTAACCCAAAAACAGAATATGTGAATACCTGAATAGACATTTGAATAACTCTGTTCATTATAATAGTATCTATACTAGCCTATATCTGAAAATAACACAATTACTTAACAAAAACAAGTATATAAGATATTATGATATGTTTACATAATGAATACTACTCAGTTATATGTGAAAAATATCTACATTTTTCTAAATTGGATGGTATTGGAGAGTGTTAAGTGAAGTGAGTCAAATAAGTGGGTTAATTAATTGAGGTGAGTCTAATACCAGATTATCATATATGTAGAATATAAAGAAAAAAACTAAGAGTTAGACAAAACCCAATGGAAACAACCCCAACATATGATCACAAACCATAATCTGAGAATTCTGGGGATATGATGTTGAGATAAGGGGATTCTGACACTCAAATGCTGAGCATGGTAGAGTAATACAACAAGTACAAGCAATGATATAATGTTATAAAATTATTGAGTGAATTTTAGTTTTAATTATATGCTTTTTAAAAAACTGTTTTTTAGAGGGATCATACCCAGCAATGCTTAAAAAAATCTCCTGACTATATTCAAGGATCATTCCTGAATATGGGTGGTGATGATGGGGATCATATAAGATGCCAAGAATCAAACCTAGGTCATTTGCATGCAAGGTAAATGTCCTTCCAGCTCTCCCATTTTTTGGTCCCTATAGTCACAATTTTGATATTAGAAATTTCTTAATATTTGCTGAATTATAAAATTATTTGTCATCTAAAAGGGGAAATATTAGTAATTCTATGTCGTCATGAAGAATTTTGGTGGGGAGACACACCCGATGATGCTCAGGGGTTACTTCTGGATATGCGCTCAGAAATTACTCCTGGATTGAGGGACTATATGGGATGCCAGGGGATCGAACAGCAGTCTGTCCTAGGTTAGCCATGTGAAACGCAAATGCCCTACCACTTGCTCCATCCTCGTATTTTTAATAATAAAATGTTTATGGAATGTTTTATATAAAAAACAGTATATTGGGCCCGGAGAGATAGCACAGCGGCGTTTGCCTTGCAAGCAGCCAATCCAGGACCAAAGGTGGTTGGTTTGAATCCCAGTGTCCCATATGGTCCCCCGTGCCTGCCAGGAGCTATTTCTGAGCAGACAGCCAGGAGTAACCCCTGAGCATCGCTGGGTGTGGCCCAAAAACAAACAAAAAAACCCCCCAAAAAACAGTATACTCTGTGAAATTAATAAAATAATTCTAAATATGTTTTATAATTTTAATGAATTTATTGTTGATATTTGTGTAATGATAGTAGACAACTATTTAAATCTCACCAATAAACTATATTTGAAAATAATAAAAAGTTAATAAAAAGTTACTCAAACATGTAGTTTTAATACTTTTGAAAATTGTGAGGTAAGGGAGTTAGTGAAAAAGGTAGGTTTACCAAGTGCCAATGTAGATAGAGATCTATATTATTTCTTTCTGATCTAACATTTTCATGTGTGAGTCAGGACATATTGGCACAGTTAGCCAAAATTTACAAAAACTAAACGTTGTATAGTAATAACAACATTTTTAGTCTGTTTTTCTTTGTAACCATTGCATTGTGTAAGTTTAGAAAGATATCCTTGCTTTAAACAATGTATGTCAAGATGTTAGAAGTCAAGAGGCACTAAGCTGACAGCTTAGCTTCAAATATGAAAAAATATCTTTATACTTTTGAGACTTTTTTTACAAGTTATATAGTATATTTTCGGATTTTGAAGACTGCTACTAAAATTATAAACAAATGTGTTGTCTATTTCACAAAAGACTCAAGATGATTTCATACTTAGAACACATAATATATTTGTAATATTTATTCACACCAGTAGCAACTTAACATTAATTGACCACTGAATTTCTAGAACTATGCACAGAACTGGGTAACAATTTGAGAATTTGTGAAAATATCATCCAGCAAATTGACTATTTTGAGGGATGGTGGGCTACACTTAGCAGTGTTCAGGGGTGAATTCTGACTCTGCAGTCAGAAATTTCTCTTGGGAGAACATATGGGATGCCAGTGACCAAACCAAGGTCAGTACCTGGTCCCTGTAAAATTGACTATTTCATAGTGAAAATTTTACGCTAAGAATGAGCCACATTAAGACAGGAGAAAAATGAAGTCATGAAATTTTCTTATACATGATGTATATGGAGGATATTTTTCTGAGTGAAATGATCAGAGGGTGAGGGATAGCAAAATAACTTCACACATTTATGTATGAAAAATAAAAGACAGTTTGTTAATAATATTCAGGAATATAATATGATATTATTAAGCAAATGATTGAAATAATTTTCGACTACAACCTTAAGATCAGTGAGTTCACAAATCATATAATCTATGAATTTAAGCTCTGTACGATGATGTATATAGGAATTTACAATGAGTAGAACAATTTATAAGGTCTAGTCAATGTGCAATGTGATAACTTCTATATCATTACAGCTTTAAATAATTTGAATTATATTTCCAAAGCAAGGACTTCTATTAAATGTTTATATGCATTAAAAATACCAGGAGAGTTTTTGGAGGAATCTCCATATGGCTTTCCAGAAAGGTTGAACTAGACAACATTCCTACCAGCTCTGGATAAGAGCTCCTTTCTCTTCACATCCCCGCCAACACTGCTTGTTATCATTCTTTGTGATGTGTGCCAATCTATGTGGTGTAAGGTGGTACCTCATAGTTGTTTTGAAATGCATCTCTCTGATGTTTAGTGATGTGGAGCTTTTTTTTTTCATGTGCCTTTTGGCCATTTGTATTCCGTCTTTATCAAAAACTGGAAATTGAGCTCCCATACAATCCAGCTATACCACTCCTTGGATTATACACTAGGAACACAAAAATACAATACAAAAATCCCTTCTTTACACCTATATTCATTGCAGCACCATTTACCATAGCAAGACTCTGGAAACAACCAAGATGCCCTTCAACAGATGAATGGCTAAAGGAACTGTTGTATATATACACAAGGGAATATTATGCAGCCGTCAGGAGATATGAAGTCATAAAATTTTCCTATACATGGATGTACATGGTATCTATTATGCTGAGTGAAATAAGTCAGGAGAGAAAGATGCAGAATGGTCTCACTCATCTATGGGTTTTAAGAAAAATGAGAGACATTCTTGCAATAATTTTCAGAGACAAAAGAGAGGAGGGCTGGAAGTTATAGCCCACTTCATGAACCTCACCACAAACAGGGATGATTTTAGTTAGAGAAATAACATATTGCAAACTATCCTAACAATGAGAATGTATGAGGGAAATAGAAAGCCTGTCTAGGGTACAGGTGGAGGCGGGGTGGGAAGGAGGGATATTTGGGACATTGGTGGTGGGAATGTTGCATTGGTGATTGGGGAGGGGTGTCCTCTTATATGACTGAAACTCAAACACAATCATGTTTGTAACCAAGATGTTTAAATAAAATAAAAAAAAACAGGCGAGTTGTTAATTTAGTTATTAATCATTTTCATGTATCTGTAATATTTTAAGCAAATATTTTAGGTTATTTATATTGGGGACATTAGCAAAAATGTCTATTAAAAACAATCTCTATTCAAAATTTAGCACTTGATCCAAGAAATTAGCAGAGGGCTTGTGGGGTAGAGTTGAAATCAGGAATCTGAGGGTATTCTTGATACTAGAAGTTTTGAAGGAAATGTAGAGGAAATTTCCTCTACTTTCAGAATAAGTTTTGTTTTATGCTAAAATACAAAAAAATATTTTATAACAATATATTTAGACAGAAGCCAGAAAATGATATGTCTCTTGCTATGTTGATTTTAATTTTTGTATAATCTTATAGAGGTCATGTTTAACTCTAAACTTCAGCATTTCAATTTTTAAAACAAAAATAATTATTTTTGCTGTTTCATAATACTGTAAGATTTCAGAAAATATTGATATTATTGTTAAAATACAAAAAATAAGTGCTTATGATCTATATGAAGTATCTTAAATAAGTATTTTGACCAGAATTTACAAGTTCTTATACACTTAATTCTAAATTAAGTGTAACTTCCAAAAATTTTAAAAGCATGTTTAATATTTTCTTCACAAAAATACTGGATAAAAGTAAAGCAATTAATCCTCAAATTCTGCATTTATTTTGGAAGTATATTTTATAACATATATATACATATATATACACACATTCCCAAAGAATATGCCTGAGAAGAATATGTTTAGCAGTCATGTTGCTCTTACTTTTTATGCCAACAATAGGTTTAAAACTCTACTTTCGATCAGTTTTGCAAGTAAGAAAACTACTGGCTACTGGACTTTTGTTTTATTACTTCAGAGTGTGGTATGATTATTCAGAACTCACACTGCTACTTTAGAAAGATAAAACTATAATAAAAAGTCTGAAATGAAAACTGTAAATTATAGTATTCAACCTGCACCAACAAATAATCCACTTTACTTTTTTGAATATCTCTTGTGCTTTAAGATTAGGACAAGGCATCAATGTGAAAAACAATAAAGTAAAATAAATACAGCTAATAAGACTTATTTTTATGTTATTTAAAATTTTATTAGAGATAGTATTAAGTAAAAATGTAAACTATATACATATTCATATCTGTGTTTAGATAGCTCTCTTATTAGGCATCCTATACATGACATATAATTTATATTTACTTCAAGATAAAACAGAATTCTCAGAATAAAAGTTGTGATTACATTAGATAGGATTTTAAAAATTAAAATTAGGAATGTAATATTTTCAAATTTCTAATTTAATTACAAATATATAAATAAATTGATCTAACTAAAACTGGTTTAAGTAACTCTTAAGGAATGTAAACTTACTGGGAAGCAAGAATCCTTACTTTCATATTCTAAGCTTCCCCATAGTTTAAACTTGCTAACAATTATACCATAGATCTTAATCAAGGAAAGTAAGTAAGCTTTCTCAGTGGAGCAAAGAAGCTCACTTAGAAATATTTTCTGTACTGAACACTTGTTGATTATAGTGGGCTGGCTTGGACTTTATAGTCATTTGCACTATGGTATAAGATTACAAAATTCCTTCCATTTGTAATCTCACCTCATCAAATATTAAATGATTTGCATGAAAAAAAAGTTGTCATAGCCGCAAATAATTTAATACTGCCCTCTAGAGGCATTGTAATAGCATCAAATTGTTTTCTTCTGTTGTGGTTTTATTACATTTTATTTCCTTAAATATAAAAGTGTAAATATTTGATAAACCCAGGAAGAGTTAGTTGTCATAGACCTCTAAAAGTCACATCAATTACAATTAATTTTTGTAGTAATAAAACTGTGTTTAAGAATTTTATCAATTTCAGGTTATAACTGTTTATTCAAAATTTTATTTTGTAAAAGTTTTGTAGCAGTTTATAGCATCAATGTACATATTTGAGGGTTAGATGCCATGGTTTTTCTGTGAAACCCTAAAGTTCATGGAGAGGAATAGTCAATATAAACAAATTGCTTCCCAGAAATTACATCTGATTAAATAAAATATTTAATAAGTATAAAATATATTTATTTCTAAGAAAAAACAAGAACAATCTTTTAAGAGTATAAATAATGGATATTTTGCTTAAAATATGAGGTAGTAGAGTAGAAAAATAATTTTGTTTAGAACTGAATTCTTGAAATACCTTGACAGAAAAGTGTATTTAGAAAATTTAGATCTGCCCTAACATTTGCTATGTAAAGAAAAATAATTTTCTTAATTCTTATTTTTATTCAATGAGAAGAGGAAATTCAGACACCTGGGGATTTTGTGAGACAATATTGCTTTAAGTTGAAGATTAGAGATCATTTACAAAAATTTGAAAGTAATAACAACTTAAAAGTTTTTCATAAAATATTTGTGATTTGAAACCCAAAGTTTAAAACATAGTTTAAACAACATTTCATTGTTTTCTATAAAAGACTGCAAGAAGAAAAATTAAACTTCGATGTTAGAAAAATTTATGTATTGACTATTGTCTTTTTTGTTGACAGAGGACAACACTATGAACAAAGTACAAAAATACCCAGCAGCATTCAAGGGTTACTCCTGGCTCTGTGCTCAGAAATCACTCCTGGAGGCTCAAGGGACCATATGAGATGCCAGGGATTAAATCTGGGTCCTTCCAGGTCAGATTTGTGCAAGGCAAACACCCTATCGATTGTGCTATTGCCCTGATAAAGAATAAAATCTTTTTTTTTTTCTTTCCTGAAATACAAGTAATAGGATAGCCTGTAGGGAGCTTGCCTTGTAGGAAGCTTGCCTTGCTCAGGGCCAATTTGGATTCATCCCATATGCCTGCCCCCTACACCAGCATGGCCAGGAGTTTTTCCTGTGTGCAGAGTAAAAGAGTAACACCTAAGCATCAGGTATCACCCCCAGTAAAACAAAACAACAAAAATGATCCTCTGAAGTGTTAGATGACACTCTGTGTTTACCCAAAACAAAGGCATTTCCCCATTTTCCTCTTTTCTTTTCACCTATTCCTTTGATATGTAAAAGTACCCCTGGATCTCACTTGACCCTCCCCAGCCCAGTTGAATTGGTATTGGTCAAATAAAGAGAGGTGTTTTTTTGTTGTTTGTTTGTTTTATTTTTCCTTTTTAGGCCACACCATTTGACACTCAGGGGTTACTCCTAGCTATGCACTCAGATATCACTGCTGGCTGGAGGTGGGTGGGAGGGGGAAACCATGTGGAACTCCAGGGGATCTAACTAAGGTCCATCCTAGATCAGTTGCATGCAAGGCAAAAGTCTTACCACTCTGCTATTGCTCAGGCTCCGAGGTGTTGGTTTTTGCTTGGTGCACAGACTAACCATGAGACAAGAAGCCAACCTGACCCCACGATTCTTTCCTGACTGGCTTGGTTTATTAATTCTTTGCAGCTATTCTTCTTCAAATTTGCTCAGCTAGGACAGGTAATACCGTGCCTGGAGATTTATTTCACACTGAAGGATATATCTTGAAAATTTGGTTGCTGACAAATTAATAAAATTTTAAATCTAACTCAATTTATTGAATTTATTTAAATTTCAAAGACTCGATTGATTAAAATTATTTTATCTGAAAAAATAAATTCTTTTAATAAGTATTCATCTTGATTATAATCAATGATTCAGTATTCTGCTGGAGAAGCTAATATTTTTCGTATCAATAAATTCTATATATATTGAAGTATATTTATAAAAAACAACATTCAGAAAAAATATTGTCAAATTTTGATATTTTGGCACTATTCAGAATATTCATCAATAGTGGATACTATTCTTTGCATGTGTGAAGTACTGGATTTGAGATCACACAACAGCAAGAAAAAATATATAATCATATAAATAATTTATGCAAATTAAAAGTAAATATAAGTAAAGCTATTTATATTTGAAAATAATATCTCACCCTTCTAAAGTATGAATGGATATAGTACAAAAACCCAATGAAATGAGCACCTCACCAAAAATATTCAATACAGCTAGATTATTATTATTATGATTTAAAGGAATAATAAAGAAGTTCAAGGCAACAGGCTAACTAATTCATATTCTTGAATCCAGTGTCGCAAGAAATGTTAAAATTACTTCACTAAAGAACAGGACAAACTTTCTCATGTGTGAGTATTGCAGTCTCTAATTGTGCCTCTACTAATTTAATAAAAGTATTCTTATTCCCAGCTTGCTAAGTGATTTTATACATTTTATAGTGAATTAATGCATTTTTATATTGGTTAAAATCACCTGACAGTAACCACAAATTGAATTTTATTGACTTATTTCCTAGTAATTCTGTTTCTGTTTCTATAAATTTTGTTGGATCAAGTAATATGAAGTAGTTTTCTTAAATGGCTGCCAAAGTAGCAGACTGGAGTTAGAGGGAACATGGGAATATTGGTGGAGGGAGGACATTGGTTTTGGGACTAGTGTCAGAAGAATGTATGCTTGTTAATGAATATTAACTTGCTACATTTTTAGGCAACAATACAAATTATAATAGTTAACTAATATTTCAATGGATTTTGTAGAAAAAATGTAACATAGTTTGAAAGTTTTTCGGTTGTTTTCTGAAAGGTTTAAGAAATGTTAGCATTCCTGGGGCTGGAGCAGTGGTGCTGAGCAGTGAGCCATCTGCCATGCTAGAGTTAGCTTAGGACTGACTGAGGTTCAATCCCCCCGGCGTCCCATATGGTCCTCCAAGAAAGGAGAAATTTCTGAGTGCATATCCTGGAGTAACTCCTGAGCATCACCGGGTTTGGCCCCACAAAACAAACAAACAAGCAAAAAGAAATGTTAGCATTCTTAAGTTTACATATAGATTTTCTTTCTGTTTGTTACTTTCTTTGAATCTTCTTCCTTCTTTTATTTCTTTTACTTTTTTTCCTTCCCAACTTTTTCCCTTATTTTTCATTTTCTCTTTTTTATCTTTCTCTTTATCTCTTTCTTTTTATCTCTCATTCCTTCTGAGTATTTTTCTTTCTTGTATCCACTCAGGGTTCTCAAACTTGCTTACCGAATAATTGCAATAAAAATCGCACTAGTAAGAAAAAATAAATCCCATTAAACATTCGCATACCCCGAGCAGTTAGCTGACCATTCTGTTCTTTCTTTTGTTTCTTTTTTTAATAAAATTTTCTTTTTCAGGCAAAACCACGTAACTTGAAATAGCTGGTCTTCCCTCCAGTTAGAGGGGGAAATAAGGGAGGCCTCAAGACCAAACAGGTGCAAGACTACTAAGTAATAGGTTAGATACAGAGGGGACCACATATTCTAGCCGCCCTGGGGGTGAGGGAAGAAGAAATGGGAGGGAAGACAAAAACGGACGGGTAGGGAGAACAATTCGGTGATGGATGGGAATCCCTCCTGATTTTATGTAAATATGTACCTAAAATATTATTGTCAACAATATGTAAGCCACTATGATCAAAATAAAATTATATTATAATAAAAAAAAAGATAAGCACCACATAAAAGCCATGGTCTTGAGATAAAAAACATGGCAGAGCACATAAAGGAAGAAAAGAAAAGGAGAAAAATAAATAAATATAAATGGACACAACAACTTCAATAACCACACCAAAACAAAGAAATCGACAAAAGTTAGATAAATAAATAAAAAATTGTTTTGTGCTTTTTGCCTTTTTTTTCCTTCTTTCTTCCCCCCTGCACAGGCACAGTAAATATTGGGGTCATTCGGAAAGGAATTCCCTTGGCCTAAGAGATACAGGGTTTCTCCACCCTTGAAGTATATTGTCATGGGATTAACTATAGACTCCTTTCAGGTTCATTTACTCTCCCCTTGGTGCTTTTGTGGTGTATGGAAGACTTCTGCTCCGTCCTGGGTGATAACATCAGACCTCTGTATCTAGAGATCTCGGTATCTGCACAATTCAAGGAGTGGAAATTATGATGCTAAACATTGATTTCCGTTAACATTGAAGTCTAAATTTGTGTTTTCCTATGGGGAAACAGCATAAAACAAATGAAGTGTCCCAGCTACATTGTCTAGGAATTTAAGGCACTATTATGGACACTGGTTTTTGTGGAGCATATTCTAAGCTGCCAGGTCTCTTAGAAGTAGGAAATGATGATGGGGGGGGGGATACCTACAGTCACTCTAAAATGTCCTGGTGATACCAGCCCAAATACTGGCATACCCCAAAGACCAGCATACCTGGACTTCGGTCAGATTGTGTATCTGAAATAATCATAGAGTGATAAAACAGGTCCAGAGTCAAAGCAGCAATAATGGATAATAGATACAGCAGGAATGGATTTGGTATAGTTGGGGATTGGCCTTCCCTCTTCTTACAAGATTATCAGCTTTCAGCTCTGTAGCTGGTATACCCTGATTTTTCATTACTTGTTTTTTATCTTATCTAAGAAAAAAAGTAGTCTATGGAGCTGGCCCAGTTTAGATATGGCTGAAGTTTGTTATTTTTATAAATAATTCACATACTAATGCTGCAGAATTATTAACAGTACTTCAGAAAATGATTTTATTTGTCTAAGTTACCTGAACAAATAGATCCTAAAGTAATTTGTACTTTCTATTTTATCTCTTGTCTTAAATTCAAACTCATTTTCTATTATGAATGAATATCCTTCTGTTCTTTTTTTGAGGGAGCAGCTAGGATTTGGGGCAACAACCAGAGCTCCTTATGTTTTAATACGGTCTTTATGCTCAGGATTCATTCCTGGAGGTCCTCAATGCATAATATGTGAGACGGAGAAAGTAAAGTGGTTAGACACTTGCTTAGCACTCAATCTACTTCCAACCTGAGTACCCCATGCCTGAGTGCCTCTACCCCATCTTTGTCCCCAACCAGGAAAAGTTCCTGAGTGTAGAGTCAGAAGTTAGCCCCAAGAGCTGCTAATGTGCCTGGCAGGAAAAAAAATTATTAAATATATTTTGTTCATTTTTATTAGACCTAACTCATCATATTTATATTAAATTTCTCATGATCTGCTTCATATGTTTTTCATTTACTCCCACTACATTTCCACATACCCAAGGCTCCAAATATACTAATCATTAGAAGTTAAATTATTGGATCAGGCTATTTTATGCATCTTTGAATTTGTAATTGTTTTTATCTATATTTAGACCATTTCTCCTGTGCTTACTTTCTTGATTTATGTTGTAAGTCTCAGTCCAATAACAATCTTCCCCAGGACTTCTCTGGTTTCTCCATGTAAGAAAGTTATCCTGTCATTGTATTAAAGCAGCAACATGTGTTCTATTATTAGTCAAATGAGTATATGCAAAATGATTAAAACAAAATATGGTACAGTGAGTATTTATCAACACCATCCTCTAATTGTAATAACTGTGCTATAGTATAAACTATAGCCACAGACTTATTTGTATATTGTTAAAAAATACTATAAGTGGTTACTTAATTTTGCCTACCTTTTTATCTATCTCCTACTACTGAACCTGACATATTGCATATAATAAATAGAACTCACTATATAGAAAATATTATTCAGAGCTAAAATATATATAATGTCAGAGCAAGAAAATATTTTTTTTCTAAATTATCATATTTCATAATATATGTATTAAATGTAAAATGAAAATAGTAAAATTTTAATGTATTGATAATGAATCTTTATAAAATCAAACAACTGTTTATCTATATTTATGAAATTTGGGGCATTTTTTGCCAGTCATGTATCTATAGAAAGTGTGAGACATTATTAAGAATACTTTAGGAAATGACTACTAAACTAAATGTCACTAAAATTATTTTAGTGTCTTTTATAAACTTTCAAGGTAATTTGCAGATCACTTTATTCAAACCTTACAAAGCACGTTGTTATTTTCTTTCCACCTCACTGCCCAACATTTTAACTCTATAGAAATCTTCCTGTCTTTTATATTTTTTTACTCTTTTTGACATTTCAGTCTCCTTTAACAAAGAATATTTTAAGAGTTCAAGTCTACTTTTGCCACGCTTAGAGCTAGGAAAATGAATGTGAAAAATAAAACATAACTACTATCCTTACAATATTATTTCATTTTAAAGTAAGTGAGAGTTTCATTTAAATATGACTAACATTTATATTGTCTGATGGTTGTTAAAATCATAGTCATTGTATTTATATATAAAAATTCTCTTAAAAATTTTTATTTTGATGTATATAGGCATGATTATAACCAATTATGAAGATTATGAAGATTTTTTTTTTGTGTGTGTGTGTGTGTATTGTTGTGGTATTTTAATTACTTTTTTCACATCCTCTCTCAAACTGAGTTTGGAAGCCTCTAGACAGGACTCTGCCTATTTTCAGTATATTTGATTTTTGATTGAGAAGAGGGCATATTAGGTGATGGGTATTCCCCTGATTTAATGTGAATATGTACCCAAAATACTACAGTGAAAGATATGTAAGCCATTATGGAAAAAAAAAATTGTGTTTTTAATCAGAAACTTTCTTTGACTTACATGTATTATTATTATATTAATTATATTATATGTTATGTTATGTCACTATATTATGTTATATTAGTTTACCTTATTATGTTAATCAATTTTGTCCTTTAAATGAATTCTTACTTAAAAAAAAACAACTTTAGTTTGCCCTGAAGAAAAAAAAATAAAAGATAAAATAAGGCCTCCCAATTCTTACCACAGGCTGTGTTCTTTACACTGGCTGTATAGAAAGAGGAGGTACAGTAAAGGCACCCCATATACACCTCAACACAGGCCCCTTGCCGGGTATGTATTGTGAATTGGGGGACAAAAAAATAATGAAGATTAATTTTAATTCCAATATAACAGTTCCTAACTATAAGATAATACTCAAATGAGAAATTTTGAACCTTAAGTAGATCTTAAACATTTCTTAGATATAATTACTCTTCAAAAGTTATGTATTATCTTTTTTGTTACAAAAACACAAAGACTAAAATGAGCATATTTTTGAAGTTTATACCATTAGACTTCCAGGAAATGTTTATTTACACATTTATTCTGGTTTAGTTGACTATTATTGCCAAGTAATTTGATCTTAATTGCAGTCTATAAAAATAAGAATTCATATGTAAATAATCTTTTCAAAAAGAAAACAAAAAATAGCCATAAAATATGAAGAAATGAGCCATGTCATCAAAAGATTCCCTGAGAACACAACCAGAAACTGGTCAGAAATCTTATACAATTCTTCTCAGTTTATCTCTTATTTGAGATATTTTATCAAAATAATCACTTGCATCCTTGAAGATGGATGCCCCAAATCCCATGGTCTTAGCAAGATAAAAAAATCAGAACTCCAACTATATCCTAAAAGAAGTACATTATTTTAGAGCTTAGTTGAAAAGCTTTCCATTTTCACTTTAAATGAGAGGTTAGTTATGGGTTTGTTATTTAGGAATTTTATTTAATAGAGCTGTTACATATACCCCACCTTTACTAAAATTTTATCATGAATGAATGTTGGTTTATATGAAAAGCTTTCTGTATTTATTAAAAAGATAGCTCTTATTTTTCTGTTTGTTTTTGTACTATTGCATCTATTGATTTGTGTATGTTAATGCATTAGTGCATTCTTAAAATAAACCCTGCTACTTTATAGTGAATGCTCCTATTATTGCATTGTTGAACTTGATTCCTAGAATTTGTTTGTTGAAGATTCTATATTTACTTTCACAATTGATACTAGTATTTATATGTTAATGTTTGTTTTAGTATCAGTGTAATAGTTGTTTCTTAAAAACTATTTGGAACAATTCCTGTTTATCTGAGTTTTGGAAAAGCGAAATATAATCAGTAGTAGAATATTCACTTTTACTACTATTCAATATGCTATTGGAAATCATAGCCATATCAGTCAGGAAAAGAAAAGACATAAGAAACTCAAATTGTAAAAGACATAAATCTATCACTACTTAGAGATGACATGCTAATATAAATAGAAAACACTAAAGAGTTTACAAAAACAATGTAAAACTATAAATTAATATGTTAGAGTGACCAGATAAATTTTAAAATCTTATTTGATTTCTATATTCAAGCAATGAACTAGGGATAAATTAAGTCAAATTTTAAAGCTCATTTTATTTATTTATTTATTTATTTATTATTTAAAGCTCATTTAAAAAAATAGGACTGGAAAGAGTCAAATAGAGTACATATTTTTATATAGGACTCAGATTTAATATAGGACTCAGATTTAATAGTTACTATCAAGAACAATTTCTAAACAAAGAGGTATATAGACTTTAAACAAAACAAATATCAGCAGTCAAAATCAAATTAGCAACAATGTACATTTTGTTGGGTTTGGGGCCACATTCAGCAGTGCTTAGGGATTAGTTCACGAAGTGCTCAGTGGACCATATGGGATACCAGGATTGAATCCACGATCTGCCACATACAAAGGAAATATCCAAATTGCTCCAGAACAACAAATCTGTGATTTCTATAGGCGTTTTTTATTTACAAATGTGGGGGTTCTTGTGTCAGGGGTCTTTAGTACACAAGTGCTAAACAAAACTTGTATATGCAAAGCACAAACTATTAAACACTTATGATATTAGATCAAAACTACAATCACCAGACTTTGAAAAATGCCATTCAAGGTATGTATTGGCTGTGAAGGTGGAAAAGAGAGGGGAAGGAGGAATACAGAACACTATTGAGAGACATTGACATTGATGATGGAATATTGTATGAGTAAGACTCAATTGTCAACAACTTTGTAAATTATGGTTCTTTATCTAATTTTTCAAAAAAATAACCTGCTAAAAATAAAAACAAAAAGAAATCTGGGTATTCTGACAGTCGTTTTTGGTACCTATAGCTATAGAATTAGAAAATTCATAGCTATTATTTCTATGAAGACATCCTTTGTTTCCCTCTATTTATTTTCTTGTATACCCATCATTTTTAAGGTTCTATTTCTAGTCAAATTTGATAGTTCATAAGATTCATTATTTCTAAATCTTATTTCTTCTTTTTATTCCATTTTAGTCATTTCTAGAAATTTTTGTTCGTCTGAGAGACTGATTTTGTGTAGTTGAATCAACATTGGTTCATGGCATGCTTCCAAGAGAGATTGAATTATACTTTCTGTGGATATTTATATTTCATTTATTATGTTTCATATCCACCAATTTTATGTATAGATATACTTGTGTAGTCATTATCTTTGTTAACAGACTCCCTTCTCATTGCCTCCATTTTCTTTATTCCACTGATGTTTCATTCATTTATTATTTTTATTCAATGCACATATGGACCCAGATATAGCTTCATTTAGTTATCATAATATTATGTAAAGTTACTAAATGTTATTGATTTTATACTTCCAATTTTAATATATATGTTCTTCTCTTTGACCTATTATGCCCCTCTTATATTTTAAAATCAGTATATGTTTGTCATAAAAAATCTATATTGGTAAATATCTTAAATTTTCAATAACACTATGGCTTACTATAGGTCTTCAGAACAATGTTTTCATTAACAAATACCCAAAACTGGGGCCGGAGAGATAGCATGGAGGTAAGGCATTTGCCTTTCATGCAGAAGGTCATCGGTTCGAATCCCGGCGTCCCATATGGTCCCCCGTGCCTGCCAGGAGCAATTTCTGAGCATGGAGCCAGGAGTAACCCCTGAGCACTGCCGGGTGTGACCCCCCCCAAACCCCCCCCCCCAAAAAAAAACAAATACCCAAAACTTACTTTATAAAATATTTTAAAATTATATAGACTTTCAATTTTTTATTTTTATTTTCTTGGTTTCTGGGTCACACTTGGCAGCTATCAGGGGTTACTTACTTCTGGCTCTACGCTAAGAAATCACTGCTGGCAAGCACAGGGAACCATATGGGATGCCAGGATTCTAAACACCATCCTCTGCGTGCAAGACAAACACCCTACCTCCATGCTATCTTTCCAATTCCAGACTATCAATCTTAACTAACAAATAAATATTATCTGTTATTGTTTGTTTATTTATTACACATTTGAATAGTTATGGGCAAAAGAGTCAAAAATATAATCAGATGACTAGTAAAACTTATAGATTATTACTTGCTATTTATTTCCTATTTAAACAAGTCCAGTTATACAAATTCTTTTTTTCTCTGTAATCCAGAATATTAAAGGCACCATTAAATGATGATAATCATATTGTATGGGCTGTGATAAGTACTAAATAATTTAATTACTATATTTCCTAGAATATTCTCAATAATTGTTTACTTCCTTTACTAGAGATATTACCTGAAGAAATAAATACAACTCATTCAGAAAAAGATCAATTAAGAACCAAACATAGAGGCATTTTAATTTATGATAAAGAAATTAAATAATATTAACCTAGAAGACTAAGAAAATAGTGTAGGAAGTGACACAAGATAAAGGATGTTAACCAAATTTGGCAGATGGAAAGCAGATGGTTCACTTAGCCAAGTGGAAAAAGCTACATCTGAGAAAGAGTACCTAGAAGAAATGAACAGATTCCAATACTGAGAGAAACTCAGACTTTGAAAAACTAGTTACTTTTTAAAGCTATCATTTCTTTCAAAAGACTAGAGAATTGTATGTTTAGACAGACAGGCTAATCAGAGATGAAGACCTGGAGATGCCAGGAATGGCAAAGGAATTCTCTTGCACTTAAAAAGTCAAGCCCCATTCTCATTGATCTCATCACTATGGTTCAGAAGTCCAAGTTTATGTTAGCAAACTCTGTTATCCACTCCAATTCTATTAATGGACCAGGAAAAAAAATTGAAAATAAAAATATGTTGAAAGGTTCTTTTATTGAGTAGAGTCTTTCAAAATATCTTTAGTAAAGGCCAGAATAATCAGTTAGTTGTGATTATGTAGAGAATTTACTTAAAAATTTCATAATAACACAGTTATTATGATCTGAAAAGTTAAAACATCACCAAAATATTTGAGAAATATTTCTAATTTGAAAGTTAAATATAAAAGTTACAAGCAGGAAATAAAAGGGACATTGAAACAAACTAGAACAACAGTCATAAATAGCATATCTAATTTTTTAAATGTTGTTATATTTTATAAATAAATATTTATAAAACAAAAAAGACCTTGAAATTTGAAAACAAATGAAATTTATTTTATTTTAGTTGATTTTTAGTTTTTAAGTTTATTCCCAACAGTGCTCAGTGAATGCTTTCGGCTCTATGCTAAATGATCTCTTCTGATGATACTTAGTAAACAATATACATTGTTAGGAAACAAGTTGGGCCAACTACAAGCAAAGTGAATATCCTGTACTACTTCTTCCTGAGAAATAAAATTTTAGTAGTAGTTCACTACAAGGAAAATAGGGAGATAAAATAATATATTAAATAAGCAGAATATAAATCATCAGTTACATTTGATTTATAAGTAGTATAGAAAGAGCCCAGGATGGGGCCAGAGTGTTAGCATAACCACAGAGCATTTGTGTTGCTCATTGCAGACTCGGGATGGACCCAGGTTCAATTCCTTGCATCCTATAAGGTCCCCTCAGCCTGGAAGGAGCAACTTCCGAGCCCAGAGCCAGGAGTAACTTCTGAGCTCTCCTGAATGTAGCCTAAAAAAAAAAAAAAAAAAGAGAGAGAGAGGAAGAAGAAAGAGAAAAAGGAAGGAAGGAAGGAAGGAAGGAAGGAAGGAAGGAAGGAAGGAAGGAAGGAAGGAAGGAAGGAAGGAAGGAAGGAAGGAAGGAAGGAAGGAAGGAAGGAGGAGGGAGGGAGGGAGGGAGGGAGGGAGGGAGGGAGGGAGGGAGGAAGGGAGGGAGGGAGGGAGGGAGGGAGGGAGGGAGAAAGAAAGAAAGAAAGAAAGAAAGAAAGAAAGAAAGAAAGAAAGAAAGAAAGAAAGAAAGAAAGAAAGAAAGAAAGAAAGAAAGAAAGAAAGAAAGAAAGAAAGAAAGAAAGAAAGAAAGAAAGAAAGAAAGAAAGAAAGAAAGAAAGAAAGAAAGAAAGAAAGAAAAGAAAGAAAGAAGAAAGAAAGAAAGAAAGAAAGAAAAGAAAGAAGAAAGAAAGAAAGAAAAGAAAGAAAAAAGAAAGAAAAAGAGAAAGAGAGAAAGGAAGAAAGAAGAAAGAAAAAGAAAAATGATAGATGATAGGTAGATAGATGATAGATAGAGAGAAAGATGATAGATTATTACCAAGGATATGACTAAATTGATGGTGCACCTACACAGGGTGTGTGGCTTGATTTCTTTTATAACATAACATAACATATTCTCCAGTTCATTCATTGTAATTCTAGCAGGTCTTCTTGTGTTCCTGGGTTATGTTGGTAGTGTTAATCTATAGTGCAACGTACCACCAAGTGTGAATAAATGAATAAATAAAAGAATAAATAACAAGTCTGGAAAGAAGAAAACAACTGAATATGAAGAACTAGGGATGCAATACACCATAGACACTAAAATTTTTGTTGGACAATGACAATGATTAGGTTAAAACCAGAATGATAGTTATGATATAGGCTTAAAGACAAGATTTCAGATTTAAACAGGAAGTGCACATTTTCTGAGTCATATATTTAATAAAATACGATTAATAAAAATTTCCAATAAATTTAAGCATGTTAATAAAGATTTTATAGTTTTATATTACATGGACTAATATAGTAACGGATACAGTATTTTAATTTAGGCAGAACTGATAAATAAACTAAAATTTAATATTTGTAGATACTTTGAAATAATAATGGTAATAAATCTAATTAAATACAGTATTATTGGTAAAATATATTTAAAGAAACTTTTAAATTGTCTAGCTATAAGGAATTGGAGATCAAACAAGTTGCTATGGGTAATGCAAGATCTACCTGCTGTACTTTTCTATCTTTCTTACTTTTTTCTTACTTCCTTTCTAGAATGGGGACCCTCAAATAGTACTCAGGGATTGTCACACACAATTTTGGTGTGACAACCAGCATATTCAACAGTTCAGTGCTTGGGCCATGTGTTACTAAGAATAACAAAAGATATTTAAAAAAATTCCATTCACAATTGTACCCAAAATATCAATTTTCTTGGATTCAACTTAAATAAACTTAATTTTAAACTTAAACTTAAATAATGACTTGAATACCTATACCAAGAAAATTACAAAAAGCATCTTCAAGTAATAAAAGAATACAAGACAGTGGAAACATATACCCTGCTCATGGGTTGGGAGAAATAACATCATTAAGATGACAATACTTCCCAAAACATTGTATACATTTAATCCAACTGCTATAAAATACCCATGACATTTTTCAAAGAAATAGATTAAATATTTTTGAAATTTGTATGGACTAATAAAAATCCATGAATATTTAAAGCATTCCTTAGGAAAAAGAAGATGGGGAGGCATAATTTACCCCAAGTTCAAACTGTACTTTAACACAGTAGTCATTATAACAGCATGGTATTGGTAGAAAAACAGACCCTCAAATCAAGGGAATATATTTCAGTATTCTGAGATGGACCCACAGGTATACAACCAATCAATCATTTATAAAGGAGCAAGGAATAGAAAGTGGAGCAAAGAAAGCCTCTTCGACAATTGGTGCTGGGAAAACTGGTCAGCTACATACAAAAAAGTGAGTTCAGACTTCTATTTCATACCATATCCAAAATCAAATCAAGATGGACTAAAGACTTTGATATCTGAAACTATTAAGGTACACTGAGAAAAATATAGGCAGAATAGAATATTCCCTGACACTGAAGCTAATGGCATCTTCAAGGAAGAAACACTACTGCCCAAGCAAATGGGAGCAGAGATAAATAAGTGGAACTACCTTAAACTGAGAAGTTTATATTTTCAAAGAAATGGCAACTACGATAGAAACACTACCCACAGAATGGGAGAAACCATTCAAGCAATACCAATCTATAGGGGTTAAAATCTAAGGGGTTGATAACTAAGATTTACAAGACATTGTTAGAACTTGGCAAGAAAAAATATCTAATCCCATTCAATAATGGAAAAGAAAAACTGACAGACATTTTCTCAAAGAAGAAATATGGGTAGCCATAAGGCACATGACAAAATGCTTCACATCACTAACCATCAGGAAGATGCAAAGCCAAACAACACTGAGATATCATTTCTTAGCACAGAGACTGGCACACATCACAAAGAAGAAGAGCAGCAGTGTTGTCATGGATGCTGAGAGAAAAGGACTCATTTTCTGTAAATGAAATTGTCCACTGGTTCAATCTATTTGGAAAACAATATGGATATTCCTCAAAAACAATTGAGCTCCCAAATGACCTAACAATACCACTCCTAGGTATATACATTAGAACACAAAAATGCATGCAAAAAAGCCCTCTGCACTCCAATATTCATTGCCACACTATTTACAATAGCCAGACTTTTGAAACAACCCAAGTGCCCAGACAGCAGATGAGTGGTTAAAGAAACAATGGTACACTACACTGTGGAATAGTATGCAGCTTTTAGGAACGATAGATAAATATGAAGAGTATTATGCTGAGTGAAAGGAGTCAGAGGCACAGGGATAAACTTAAAACAATCTTATTAATTTGTGGATATAAGGGGAAAATGTATGGTAAGTAATATCCAGAGACAATAAAGATGAGTGTCAGGAGGACTAATCCTTAGTTGGAAGCTTTTCTTAAATAGTGGAGCACTGGATTTAGGGTACAGAAGGGATCATTGTGATAATGATAATTTGGAACTGATCCATTTGGACAATATCTCTAACACACTCTAGGTGTTGAAGGGAGATCAAGTAATATTCCTGTTATCCCTTTAATAACAATAGTTCGAATCAAAGTGGTCTAAAATGATAAAAATAATTGAAGGAGGAGAGTGACAGAGAAAATGAAGACATTTGTGGTTGGAAATGTTCATAGGTAAAAGGTAAAGTCCACTGTAAGACAGAAAGTTAATTATGAAAAATTGTGTAACCATAGCATTTAAATAAAAGGGGGGAAATAATTAAACTCTTCAAAAGGAGAAAGAAAGAGAGTGGAGGGGAACAGACATTTAAGAAATAATGAGGAGGGTTGGAGGATCAAGGAGATTCAAGTATATTGACTGTGGTAATGAAGGACAGAACTGAATATCAAAGCCACAGAACCAACAATACTGAAATTATGAAACCCAAACTTAAAAAACTATATTAAAATATGCCTTTCAATATGACTGGCTTGGAGAGGAAAATATGGGAAGGAATTTGGGAATAGGATGCAGAGAAGTTGACATTGGTGGTGAGGTTGGTGCCATAACATTATATGTTATATTTAATTAAAATTAAATATACAGCTGGAGTCTAGCTCTAGCCGGCATGGGGTTGGGGGAGACCCCATGTGGAAGGCCTTCTCCCTAACTTGGTTTAGGGAGCCCTATCAAGGCTCCCAGCCTTCCCCTTTTCTGCCCCCCGCCTCCAGGCCTTCTGGAGTGGCAGCCCAGGCGGCCAGACAAGGTGGGTGTCTGCGGGTCCCACCTGGATGGGGTCCCAAGCTTTCCCCGCCCTTCCCTCGGCTCTAGGGAGGGAAGGGCACAGGGTGTAGGGCGGTCAGATCCTGGCTTCCAGCTCTCTCTCTATCCTCTCTTGAGCTGGAGGCTAGCTCTAGCCTGCATGAGGTTGGGGGGAGACCCCATGTGGAAGACCTCCCTAACTTGGGTGCGCTGGGAGCCTTAATAGGCTCCCAGCCTTCCCCTCTTCTGCCCCGGGCCTCCAGGCCTTCTGGGGTGGCCTGGATGGTTGGTCCTAACTTGGGCTGTGCTGAGATTTGCTCGGTTGCTCTGTTTGTCACTGGCTATTTCTGACCTCTCTGCATATGGAAAACCGCGTGGGGGCTTGCCCCCCGCGCGCACTTCTTGTATTAAGAGTATTCCTTATTTTTATGTTATGTTTTGCGTATCCAGAATGTTCATTTTGTATTCTGCCCTGTCCCACACCCCTTCAAAGCTCATTTTCACTCCATAACTCTCTCACCCGCTCCAAACATCACTAACCCACATTACTCTTTTTAACTTCAGTATTGCACAATGCTAATCACAGACCAAAGCCGTGCATTGTGTGTAACAACCCCAAACTGTTTCAAAAGACATAAAATGGACACGTATGTCTTTTGAATATTTTGTGTTTTTCCCTGACAACTATAAGTCTTACTAAATATTCTCTTATACAGTGATGATTCTAAACCACTTTTTATCTTCTCTTTATTAGCTGTTCAACAAGGAATTTTGGTGAAAGAGTCCCCCAGTTTAATGCTTATGATTGAACCATGTCATGGGGATTATTGGACTTGTTCTTATGTCCCCCATATGTACCAATAACGCCACGTGGCATTGCTCCTTTTTTGCATAGGCACATTAAAATGAGAAAATACTATACATACAAATAAGATTCTATCTAATAGAGATTAAAATACACAAATCTTGTAGTGCAAAGGGACCTTACACCCTGAACATTGACATGATGACCTGGTACAGGCCTCAGAAGAAAGGACAATTTCCATTCACCCCTGAACCAGGGAAGACATCCATGAAACATCCAGATTTGTCTATAACAAAACCTGGAAGCAATCCTCTACCACGGAAGACCCTACCACTGCTCAGACATCGACCTGCTCAAAAGAGACTTCCCTTAACACTGAGAAGACTTAACAACAACGACCTGCTTACAGGACAGGGCTTCCTGCATTGCCCTTTAATGGTGAGGTGAACCGAGAGGACACCCCACATCCTGACTTCAACGTAGGATATGCACATTCCAGGATCTTTAATACAGAAACATGATACCGACAACAGAGACTGTGTGAAAAGTGTGTTGGCACTACGAACAATGTCTTGGATTGGACGATCTAACTTGCCTGGAGCCTAGGGTTGGTCTTATGCCAGGAAACTTCAGGGGTAGGTTCTCTTTGTATTTAGGCCAAGGTTATTCCTTTCCATGCCTCTTATATTTTGGTGGGCCTATGCAAACAACAATTGCCACTCTAACACCGTTTTTACTGTGCTCCTTTGACTCTAATCCTTAAAAAAAAAAAAAACACTTAAAATTTGAGGTTAACTTAAGCTAATATGCATGTATATGGAAATGTAAAAAATACTATGCCTCTAATGTTTAAGGAGTTACATACGTTTTATGGCTTTAGATTGCCTTGTGTGCTGTTAAGAAATATAATGTGTTACAATCTGGGGACTTGCGGGACAAAGTAATTGTACATAGATTCTGTTTTATTTATCTTAATGTTCTTTGGCTGAAGGTTCAAAGTTATGATATCAGCAAGGGGACTTCTGAGAATTATGTTATGGGTGATTGTCCTTCCACTGTAACTTTACCTTGTCCTCTTTCTTTGCATCTTTGTTCTCATAATTAAAAATTAAAAAATTAAAAAAAATTAAAAATTAAATATAAACTTCAAAACAATGACTAGGATGCTAGTGATAAATAAAATGCTATAAATTATTCAATACAAAAAATTATTTAATATAGTCAATCAAGCATTAAAATAGGAAAAAGAGGTTGAAATTCAAAAGATGTTGGAGAAAGGTCCCCAGTAAAATTACATGGGTATTAATGAAAATGTTTACATATGACAACAAATAGAAATTGAAACATAGCAAGCAGGGCAAGTTAAACAGAGAAATTTAAAAATGACTTGATTGTACTCATAAAATAATTAAAAAATAAAAGGTAAAATTAAAACAATAGTATTTTACAAAGTGTTTAAAGAAAAGTTAGCTAAACAATTAATAAGACAGAAAACAAGCAAGAAGTAAATACAATTAAAATATTAGAAAAATAAAAATGTTTATACAATTGAAACAAAATAAGTAGACAAGCTAAAAAGAAACAGTGTTTTGATTATATGACTGTTTAACAGAAAAGTAAAACAATATAGAGGATAAAATCTAAAACTATTACCTATGACTTAATTTTGTTGAAGTTATACAATATACTACCACATAACTTTGATGTGTGCATTATAAAAATACTATATTGTTTATTATTATAAGTTTATTTTTACACCTAACAATACATTTTCCCCTTTGACCTGATTTAAGCCCAGCATTCCTCTTTCATTCTGGTAACTCTAATTGATTTTACAAGCCAGAGTTAATTTTTGTTATATTTTATTCATTTATAAGTTTTTTATATTTACCCCATTAGTGAAACCATATGGTTTTATTTTTCCATCTGGCTCATTTTACTGATGTCCCTCCAGTTGTTACAAATAACAAGAATTTCATTATTATCTATAGATGAACAAATCTCATTGTGTTCAGATCTGATGGCTTCTTTATTTGGTTATATCACACATCTGTGGTATTTTAGAGAAGAAATACAGGGAATAGAATGAGGCTAACTCATGAAAACAATTTTTGATCTTTAATTGCATAACAGGATTACCAAACAGTAGGGGAAATAACAGAGATAAAGTAAATAAAAGGTGATTAAACGATATGGTGCAGGAGCTAAAGAGATGGTAATTCATTCAAGAACACTAATGCATTCAAAATCAAAGTAAGTTAGTCTCTAAGAAATATCAATGTTTGACATTAGGTAGCATATTTTGGTGTTTTATTTGCAATTATAATTTCAATTCTTTCTCACAAGTCTTTAGTCCACTTGAATTGATTTTGTGTATGATGTCATGTAGTCATTCTTTTCTGAGACATTCTCTTTTATATTTTTAAAAAACATTTCAACCCCATTTAAATTTATTTTTAGGCATCATATTTTATAATATACTTATCTGATAGCACAATCCAGAAACACACTTTTACTCACAGAGCTCTTTGTGACCACCATAGTATTGGTGTGCCCTGCCAAAACTCGCATTACTATCCCTCACTTACGAAATTATCTTTTTAAAAATAAATTGCTTTATTTAAACACCATGGTTACAAGGTTGTTCATAATACAGTTTTTTAAACAGTTACAAAGTTATGCATGATTGAATTTTAGTCATATATTGTATACCGATCTTCAGCAGTGCACATCTCCCTCCACTATGTCCCCAGTTTTCCTCATGCCCTTCCCCCACCCCACCCTCTTTCCTGCCTGCCTCTGGGAAGAAATGCTTTTGCTTTTGTTTTTGTTTTGGGGCCACACCCATTGGCTTTCAGGGGTTACTCCTGGCTATGAGCTCAGAAATAGCTCCTGGCTCGGGGGTGCCATATGGGACACCAGGGATTGAAATCAGGTCCATCCTGGGTAAGCCACTTGCTAGGCAAACACCCTATTGCTGAGCTGTCATTCGGGCTCCTCTGAAAGAAATGTTTCTTCTTTCTCTCTCTTTCTCTCTCTAATTCTCTCTCTTTGTGTTTTTCTTTTAGACACAATAGTTGGCAATATTATTACTAAAGAGATATCATGCAATCACTTTATCTCCTTTCAGCACCCACTTCTTGTTCACAGTGATTAGTTCCAACTATTATTGTTATAGTGGTTTTTTCTCTGCCCTAACTGCACTCTCCTGATAATTGTGGCACACTTGCTACCACTCCTTTCTATCAGGAAGACTCGTCATCCTGGTCCTCATTTCTAATTTATCTGGATATTATTATTACCATACTATATATATGTGTGTGTATATATGCATGCAATTACTCTATGTCTATTCCTTTAATTCATTTTACTTCTCATAATACATTCTATAACCATCCATGTATATTTCATGACTTCATTTTGCTCACAGCTGTACAGTATTCCATTGTGTGGATGTGTCATTGTTTAATCACGTATCTATTCTCAGGCACTTAGATTGTTTTCAGACATTGGCAATTGTGAATAGTGCTGCAATGAATATAGGAAAGCAGAGAGTTTTTTTTTTTGCATTGTGTTATTAGGTTCCTAGAGAATATCCCAAGCACTGTTATTGTTGGATCATCTGGAAGTTCATTTCTAGTTTTCTTAGGAACACTATACTCATTTCCATAAAGACTGGACTGTAATCAGTCCCACCAGCAGTGAAGGGGAGTATTTTCTCCCCACATCTCTCCCAGAACTAGTTATTCATGTTCTTTGAGATGTCTATGTGGTGTGGGATGAAACCTCATTGTTGTTTTAATTTCCATCTCTCAATTATTTTTTTCTCACTCATTAACATTGTCATGGTAGTTGTTAGTGTTCAAACTGCAATAACCTCTTCTTGAGGTGAGCTTCATATAGTGAGCTGTTTATTCTGGCCTTCATCTCTGGGCGTTATTGCAATAATGTCTTTGATTTTTCTTAAAACCCATAGATAAGTGAACTATTCTGTCTCTGTCTCTGTCTCTCTCTCTGTCTCTCTCTCTGTCTCTCTCTGTCTCTCTCTCTCTCTCTCTCTCTCTCTCTCTTCTCTCTCGCTCTCCCTCTGACTTATTTCACTCAGCTTAGTAGTTTCAATATCCATCCATGTATAGGAAAATTTCATGACTTCAGCTCTCCTGACAGCTGCATAATATACCATTGTGTATATGTACCACAGTTTCTTTAACTATATTCATCTGTGAAGGGCATCTTGGTTGTTTCCAATGTATGGCTATTGTAAATAGTGTTGCAATTAATATAGGTGTCAGGAAGGATGTTTTGTATTGCATTTTTGTGTTCCTAGGGTATATCCCTAGGAGTAGTATAGATGGATCAAATGAGAAGTTGATTTCCAGTTTTTTGAGAAATCTCCATATTGTTTTCCATAAAGGCTGGACTAGAAGCCATTCCCACAACTGTAAATGAGAGTTCCTTTCTCCTCACATCTCTGCCAGCACTTATTGTTCTTGATCTTTGTAATGTGTGCCAGTATCTGTGGTGTGAGATGGTACCTCATTGTTGTTTTGATTTTCATTTCCCTAAAAATTAGTGATATGGAACATTTTTTCATGGCCTTTTGGCCATTTGTATTTCTTCTTTGAGAAATTGTCTACACACTTCTCCCCATTTTTGATGGGGTTAGATTTTTTTCTTGTTGAGTTCTGTCAGTATATTCTATATTTTTGATATTAACCCCTTGTCTTGGTTTTTGTGTGAATAGTTGTTCCCATTCTTAAGTGGCTTTTGTATCCTAGGTGCAGAAGCTTCTCAGTTTAATATAGTTCCATCTGTAATTTGATTCCACTTGTATGGAGAATGCTGTTTCTGCCTTGAAGATGCCTTTAGTCTCTTAGTGTTTTACCTACATGTTGTTCAATATACCTTATGGTGTCAGTTCTGATATCCAGGTCTTTAATCCACTTGGATTTGACCTTTGTGTATGGTGTTAGACGGTGGTCTGAATTTGCTTTTTTGCAAGAGGCTGCTTATTGCTCCAACACCACATGTTTAAAGAGGCTTTTCCTGGCTTCATTTTGAGTTTCTTGCCCCTTTATCGATGACTAGTTGATTGAGTATCTGGGGCACATTCTCTGAATTCTCAAGTCTATTCCACTGATCAGTACCAAGCAGTTTTAATGTCTATAGTTTTGTAATAGAATTTTAATTTGGGGAAGTGATGCCTCCCATACTCCTTTTCAAGGGTTGCTCTAGCTATTTGTGGGTGTCTATTGTTTCAAATGAATTTAAGAAATGTTTGATCCACTTCTTTGAAGAATGTCATGAGTATGCTTAGAGGAATTGCATTAAATCTGTACAATGCTTTGGGGGTATTGCGATTTTAATTATGTTAATCCTGCCAATCCATGAGCAGTGTTTCTGTCTTCATTTCCTTGTGTCCTCTTTTATTTCTTGAAGCAGGGTTTTGTAGTTTTTTTGTATAGGTCCTTCACATTTTTAGTTAAGTTGACTCCAAGATACTTGAATTTCTGTGACACTAATGTGAATGGGTTTGCTTTTTTAATGTCAATTTCTTCTCTACCATTATTGGTGTATAAGAAGGCATTGGTTTTTGTGTGTTAATTTTGCAGCCTGCCTCTTTGCTATACGAATCTATTGTTTCTATAAGCTTTTGGTGAAGTCTTTAAGATTTTTTAAATATATTATTATGTTGTCTGCAAACAGTGAGAGCATGACTTCTTCATTTCTTAAATGGATGCACTTGATATCTATTTTAGCCTAATTGCTCTGGCAAGAAATTCCAGCACTATGTTGAATAAGAGTGGTGAGAGAAGGCAGCCTTGTCTTGTATCAGATTTTAGAGGAAATGCATTTAGTTTGATTTTGAGTCTATGTTTGTTCTGACTCTTTAAATGTGTTTCTTGTAGGCAACAGAATATTGGCTACAGATTTTTGATCCATTTTTCCACTCCATGTCTCTTAACAGTGCATTTAGTCCATTGACATTGAAAGAGAATTGTCATGGATTTAGTGTCATCATTGTGTAGAAGTTTGTTGTGTCTGTTGGTATGTCTTGACTTAAATTAGACCATTCAGTTTTTCTTGTAAGGTTGGTTTTGAGTCCAAAATTTATGAGGTACTGTTTATGCATAAAGTTATGTATAATTCCTCAAACCTGAAAGTGAACCTGGCTGGGGGCAGTATTCTAGGCGAAGCATTCATTTTGTTAAGTTTTGTTACAATATCCCACCACTGCCTCCTGGCCTGAGGATTTCTTATGACAGGTCTGCTGTAAATCTTAAGAATGTTCCTTTGAATTCAATTTTCCTTTTTGATCTTTCTGCTTTTAGTATTCTATTCCTATCTGTAGAATTTATCATTGTGATTAGAATATATTTTGGGGTGCTATTTTTCAGGTCTCTTTTAGTTGGTACTCTTTGGGGATACAGGATTTGGTTGCATGCCATCTTTAGCTCTGGGAGTTTCTCTGTATTGATGTCCTTGACTATTGATTCTTCCTGGGGATTTTCTTCCTGGATCTCTGGGACTCCAATGATTCTTATGTTGTTTCTGTTAAATTTGTCAAGGACTTCTATTTTCATCTCTTTACATTCTTTGAGTATTTTTCCTTTGTCTGACAGTTTGCTGTAAGGTTCTTTTTCAACCTCCTCTGCTGTATGGCATTGCTCTGCATCTCATCTTCCATCTCGCTAATTCTGTCCTCGGTTGCTGTTACTCTGTTGGAGAGGCTTTCCATTAAGATTTTATTTCATCTACTGAGTTTTTAAGTCCTGATATTTCAGTTTGGAGTTTTCTGGTTTCTATCTTAGTGTTCTTGATCTATTCTTTCTTTGAGTTCTATGAGTTTTCTCCATATAACTACTCTAAACTCTTTGTCTGAGAGGTTAACTATGTGGTTGGTACTCTCTGGCTCATCAGACCTGCCATTTTCACTCATTATACATGCTGTTGACCTGTGTTGTTTCCCCATTGACACACTTATATCTTTTCTTTTAGGAGATGCATGTAGCCATTAAAAACCTCAGAGCAGCTTTGCTCCTCACTGCTTCTCAGTTTCTTGTCCTTCAAACCTTGTTAGGATTAAGTTTGCTGTAGTCTTCCTCAGCAGTCTCCTGTAGGCATCAGGAATCAAAAATGGAGAGATGTAGAGGCTTTATAAAGGCACCAGGCAGGAGATGATACTACCTTGTGGGCTGTGACTACCTACCTG
Source organism: Suncus etruscus (assembly GCF_024139225.1). Classification (NCBI taxonomy): domain Eukaryota; kingdom Metazoa; phylum Chordata; class Mammalia; order Eulipotyphla; family Soricidae; genus Suncus; species Suncus etruscus. The sequence goes on along the minus strand of NC_064849.1, from coordinate 148,133,151 downwards.
GCAGGTAACAATGGCCTGTGAATCTTGATGGTATTATATTTATTAAGTTTGATGGTGTCTTCTTCGGCAGTCTCCAGCAGGGATCAGGTAACCTCTTTCTCAATTATTAATGATGTCAAACTCTTTTTTTAATGTATCTCTTGGCTATCTGTATTTCTTCTTTGAGAAAGTTTCTGTTCATTTCATCTTCCCATTATTGGATAGGGCTAGATTATATATTTATTACTAAACCAGGGTCTTATATATTTTAGATATTAACCCCTATCAGATCAGTATTGGGCAAGTGATTTTTCCCAATATGTTGGTAGTTATTTTATTTTAGTCACCATTTCCTTTGAGTTTCAGAAAATTCTTAGTTCAATGTAGTATTATTTTTTAGTCATTGCTTTCACTTGGTTGGCCAGAGGGTTTCTTCCTTGAAGATGCCCTTAGCTTCAAAGTAATGAGTGTTCTGCCTATGTTTTCTTTTTATGGTTTCATGTCTGATATTAACATCTTTAATCCATTGTGATTTGACTTTTGTGTACAGCATTAAAGAGAAATCTGAGTTCACTATTTTGAATGTAGCTGACCAGTTTTCCCCAAACACATGTTGAATATGCTTTCCTTGCTCCACTTCATATTTCTTGCCCCTAAATCAAAGATTAAATGATCAGATATCTAAGAGTCAGTCTCAAATATTTCAGTGTAATTCACTGATTATAGGGCCTGTCTTTCTTCTAGTATCATGCTGTTTTCATGACTGCTGCTTTATAATACAGTTTGAATTTGGGCAAAATAATGTCTACCATCTTTTCCCAAGGATTGCTTTATCTATTCATGGAAAGTTATTTTTCATAAAACTTCAGTATTTTTTATCAGTATTTGAAAAAAAATGTTCCTTAGAGTAAGGGTACCTATAAGCATACCATTAGAGGCATTTTAATAAATATTTACAATGCTTTGTGTTGGATTACTGGTCTCGCCCTAATCAGTATTCATACTTCAACCTAGGATGTGATCTGGTCATGGAATTATTGGACCATTCCCTTCTTGGTTTTCCTTCTCCACCCTCGGGTGTGACCTAGTTCTTGTAAATAAACCCTGGGTTTCAGAAAGAAAGGGGCTCATTCTTCATTCTTCAGTCTTCCTCCACTAAGATGCTTTCATTCTTAGGAGCAGAAGGCTTGTGTGGTAAGATACCTGGCCTGACTGTTGGAATTTTTCAACCCATTCTTGTACCTTTTCAGGGTGTGGATTATTTCTTGTGTCAACATTTGCTTCTAGATCATCCTTTTACAGGATCCTACTTTTAGAGCTTGTTGCTCCATTTTTATAGCTATGGAAATATTGTCATTTAATTATGTTAATCCTCCCAATATATGGACAGTATGCATGTTTCCATTTTCTTGTTTCTGCTTTTATTTTTGAAGCTATTTTTCCTAGTGTTATTTGTGTAAGTCTTTAAAAATTTTCATTAAGTTGACTTCAATGCACTTCAAGGCAAAGTAGCTATGCATTATTTTTAATATTTCTTTTTCATTATATGTATATAGAAAAGCTATAAATTTTGCATATTAATTTTGTAGTATGCCACTTACTATACAAATTTGCTGCTTATAGAACCTTCTTTGCAGATTCTTTAGGCTTTTCAAAATATAATATCATGAAATCAAGTGAGAGCTTGAGAGGTATCCTTATCATCTTGGTTAAAACTTGGGAGGATTTTGGAGTCCAAAAAATGTATCCATTTCTTTTAAGTTCTCTCATTTTGTGGCATAAAGGTTCTCAAAGTAATCTGATTACACTTTGAATTTCAGTAGCACTGTTGTGAAATCCCCTATCCTTTAAGTTTCAAACTTTCACTTTATTTCTTATTTGTTTTAAGTTTTTCTCTATCTCTTTCATTTTGAGTCTTGCTAGTGGTTCATCAATCTTGCTTATTTATTCAGAAAAACAATTCTTGCTTTCGTTGGTCTTTTGGGATTTTTTGGTGGGTTATCCAGTTCATTAATTTATGCTTTAAATTGTACTACCTCCTTCCTTCTGACTGCTTTTGGCTCATTTATTTATCATTTTACAATTTTTAAGCAGTGCCATTAAGTTATTATTGTAGGACCTTTCTTCTTTCCTGATGAATGCTTGTAAAGCTATACATTTTCCTCTTAGAACCTCTTTTGCTGTGTTGCACAAATTCTGATAATTGATGTATTCATCCTCATTTATTTCCAAGAATCTTTTGATTTCCTCTCTAGCCAGTTGATTATTCAGTAACGTAATGTTTATTTTCCAGGTATTAAAATTATTTCTAGGGCCAGTGAGATAGCATGGAGGTAAGGCATTTGCCTTCCATGCAGAAGGACAGTGGTTTGAATCCCGGTATTCCATATGGTTCCCCGTGCCTGCCAGGGGCAATTTCTGAGCATAGAGCCAGGAATAACCTCTGAGCATGCCGGGTATGACCCAAAAAACAAAACAAAAAAATTATTTCTTTATTTCTGTTTGTAATTCACTTCTATATTCAATATAGCATTGTCTAAGAAGATTATTAATACAATTCCTATACTCTTGATTTTATGGTGGTAAATTTTGTGACCCAGCATGTAATCTATCTTGAATAACATCCCATCCTAAAGAAGAAGAATATGTATTTGGCTTGAGGGGGATGAATATCCCTATGTTTATATAATAAGACATTTTTTCTATTTCTTTATTCAAAACCTGTATGTCCTAGTTGAGTTTTAGTATGATTGATATCAAGAATTGACAGAGTGATATTACTATTAGTGTTTTTTTCAAGTCTATTAGCTGTTGTTTTAACTATTTTCCTGGCCCTTAATTGGATGCATATATTACTCAGTGTGACTTCTTCCTGTTGTTCAGATCCTTGATTACTAAAAAATTACTACTCTGTATCTTCTAGCATTTTGAAGCCATAAATCGATGTCATCTGATATTAATGTGGCCAACCCAGCCTTTCTCAGGGAGTAATTTGCTTCAAATTTTGTGTTCAAACCTTTGACTGAGCCCAAGTTTGCCTCAACTTTTCAAAATAATTTTGCAGGCAAAAATGTTAAATTCTTTTTCAAATTCACTTTGCCACTCTAAGTCTCTGAATTGTTATATTTAGTCTATTGACAATGGTAAATTATTATCATGGAATATTTGTCATCATTTTGTAGAAGTTCTTATTTTAAAGTTGGTTTTGTATCTGTGAATTTACTGAACTATTATTTATCTATGAAGCTGTGTACCCTTCATTCAAAACTGAATTAAAATATGGCTGGTAGAAGTGTTCTTGGTGGGCATTCATTTCATTTTTTTACTATATCTTACCATTACTTTTGGGCCAGAAATGATATTTGTAGTAGATCTGCTACAAATATTAAGGATGCTTATTTTTAATCATGATGCTTTCAATATTTTATCTACCATTATTGTATGTATAAAAAATACCTTCTGGTACTTTTATTTGGATATCTTTCAGTTCATATACTTTGGGCACCAAGGGTTTGGTTGAATGCACTTATCAACCCTGGAAACTTCTCAGCAATAATGTATTTGACTGTTGCTTCTTTTTTTGTTGTTGTTATTTGTAATTTTATTTTATTTTATTTATTTTTATTTATTTATTTAAACATGTACATTTACTTTGTCCCTCGAGCATCCAGATTGTAATACATTATCATATTTTTACACAAAGCAATTCAAAGCCAAAAAATTTATGCAACTCCCTTAATATTAAAAGCTGTAGTATTGTTGACACAATTGATCATAATAAAATAATTCATTAAGAATGAGTCAAAGGATCACAGCAAAGACTGTGTTAGTCTCGAAATTGTTTGCATAGGCCCAGCAAAATATAGGGGACATGAAAAGAAAAAGCCTTGGCCTAAATACAAGACTGTTGCTTTTTTATAAGAATTTTTTCCTGGCTTTCTAGTAGCCCAGTAATTTTTTTTTATTTTAGGAATTATTTTCATTATTAATTATATCCAGTAAAAAATTATTTATTTTTTTATTTTTTTCTTTATTTAAACATCTTGATTACATAAATGATTGTGATTAGGTTTCAGTCATGTAAGGAACCCCCCCTTCACCAGTGCAACATTCCCACCACCAATGTCCCAAAACTCACTCCATCCCACCCCACCAACACCTATACTCCAGACAGGCTTTCCAGTTCCCTCATTCATTCACATGCTTATGGTAGTTCTCTGTGTAGTTATTTCTATATCTGTATGCACCAAATGAGGGGCCAGAAAAATATTTAATAAAATTGTTGACAAATCTGAAAAATAATATCAATAACAACACAATAATTGTGGGAGACCTCAACACAGCATTGTCAACACTTGACAGGTAACCAGACTGAAACCCAAAAAGAATATACTAGACCTGAAAAGAGAAATGGAAGAAAAAGGCCTAGTAGATATATACAGAACACTCCACCCCCAGAAGCCCAGATACACATTCTTCTCTAATGTACATGGGACATTCTCCAGGATAGACTACATGCTAGCACATAAAATATCCCTCCAAAATATAAAGAGGATAGAAATTTTGCAGGCTACCTTCGCTGATCACAAGGCTCTGAAATTATATGTGAACTACAAAGGGACACAGAAGAAAAACTTTAATACCTGAAAGTTAAACAGCCTCATACTGAATAACCAGTGGGTCCGAGATGAAATCAAACAGGAAATCAAAACCTTCCTAGAAACAAATGACAATGGAGACACAAACTATCAGAACCTATGGGACACAGCAAAAGCAGTAGTGAGAGGAAAATTTATAGCTTTGCAAGCACGCATCAGGAAAGAAGAAGGGACATACCTGATTAGCTTAATAACGCAGCTCATAGAATTAGAAAGTACTCAACAAAAGGACCCAAAAATAGGGAGATTGAAGGAAATAACAAAGCTGAGAGCAAAAATCAATGAAGTGGAAACCTGAAAAACAATCCAAAAGATCAATGAAAGCAGAAGATGGTTCTTTGAAAAAATAAACAAGATTGATAAACCACCTGCAAAACTAACAAAGAAAGAGAGAGAGAAACGATAACTCATATTAGGAATGAAAAATGAGAGATCACTACTGATATGGCAGAGATTCAAAGGTTAATCAGAAACTACTTTGAGAAACTCTATGCCACTAAAAATGAGAACCTGGAAGAAATGGATAAATTTTTGGACTCTTATAATCTTCCATGGTTGAAGGAAGAGGATATAGCATATCTAAACATATATAAACACACCCATCACTATTGAGGAAGTTAAGACAGTAATCAAATGTCTGCCCAAAAACAAAAGTCCAGGCCCAGATGGATTTACTAATGAATTCTTTCTAACCTTTCAAGAGAAACTTCTACCAATCCTGGCAAGACTCCTTCATGAAATTGAACATACGGAAACACTTCCAAATAGCTTTTATGAAGCCAACATCACCTTGATACCTAAACCAGACAGAGATGCTACAAAAAAAGAAAATTACAGACCAATATCGCTGATGAATACAGATGCAAAGATCCTCAACAAAATCCTGGCAAATAGGATTCAATGCATCATTAAGAAGATCATCCACTATGATCAAATAGGTTTCATCCCAGGAATGCAAGGATGGTTTAAAATCCATAAATCTATCAACATAATACACAACATCAACAACAAGAAAAATAAAAATCACATGATCATATCAATAGATGCAGAGAAAGCATTTGATAAGGTCCAACACCCATTCTTGATCAAATTCTCAGCAAGATGGGAATGGAAGGAACCTTTCTCAATATAGTTAAGGCCATTTACTACAAGCCAGAGGCAAATATTGTTCTCAGTGGAGAAAAACTTAAAGCCTTTCCTCTAAATTCTGGCAAGGGACAAGGCTGTTGTCTTTCACCACTCCTATTCAAATAGCACTGGATGTCCTTGCTATAGCCATTAGGCAAGAAAAAGATATCAAGGGAATCCAGATATGAAAGGAAGAAGTAAAGATCTCTGTTTGCAGATGACATGATACTCTACCTAGAAAACCCTAAAGTCTCTATGAAAAGATTCTCTAAACAATAGACTCATATAGCAAGGTGGCAGGCTACAAAATTAACACACAAACATCAATGGCCTTCCTATACACCAAGTAATAAGGAAGAGATGGATATTAAGAAAATAACCCCATTCACAATAGTGCCACACAAACTCAAATATCTTGGAATCAACTTGACTAGAAATGTGAAGGACCTATACAAAGAAAACTATAAAACTCTGCTCCAAGAAGTAAGAGAGGACACGCGGAAATGGAAGGACATACCCTGCTCATGGATTGGCAAGATAATATCATTAAAATGGCAATACTCCCCAAAGCATTATACAGATTTAATGTCATCCTTCTAAAGATATCCATGACATTCTTCAAAGAAGTGGAACAGGCACTTTTGAAATTCATTTGGAACAATAAACACCCTAGAATAGCTAAAGAAATTATTGGGAAAAAGAATATGGGAGGAATTACTTTCCCCAACTTTAAACTGTACTACAGAGCAATAGTTATCAAAACAGCATGGTATTGGAATAAAGACAGGCCCTCAGATCAGTGGAATAGGCTTGACTACTCAGAAAATGTTCCCCAAACATACAATCACCTAATTTTTTTTATAAAGAAACAAGAAATCCTAAATGGAGCAAAGAAAGCCTCTTCAACAAGTGGTGTTGGCATAACTGGCTAGCCACTGGCAAAAAGTATACTTAGACCCCCATCTAACATCATGTATGATGGTTAAATCCAAATGGATGAAAGACCTCGATATCAGACCCAAAACCATAAGATATATAGAACAACACATAGGCAAAAGATTCCAGGACATTGAGACTAAAGGCATCTTCAAAGAGGAAACTGTGCTCTCCAAGCTAGTAAAAGCAGAGATTAAAAGATGGAAATATATTAAACTGAGAAGCTTCTGCACCTCAAAAGAAATAGCGCCCAGGATACAAGAGCCCCCCACTAAGTGGGAGAAACTATTCACCCAATACCCATCAGACAAGGGGCTAATCTCTAAAATATACAAGTCACTGACAGAAATTTACAAGGAAAAAAAATCTAATCCCATCAAAAAATGGGGATAAGAAATGGACAGACACTTTGACAAAGAATAAATATATACAAATGGCCAAAAGACACATGAAAAAATACTCCACATCACTAATCATCAGGGAGATGAAAATCAAAACAATTATGAGGTATCACCTCATACCCCAGAGATTGGCACACATCACAAAGGATGAGAACAAGCAGTGTTGGCAGGGATGTGGAGAGAAAGGAACTCATTCACTGCTGATGGGAATGCCGTCTAGTTCAACCTTTATGGAAAGCAATATGGATATTCCTCCAAAAACTGGAAATCGAGCTCCCATACGTCCGAGCTATACCACTCCTAGGAATATACCCTAGGAACACAAAAATACAATACAAAAATCCCTTCCTCACACCTATATTGATTGCAGAACTATTTACCATAGCAAGACTCTGGAAATAGCCAAGATACCCTTCAACAGATGAATGACTAAAGAAACTGTGGTACATACACACAATGGAATATTATCCAGCTGTCAGGAGAGATGAAGTCATGAAATTTTCCTATACATGGAAGTACATGGAATCTATTATACTGAGTGAACTAAGTCAGAGAGAGATAGAGGAAGACACAGAATGGTCTCACTCATCTATGGGTTTTACGAAAAATGAAGGACTCCACCAAAATAAATTACTGCGAAAGATATGTAATCCACCTTGGCCAAAAAAAAAATCATTAGTACAGAAAAATGGTTAAATGTGGGGTAACAAGAGATGGGAGTGAGGGAGTAAAGGAATAAAACGAGCGCCTCGGTGGAGTCTGAAGCTTCAGCAGGCAACACATCACTGCAACATTCCAGGCTGTAGGCTTTTTGGCCAAGATAAGGTGAAGATGCAGCCTCGGCTGCCCCCCACAGCCTTCTCTCTCCTTCCTCCCCATTCCCATGGTTATTCCTGGACAACTGCTCAGGGTCCCAGCAAGTGGGTTTCGGTGAGGTGCAATTTAAAAGAGAACCCCCTGCTTCCTTGTTCCTGCAAGGGGCTGGGAAAGGACTGCTGAACTTTCAACTTCCAGCAATTAGGAAGCAAATGCCTCTTGGGGAGTCAGAAGCTTCAGCAGGCAACAATGGGAGGACATGGCTTCATGCTCTCTTTGCTTGTCCAAATCACAGACCAAAGTGGTGTCTCGGAAACACTCCCCCCACCTTGACTATTTTTAAAACATAAAAGGGTCACGTGTATCTCCTTTGTATATCTCAGATATATTTCCTTAACATCTATAACTCTTTTTGAATATCCTCATATAGTGACAATTTTGCCTACTGGATTTGTTATTTGATTGTTTGATTTCGCCCCTTTGAGATCTGCTGTATAAGCAATACTTGTAGAAGAGTATCTCTGTATAGATTTTATGAATGTACCAAGTTACGGGGAATGTTGGACTTTATTCCTCGGCCCCCAGATGCACCAACAATATCTTGTGGCATTGCTTCTATTTTGCATAGGCACATTAAAATGGGAAAATAATACATATGCAAACAAGTTCTTATCTAATAGCGATGGGAACACAAATTTGATAATGTAATTAGGCCTTTTACCCTGAACATTGGCATAATGATTTGGCTCAGGCCTCAGAAAAATGGAAATCGCCCACACACACCTGAACAATGGATACCATCTATGGAAACAACCACAAATGTCTATAACATTACCAGGATCCAAGCCTCTACCGGGGAAGACCTACCACTGCTTTGTCATTGACTTACTCCAAAGAGTGCTACTAACACCCAGATGACTCAGCAACAGTCTGCATGCAGGGCAGATCGCTCCGCATTTAATGGTATGCTGAAACTAGAGGATGCTCCACATCAGCCTGACATCGATGAAAGAAATGCACAGAATCCAGAGTCTTTAAATATAAGAATCTGATACCAACAATAACTAAAGTGTGAAAAAGTTTCACCGGGACCTTGAGAATGACTAGAGTTGGACGGACTGGTATGCCTGGAACCCAGAGTCGGTCTTATGCCAATAAACTTCTATGGTGAGGCCTTTTTGTAATCAGGTCAAGGATTTTTTTCCATTTTCCCCATTTTTCTGGACCTATGCAAACAATGGCGATTGTCACTATCACACCTTTACTATATTTTTTTACTCTTATCCTTTAAAAAAATACAACTTACTGAACTTAAAAACAAATAACTAGAAGAATGCCTGGCTCGAATACAGGTAGGGGATGGGAAGGGGGTAATGTTACATTGGTGAAGGGGGGTGTTCTGGTTATGACTGTAACCCAACTATGATCATGTTACTTAAATAAATAATATATTAAAATTTTTTTCAGAAAAAAAAAGATATAAACTAAATAGTGAAAAACCATGGGTACATCAGCAATACAGCTGAAATCTCAGAAGGGGATTTGAGATATTGGTGATGGGAATGTTGCACTGGTGAAGGGAAGGTGTTCTTTACATGACTGAAATCCAACTACAATCATATTTGTAATCAAAGGGATTAAATAAAGATATTAAAAATAATTGTAGTAAAATGTCTGTCTCAAAAGAGGCAGGGGATGGGAAGGAAGGAGGGGGCATTGGTGGTGGGAATATTACACTGGTGAAGGAGGGGTGTTCTGTTTATGACTGAAACCTAACTACAATCATGTTTGTAATCATGCTTAAATAAAGAATTTATATTAAAAAAAGAAAAGAAAAATGAAAGACATTCTTGCAATAATAACTTTCAGACGCAAAAGAGAAAAGAGCTGGAAGTTACAGCTCACCTCATGAAGCTCACCACAAACAGGGATGAGTTTAGTTAGAGAAATAACTATGTTTTGAACTACCTTAATAATGAGAATGTACGAGGGAAATAGAAAGCCTGTCTAGAGTACAGGCAGGGGTTGGGTGGGGAGGAGGGAGATTTGGGACATTGGTGATGGGAATGTTGCACTGGGGATGGGAGGTGTTCTTTACATGACTGAAACCCAAACACAATCATGTATGTAATAAAGTTGTTTAAATAAAAAAAGAAAAAAAGAAAAAGAAAACAGAACCCATGTACAATTACTTTGTCCCTCAAGTCCCCAGATTGTAATACATAATATTTCTTAGCAGCACTCAAAGCAATCTAAAGACATAAAACTTATGTAACTCCTTAAAAATTGAAGGCAAAGTACTTTTTTACATTTCCATGCACATGCATATTAGTTTAAGTTAACCTCAAAAGTTTAAGTGGGTTGTTTTTCTTAAGGATTAGAGTCAAAGGAGCACATTAAAAATGGTGTTAGAGTGGCAATTATTGTTTGCTAGGCCCACCAAAATATGAGGGACATGGAAAGGCAAAGCCTTGGCCTAAATACAAGGAGACCCTACCCCTGAAGTTTCCTGGCATAAGACCAAATCTAGGCTCCTGGCAAAATAGTTTGTCCAATCCAGGTTATTGTCAGTAGTGCCAATACACTTTTATTTTTTACACAGTCTCTGTTGTTTGTAACATGTTTCTGTATTAAAGATCCTGGATTCAGCATATCCTACATTGCAGTCAGGATGGTGCAGTGTCCTCTCGTTTCACCTCACAATTAAAGGGCAATGCAGAGAGAGAGCTTGACTTCTTTTCATATCTGGATGCCTATGATATTTTTTTTTCTTGCCTAATTTCTATGGCAAGTACTTCCAATAGTATTTTGAATAGGCATGGTGAGAGGGGAGCAGAATTTTGACAGATAATAGAGGGAAGACTTTTAGTTTTTCTCCATTGAGCATATTTGCGATTGCTTATGGTAAATTACCTTGATTGTATTGAGAAAAATTCTTTTCATTCCTATCTTGTTCAGATATTTTTATTATGAATGTGTTTTGTATCTTAAATGCTTTTTCTGCTTCTATTGATAACCTTATATGTTTTCTTTTAAACAGGTAATACAACATACCTGACATTGTATATGTTTTTAATTTTTCCCTTTCTTGAACTTGTGTATTACGTGTTTGATTTGTATATATTAAACTATCCTTGTATCCCTGCATGAACCCTACTCAGTCATGGTGTATGACCTTCTTGATGAGATGTTGGCTCCTACTTGCTAGGATTTGTTGAGGATCTTTGTATCTGTTTTATTCAAACATATTGGTTGGGTGTGGCCAAAAAATCAAAAAAGTTATAGGTACTATATGCAATTTTAATTTTCACTGTTGACTGCTAATGTTCGTTTTTTTAATGTTTGTTTTGTATATGTTAGAGCTACCATTTTTGTGACATAAATTAGAATATCTTCCTATTTTATTTATCGCATGACTTAATAATGCCTATTTAATGTTTTCTTGGCTTGATTAGAAGACTACTTCATTCTGATGCAATTAGAGTGGTCATTTATTATTAAATTTCTAATTGTCTGAGGTATAATTTTCTCTACCTTTATTTTAAGGTTTTTTTCTTTATAACTATATGAGTCTCTGTATAATACACAATATGTTTTTATATACTTTTATATATCTGGGTACTGTGCCTTTTGATGGGGAATAAAGTCTACTAATTTAAATGGCAATTGTTGTTTTTTAAGATCTTGCTACTGTTATTTATCTTTAACATATTGGTCCTTTTTATTTTATTATTACAATTTTCATGTTTTAAAATATAGATAAAAAGCATCTTTCTAACATCTCAAGGAGTTCCTTAAACACAGAGTCAGGAGTTAGCCCTAAGTAACACCATTTGTAGCTGAATAACCAAACACAAATAAATAAAAATAATAACCATTACAAACTGGTATCCCAAGCACTGTCTAGATAAACCCTTTAGCACTAATCATAAAGTAGTTCCTGAGCACTGCTGGGTGAGGCTAGTCAACAACAAAAATAGTTTAATGTCTACTACCATTAATATCAAATATCAAATAATGTACTATATAATAAATGTTAACTAAGATCAAAGATGGAAAAATTCAAATGTGGGTTTTTAGTTAGATTTATTCTGTATATCAAAGAACAGTTAGAATCTATTCCCCAAAATAAATTGAATTTGCACCCAGAAATATAGCTCAAATTAGTCTGACACTCATTCTCACCTAAAATAAGAATAAATATAAGATTTGAGTTTCCAGTTTCATAGTATATATGTTCTGTTGACTATTGTCTAAAAGTCATTCTAGGTTCTATCTTTTAAGGTTGACTTTATTTCCAGATTGAACTTTTTACAAGTAATTTTGCTATTGTTTTATTTACTAATACTAAGAACTCAGAAAACTCAACCACACTTAAAATTCTTGTCTTTTCTATGTCTTTATTATATGTACTTAACTCTTTAAATCAAACTTCTCACACTTGATTTCTTTATTTCTATCATTACTACCATTCTAATCCCTACTATTTACCATTTGAAGTCTAATTAATTTCATAAATTTCAATATTTTTATTCATCAAGTTTTATAAAGATAAAATTCAGCACATGCACTTATAATACAATCTTTAACTATATTCAAAATATTAACTTTATTTTAACCTAAAAGTTTCACAAATGTAGGAAATCTCTATGAAAGTGCAAGTAAGAAGAAAAGAAGACTGTGTCTGACAAAAGTTCCTGTGTTATGTGTCTGTTAAAAAGATATATTGTCACAATAATAAATTTTATTAATGCTTGAGAAGTTAACTTTACTGACCTTTTGGGTAGCAAGTCCTTGCTAAATATAGTAATAATTTAAAAAACTTAAATATTTAAAAGTAAAAGTAATTTAAGCTTGTTTGTTGATGAAACATATATATATATATTTAAATAGAATAAATTCAGAGAATGTAAAATGTATTAGCAGTAATTAAACTTTTTGACCTACAAAATATTCCTTTATAATAAATGTCCATTTCACATATATGTGAATTCATAAAACACCATTACCTACAAATTACCTTTTTATAGCAGGTTAATTAAGTTTACAATAAACTGCAATACACTTAAACATATATTTTTAATTACTATTAATTTTACTATTACTAATTTCTACTGAAAAAATCTATTACTACTAAGAATAAATTAATTATGCTTCTACTTATCTTTTCTGCTTAACCAGCAAAGATATGTAACATTTTTGGCTTATGTTATATAATTAAAAAAGTATATCTCTGTACATCTTTTTCAATACGAAGTTTTGCAGCAATTAGAGAAAACAAAACCTGACATCTCTGAAAATTAACAATATAATAAGAGAACAATGATCATTACCAAATATATGTATATGTACATCATTATATTAATTATGAATATGTTTAATTTTCTTTTGAAACATAAAAGATCAGTCAAGTCATTATACTGCAATAGATGCAGGATTTATCACTCTTCATCAGAAAGAAAGTAGGTTTTCTAAAAGGTTTAGCAATCATTTGTGATTGGACCTTCAAATTAGTAAGTCAATAATGTTTTAACTTGAGTAGTTTTTAATTTTATGTCTAAAGATTCTTTTGAAGATAAAGGTTTTCTACTTTGTTATAAGAATAAATACCAATGTAAGTATATTTTCCATTTCTTATTTATTAAATGACTTATAAATTATTTTGCAATGATTATTCAGTACATTCAAAATGAAAAATACTTTATCCAAAACACTGAACAAAACTATTTCTGCAAAGTTTTACTAACAGCTGTAAAACACAAACTTATTTATATCTGTGTTTGATTTTGCTCTGTAAGATTTATTATACTTTGAAAATATGTTTCAGAGATATTCTTAAATGTTAATTTTTTTCATTTCCTATCAAAGTATTTTAACAAATGTACCAAAATATCCCAGAATAATACCATCATTTTATATCATAAAAGTAAACACAAAAATGTACCAAATTAATAAGCACTATAGAAACATAATATTTCTCTCTAGTACAACCACAAAATATATTTATGAAACATTGTATTCTAAAGCATCCTGGATTGATTTCTCCACAGTGTTTGCTTGTCAGAGTGCTTTGTTAACTAACCTACCCACCATAGTATAGTTTTATTAGACAACTTTGCCTTCTACAGTCAATTAGTAAAATAATAGTAGCCAAAGAGGTTTTCCTTCCAAATTCTTAGCTGCCCCAATCCTGAAAGCCAATGATGTATAGAAAAGAAAAACTCTCATAACTCCTTTCCTGATAAATGAGTAGGGAGAATTTGACAGATCAGAACGAGATGAAGCGGCCTAAAACATTTGGCACAATGTGCGTCTGGCATACAGAGACTGCCTGTCAAATGCCTATGACTCCATACAGCAGCTAGGGACCCTATGGAGCAGCAGATGGGCCATTAAGGTAGTATTAATGTAGATGCCATCAGTTTTCAGTTCTGACTGGGACATACTCTTTAGAACTATGAGCAGCTGCTGCCATTTATTGTGACAGCTTCCTGCTAACTTTTGCCAACTGGCACAATCTGACTCTTTGTACCTGAGCTATTAAATGTGTGACTTCCACCATTTTATTCCTCCAGAGAACACTTTTAATAATCCTCTAAAGAAGGAATGAAGCATTTATCACCAAAGTGAATATACATACCATGCAGTTCTATTATACAAGATTCCTGCCCAGTGTACTTTATAGACCTTATATTAAGTTCTTATTAATGCTATGCACAAATCTTTTTATATATAGTGACATTATAAGTTAAAATGATAACTTATATTAAATTTCATTTTAATGTAATATAATATACTTATCCAATAACTAGACAATTTTACTTTAAAATATATTCCCTGTTTAACATGTTTTAAAAATTTTTTGTGCATCTCTAATACAGGTTTATAGTTTTTCTCAAAAGATTAAGGTAGATACCTGGTAGTTCATTTAATATATGTAAAATAACTAGATACATGAATTATTTTTTAAAAGAAAAAGCTCCATATGTTTAAAAAATCTCTACTAGAGATAAATAACAATTAATTATAAATGATGGAAATTGTGTATTTTTCACCTGCAGCATAATTTCAACATGATACAAACCCAAAAATTATTGGCAGAAACAGCACTCTACTATTTTCCTTTTATCTAGCTAGACTTCTAGGGATATGTTGCATCATTTTTTATTTTGTTGAACAAGAAAGCTCACAGTACAGCACAGCATACGGTTTGTCAGACAATAAAAACTGCAGCAAGTCATTATAAAAATGGCTGGCAGACATATTCATTATGCTGAGTTAATGTCTTTTCTGCTTCAAATATCTCTACAATCTGACCAGTATTCTATGCATGAGATTTCTAAGTAGATCTTATCCACTCAATCATACATTTCATAGAAGTTTCAGTATATTTATATATGTGCAATACACATTGTGTATATACTTATACATTCACTCACAATTCTGCATAGACAAACACTGTACCTTAAGTTAGTAAAATTAAGTTCTCAACATGTGCAAATTATGAATCTATTTGAATGAGTAATAAAATTTTAAAGATGTCAACATTAAAAATTCCGTGTTTAACTGCTTAACGTGTGAATGTATAAAAATATCTAAACATATACAGAAATAATATTTTATATACCTCAGTTACAAAAGGAAATATGTTAGATAAAGATTTAAAAATAGACAAATAGTCAGAGAATGGCATCTAGAGCCCAAGTATTAGTGAAATCAAGGTTTTGTTCCATGAATAAACACTGAAAAGAATTTAAAAACCTTTTCTAAAAAATACAACCTAAGTGCTTGCTTCAGCAGCACATATACTAAAATTGAAACTATACAAAGATTAGCATGGCCCCTGTGCATGGATGACACGCAAAAAAACAAAATAAGATGGTGTGTGTATTCATACCTATTTAAATATTTAAATATTTAAGGGAAGTTTAAAAGTATTTACTTCCAGGAAACTCCAAAATTGTGAAACATCATATTATGGAAATTGAGCCTAGAAAACACTGTTACTAAAAGTGAGTGTTATTTATAACTCAAAAATAAAAAAGTAAAATGTTATAAATTATAAATGGAATGTCAAAATTTTGATAACTAACTTGATCTGAGCATTCTACTATTGTTGGATTTCATTTAACATTTAATTTTCACTTGCTATTTTTCACTTTACCTAAGAAAAGTTATTTTATAAGACCTAAATTTTAGGGGGCCAAAGAGAGAGCAAGCACAATGGTTGGACGTTTGCCTTGCTCGCTGTCTACCCAGATTCAATTTCCGGTAACCCATATGGTACTTTGAGCCTGCCAGGAGAGAGTTCTGGGTGCATAACCAAGGGTATGCACTGCTGGGTGTGGCCCCAAACCCCGCCAAATAAAAAATTAATTAAATTGTATAGCCTTTTATAGGTTAAACTAGAAGCATTACAAATCTCTTTAAAAATGTCAAAATTTAAAATAGTTTTTAAAAATGATCTATATTTAATTTGATTAAAAATTAAAATATGTGATAATATTTGTAAAAAATCAAATAAGAGTTTAGTTCATTTGTTACTATATCTTCATTTTTTCAGCAGAATATTCAACAAATAATTTTCAGGAAGTGGATACTTATTTCTTCATAGAAAAACTAAAATCAATTTGATGGAAATACTGTAATACCTTCATGGACAAAAATTAATATAATAACTCCGTGAATGTCAGAGATTCTATAGAACAAAGGAATTGAAAGGGTATTTTTTGTTTGTCTTTTGTTTCTGATTTTGTTTTTATTTTTATTTATTTATTTATTTATCTATTTATTTATTTATTTTAGTTTTGAGCCACACCTAGTGACACTCAAGGATTACTCCTGGCTATGAACTCAGAAATTGCTCCTGGCTTGATGGACCATATGGGAAGCCAGGGGAATCAAACCGAGGACAGTCCTAGGTTAGCATGTGCAAGGCAGATGCCCTACTGCTTGCATCATCGCTCTGGCCCAAGAATTGGAAGTTGTTTTATAATACTTTTCTAAGACAATAAATTTGAATAGTTTTCAGAAAAAATACAATATAACTGTTTATATGAATAACTCAATACAAGAAAAGTTATATGAAGTTTATATTATTGGTCTTATTCTTTTTGTTGGTTAGTTTTGGAGACCACACCCAGATATGCTTGGGCTAATGACTTTTGTTTTTATTAAAGATTAATGTATTTTATTATGCATTATTATTTAAAGATTGAATAGATGGGTTGTAAAAAAGTTATGAAATAAATCTACTATGCATATGCTTATAATCTATTGGAAAAGCAGAAAGTTGTTCATTTTAGTGGTTTATAGTAAATTGAGATTCTATTTTAGTATAAAATATAAAATATTTTAATAGCATAAATATATTCTCCTTAATTTAGGGAGACTAAACATAAATAAATGTAGCAGTAGAAACTGAATTATTAAAAATCCATTAGACATACACAGTATTATTTAAGTATAAAAGTCTCCCTTGGTAGTTATCTCTCAGAAGAATAAAAAGATTATAATGCTATTTCTTTATAAACTATACCTTCCTGGGTATAGTTTACCTAGATACACGTTAGTAAAAAAAAACTCTGAATCTTAAATTGAAATAAAATTATATTAATTTGCACACTTTTAGTGCTCACCAAATAGGCACAAAAGTGAAAAATTCCAAATATAAATAAATGAATTAAAGATATCAATATAACCATCATAACATTTCCATTAGTTCAAACTGTAAATTCTAAAGTTGAGTTACTTTTCTTCAGAAATAACCAAAGGCTAATCCAAGTATAAAATGTAGATAAAAAAGAAATTTATTGGGGCCGGAGAAGTGGCTCAAGTGGTAGGGGGTTGCCTTAGGCACACTAACCTAGGACTGACTGTGGTTTGATTCCCCAGTATCCCAAATGGTCCCCCAAGCCAGGAGCGAGTTCTAAACACTTAGCAAGAAATAACCCCGAGCGACATTGCATGTGGCCCAACCCCCCCCCAAAGTTATCATCCCATCGTGTTTTAGCAAATATTATTTTTATCATTCATATATATATATACATATATATCTTTTCCTTGAAATCTGCCAATATTTCAACTAGCCTTATATCAATTCACAGATAAACAATGCAGCAACACTTATCTTACTCTGATTTTTCTAACATCCCCAATAAGTTATTAGAAATATTAAAGCAATAAGAAGAAAGAGCTAAGCTAATTAAAAATATAAATCATCTAGTTAAGGTAGGTTTTGTTAAAAATTCTCAATATATCAATTCTTTATTTTGATTTTCTTTAAAAGTCCAAGCTTAAGGTATGAATGTCTGGGCTTCATGGAAGTAGAGAAAAATGAGGTCCTTGGGTCAAGAATTGCTCACATACTGTCTTGCTCACATACTCTAAAGTACTACATGCCTGTCTTTTGAGGAGAAAAATACTGAAGGTATTTAATCTATATTTAAATTTAATCTAAATGTAATCTTCTTGTCTTTTAGAGAACAGATAAGAATCCCATGAGATTAAGCCTCATCAGGGTTTATTCTGATAAATATTATGAGATTTTGAAGTTACACATAATTTTAGACAGTCAGATCTTTATCTCCCTAAAATAAGATTCCTTAAGATGATTAGCAATATTGTACTGGTTTCACCTGTGATATCAATACATAAAAATTACTTATTTATTTCAGTGGACTACAAGAAAACGTTATTATTTATTATCAAAGATTCATAATTTTGACAATGACTGTTTTAGCTACAGGTTTGATTCAGATCTTTTTCATTAGATTTTATTCTGAAAATCAAAACTATCTAAAATCAAATATTTTTATGATAAATAGCAGAAGATTAACAGGGGTCAACAGAATGATATAATAAACTTTATGACTCAGAATTAGTAAATTTTCCACTATTGATAAAAATTATTGGCAACATATAGTAAAGACAAGCCAAATATCAATGGAACTAAGATATAATCCATATTCTTGTCAGAATCACTGTAATGTAGATATTAGAGGACATGGATGTGTACTTCTATGACAGTCACATATTATGTACATTAGTTCAATTCACTATGTCTCTTTTAGAGACAAAAATCTAGACTAATTGCCATATGATTGTTAGACTTGTCTATACAACACTAGATAATTAATGACAAAGAAGTGTTAGGATGTGGATGAACTTCCAAATTTTTCTCTCTTTATACCTATTTCTAACTCTGAGATGAGAAAACTTAATGTTTCCCCCCCCACTGTTTCTTCACATAGTTAATTACCTATGTTAACTGCAAATTTAATATTTCTATATGTCATATTTTCTCTTTTTACTACTTTAACTTTCAGGTAGGCAATAAATTCTAAACAATGGCAATTTATATATAAGAATTTTATGATCTAAATGCCCCAGGATCCAGGATCAAAAATTAAAAGATAAAACTGAGAAAATCTGGATATTTTTCTTCAAGATAATTTTTTATACTAAGGTCCAGATTATAATCCTGTTTTTGACTATAAAAACCTAAATATAAACTGTACTAATTCCATTTCCTTATAAAATATATTTACCTTTACACATTTTATGACATCTGGCTTATTTTTCATATAAAATAAAAAATCACAAAGATAGTTCAGTGTATTGGACACATGTTTTGCAAATGGCTGACTCAGATTGAGCCCCAGAATCCCTTATGGTTCCTCAAACCCTGCCAAAAATGATTTCTGTAAACAAAACTAGGAGTTGATCCATGAGCACTGCTAAAGTGTGACCCCCAAAACAAAAGCAAAGCACTCTGGATTTCTTTGCACCAACTATTTATAAAGTTTATATTTTCCTTTTTTATTTTGTCTTTCAACTGTTTAAAAATAGAATTGTATATATAGCAGGTGAGAGAATAGAATGAAATGATAGAGGAAAAATGATATAAAGTAACACAGGATTATTACCTTGATAACTAATTCCTGGAAAAATCATAGATATTGAAATCACATTTTCACTTTATTCTTGAAAGAGCTATGTTAAGGGAAGAAAAAAACAGGACAAAAATTAGTATAAGAACCAAATACAGAGAACTGGAATTAGTGTACCTAAATAAGATTTTTGTTTGTTTTTGTTTTTGGATCACACTGGTGTTGCTCAGGGGATATTCTTGCCTTTGTGCTCAGAAATTACTCCTGGAAGGGACAGAGGATTATATGCGATTCCAGGGAGTTTTTCAAACTAGGGCAGTTGCTGCATTCAAGGCACACATTATACCAGATGTTCTATTGTTCCAATACCTTAAATAAGATTTCTAAAAAGTGAATAAAATACAAACAAATATATTGTAATAAATACTCATAGTAATAGTTCAACATATAGAGACAAATTAAAGAAAACATTAAACCTTGGCATAATGGTCAATTATGTCATCAAATATTTGTCAAAATGTGGGACCAGAGAGATAGTACAGTGGTAAAGGTGCTTTCCTTGCATGCAGCATAGCAACATTCAATAATGACACCTCATATGTTCCCATGAACCTTACCAAGAATGATCCCTGAGTAAGGAATCAGGAGTAACTCTTGAGCATGACCAGGCAGAGCCCAAAAACTAAAAAAAAAAAAATTTAATATATCAAACCTCACAGAATATATACCATTAAAATAATAGAAGTTAAATAAACTATGGAACTTGGATGATAATAAAATGACAATTTAAGTATTAAAATGATACTGTGCTATTCTAAATGTAATAGAAGTAAAGAAAGAAAATAAAATAGATTCATCAAATGCTACAGAACAAAACTAAAACATAAGCAAAACTCTTATTCATTAGCCAAGAAATTATAAATAATAAATTATACTTTATATTCCTCTACACTCTACATTCAAAATTTTGGGCTTGCATTTAGCAAAATAATTTTTTAGAGAATACTACTGTATATTTAATTATTCTTATTATTAATAGAGGCAATTTGTTAACTATTACCAAAAGGTAGCAGTGTATTTGGTTTATAATAATATGTATAATGTGCATTTTATTAAGAAAAGAATAGTTTTAAATGCACCAACTTAAATTTATAATCTTTAATTTGATACAGATCATTAGATTAATCTAAATGATAGCATAGCATACAGTTTGGTATATTATATTCCTGAATATATTGTACGTAGATAAATTTTACTTGTCTAACTTTAACGAAGTATTTTTACTTATATTTTCTCAAAAATAAAGATTGTTATATACATATATACATATAATATACATATTATATACATATAGTAAGTAAATACATATATATGTAAATATACATACTATATGTATATAATATATAATGTGATTATTGGGGTAATGTTTATTATTAACCTTAAAAGTATATGTTCAACTAATTTTTGTAAAAGCACAGAGAATATAAAATGAAATAAAGGCACCTCTTCAAGAAATTGTCATTAGGAATTTAGATAACCATGGGTAAGAAATTAAAGTTGGATCCATATCTCAAACCTTACACAAAAGTCAACTCAAAGTGAATCAAAGACTTTGAGATCAGACACTAATCTGTAAAGGACATTGAGGAAAACTTACACAGAATGCTCCAAGACCTAAATCTCAAAGGAGTTGTTGATAATATAATGGCAATTGCAAAAATCTACAGATCAAAATTTAAAATGACACTGTATCAAACTAAAAGTTTTTATATTGCAAAAAAAAAAAAGGCATAGACTCAAACTAAAAGACAGCTAACTGAGAGGGAGAAAATATTTCCACTAAAGGCATCAGTTTGATATATAGGTTATAAAAATTACTCACATAGATTACTCCCCCAAATCTAAAAAAAATACATCAAAAATGGAGAAAGAAAATAAAGACACCTCTCTGAAAGTGAATTTTTTTGACTCATTATAAGTGTTTTTGTTATTACACAAAATAAAAGAAAAAAACTCTCATCACTGGTGGTGGAAATGTCAAGTTCAACTTTTATGGAAAGCAATATGGAGAGTCTTCTGGAAATTCAAAATTGATCTGTCATATTACCCAGAAATTCCACTTTTGGGTATCTATCTTCAGAACAGAAAATACATTCATTCAAAAAGACATATACACACCACTATTATTTACAGCATTTAGTAATTACGAGTTGTAATCAACCTAGATGTTCAACAACATAAAATGAAGACATGGGACAATACAATACATTACATTACAATACAATACAATACAGTACTAAATAGCTCTATGGAATGATTCAATCATGTAATTCGCAACAACATAGATAGAAGCAGAAGATATAATGTTAATTGAAGTAAGCTAAAAGAAGGATAAATACGATATCACTTACATGTTATATTCAGGATAATTCTCATGAAGGAATACAATGCTTTAAATAGATATTTCCTAGAACACTGTTGGACTCAGACTATAGTAAGGAAAAGGAAAGAAATAGAGTGGAGGGAGAGAAAGAGAGATGTGAAATAACAGAGACAATATTTAAGGGTACTCAGGTTTATTGGTGATATTGAAAAAGGACAGCACTAAATAATCAATCGATGGAGTCAGCAATACTAACACCCTGATACCCAAATTTTGACAATTAAATTTAAAAGGTACTTTTTATGACGCAGGCTGGTTGGGGGGAGGGGATAATGGAATGGACTCTGGGAACATTGGTGAATGGAGGTTGACACTGATGATGGATTGGTGCTGAAACAGAACTTGTCTAAAAGTCAACTAGAAATAAATTTTAAATCAATTAAAATAAAAAATAGAAAGAACAGGGGCCTGAGAGATAGCATGGAGGTAAGGTGTTTGCATTGTTTGCAGAAGGACGGTGGTTAGAATCCCGGCATCCCATATGGCCTCCGAGTCTGCCAGGAGCGATTTCTCAGTGTAGAGCCAGGGGTAACCCCTGAGCACTGCTGGGTGTAACCCCCCCCCAAAAAATAGAAAGAACTAATTACTATTGTTATCTTTTAATAGGAGGTTTAATAGAGAAAGTTATAGTCTTCATTAATTATAGTTGTTACAGATTTCACATTAGATAATCAAATTTTCTGAAAATATTTAAGATTTATACTTAGGTTTAATTGCTGCATAAAGTGATAAATTAAAATGTTTCTTTAAAAAGACATATTTGACTACAGGGAGCAATTTGTTTTCAAATATTGTATTTGTTGCTTATTCATAATGATATATTTTATCATAATGCAATTAATCTATTTTAGTGATGTGTACTCCAAAATATTCTCCAAAATTTTAACAGGAAAAGAGGACCATATTTCTAAATAGTAGTGCTTTTAATCAACAATATTTGTTCTTAAAGTTCTCCTAAATTTTAGATTTTTCTCTCAAAACAATCACGCTTAATATATATTAGAAATTTATTATTAATATTTCATAAGATTACTTATTTTTATTATTCTTATGCTAATTTAAAAATAACTATATAAAAACTTTTATTCATTATTAAATATTTTGATTAGTCTAGACACTAAATATTTTAATATGGTATTTCTATTCTATTCATAATGGTATTTGCCACTATGTCATTGCAAAGTCCTCGCACCAGTATAGACTATATATATATATATTTTTTTTTTGCTGTTAACAAAAATGACTAGACTATTTTAAAATGCTTTAGTGATGTTTAAATTGAAGTTTTGAGATAAAACAGCAGGTATGATTCTTGCGTGGCAAGCGACTGATAGTACATTCCCCTAAGCACAGTTAGGAGTGATTCTTGAGTGCAGAGACAGGAATAACTCTTTAGCATCACCAAGTTTAGCCTAAAAACCTAAATATATAAAATATAACAATAAAATAAAAAATTAATAAAATATTTAAATAATTAAATCAAGCAAGATTAAATTCATTTTACTGCCATATTAAGGAAAATAAATATTATATTAATATATTTATAAAGCTATCATTATCAAAAGAAAAAGCTTCAAAAGTATACATTACATTCATAATATATATAAATTTATAGTTTGAGACCTAGTATTGCTCTTTAAATTTTATGCCATATAGGTCATTCAAAGTTTCCAGGGTACTAGAATAATTTAGGTTTCTAGAAGTAATGACTTCTAATGTTTGATTTTGGATACTGCGTGATTGCTTTTGCCTTGAGTCTAGATAAAGGAATCAATAAAAATATAACATTTTATTTATAACAATATTTGTTTTATTTTTAAGGTATACCAGGCAGTGCTCAGGACTTACTCCTGGCTCTGTGGTCAGAAAACATTCTTGGAATGCCTCAGGAATCATATGTGATTCAGGGAATTAAACATGAGTTGGTTAAATTCTAAGACTCTTACATACTGCAATATCTTACTTGTCCAACCTGTGTTTTCTAAATTTGCAACAATTTCCTAGTTGCACATTCAGAATTCAAGGAAAGCATCAGACTTACACTAGAATCTGAGTAGGGTAGCTCCAGGACTCAAAGGCACATACTTGAAAAAGAGAAGCTGACTGGGGTAATCTAGATCAGAAGAGAGCCCTCTCTCTACACAAACATGGAGGGATATGTCTGGGTTTGGCTCCTAAAGAGTGTGCCAAGACAACCCGCATATTCACCTTTCTTTAAAGTTTTTTGTCACAGTCCTGTTAAATAATCGTGGAAGTCGGGGTAGAGTTATATATAGATCAGCAGGTAGGGCACCTACCTTGCAAGTTTGTTCCTGACTCCCCTTATCGTTCCCTTCAGGAGTGATCTCTTAGTGCAAAGCCAGGAGTAAGCCCTGAGCATAGTCAGGTATGGCCCTAAATCAAAAAATAAAAAAAGAGAAAGCAAGGAATGTGGAGGCATTTTTGCTGTTCATTGTTCATGCCATAGAATCAGGAGAGTTTTTAACATTTTCTATTTTCCTATGTACAAGTAAAGAGTAGAAGAAATTTATCCTAAAATGTCTAATATTTATTTATGTACTTTGTCAGTGTGTTATTCTGGTCTTCTAAAAATATGATAAATATATTGTATCCAAATCTTCAATAAAATGTGCCAGATTATTATACTTTTAAAGCATGTTTTAGGTCTTCAATTATCTTACATGTTTAGATTATTTATATATAGGTATATATCTGTATATATACATACATATATAAATATATATACCACCTTGAGGTGAATAGACTACATAGTTCAGAAAATGATAAATTTCCAAACCTATAATGTAGCCTAATATAATTTCTGTGTTTGTTTTTAAATCTAATATTTTTCTTTATAAATGCAGCTTTTTACACACAGGGTATTTGGAACACAGGATCTCACTGCATGCATTAAGTTTTGTCAAGTGACAAATTCTTTTCATTGTTTGAAATAGGACAAGTATTAAAACTGAAATATTCATGTGAATATACTTGTTCACCTTTAATTCCTATAATTCTATTCCCTATTATAATCCAGCTTCCTAGGATGTATTCCTAAATGTTTCCTGGAGTGTAGAAAATAATAATGATCCCCTTGTCATTTTACAGTCACAGAAAAGCTAACTAATACTTTACTCAGATCTTTCCATTAGGATTGTGTTCAGGGACCATCAGCATAAAGTTTTATAAAAATAATCTGAGAGATGGACCTTGTACTCAAACTATGTGTACAGAATCTATCTTAGGTCTTAATGGAAAGTTTGTTTACAGTGCTTAATAAAATAAGAAAATTGTCAATTTATTGTAGACTGAATAACCAGTTTTTCTAATACAAAGAAATAGATTTGCATTTTATTTTATCTGTGACCACTAAAAGATTTCAGTTAAATATCTGCCACCTATGTTGTTAATAACCAACACATTCATATAAGATTGTTCTATAAATTTTTGCAATGACGCTCAGGGGATTACTCCTGGCTATGCCCTCAGAAATCGTTCTTGGCTTGGGAGGACCATATGGGACTCCAGGGATTGAACCCAGAACCATCCTGGGTCAGCCGCTTTCAAGACAACTGCCCCACCGCTGCACTATAGCTCCGGCCCCAAGATCAGTTTAATAATTTTTCAAATGCTTTCTGACTTTAGTGATTAGGTATTAGAGCTAATTTCGTCAAGTATTTTTTCTTCAAGGCTTACTTCCTACTTTTACTCATTCAACCGAAACAATTAGATTTACCAAGAGAAATGGGTAATGTATTTTCAAACCATATTTCCCATAACACTGTATTTCCTGCAGCAAATCATTAAGTAGTAAGCAGATACATTAAGCTTTCTGTCTCTATACAACTTCATGGAATTATTTTGAACAGAAAATGTGGCTTTCACCCCCTTTCCACTCAAATATAGTTTCCAGTCAATATTAAAGTTATTAAAGAAATTGTTTGGCTCCTATGCACCTTGCATATAACTTTCTGTAACAACAGCCTGGTCTTGATGCAGGTAAGAGAAAATATATCAAGTTCAATTTGTGACCAAGTAAATCAAGGATTTTGATACATAAGAGTATCCACTCCTGTTAATACAGTTTTAAAAAACTAACACTATCATGTAGGAAATTACATACACCTGAGCTGAGAAATTTTGGGGGAACCCCTGCCCCAATTTCCTTTTGTTTTATCCCTGAAATGTAAAGCAAGTATACTTTAGTGATATGATTTTTTTTCTGGCACCTTTCCATAGCCAATTCCATTCATGCAGAAAGAGGATGAAATTCCATCATTCGAGCATGACATCTCAAAATTCAAACTTAATGAGAGCTTTGGCAGCTTCTGTCGAAGGCAGACAGTGATTAACAAAACACTTCAGAGTACAAGGCACAGCAGTGCTCAAAGAAAACAGTGATGATCTCCACTTAATTGTAGAAAAGCCCAAAGCATCTGCCAGCTGAAGAGAGCTGGAGCCATAAGGAGCTATTGCTCAGATAGGCTGTCATCTCCAGAGATCAACAACCATATGCTCAGCTCAAGCACAAACTCCAAAGAAGTTAATTTTCTGACAAAATACAGGGATAAATATGACATTCAAACAAGTGTGCTCACCCATCCTGAACACACGTTCATCTGCACGCATCAGATTTATGCATTGTTTAAACACAGGCAAATATAATTTGTTTGGAACACAAACATTGCTGCATGAGTACAGGTATAATTAATCTTTGTCTGGTCCACAGGTTCTTGTGTTCTACTGAACATGCTTTCAACAAACTTTTGATGAGTAGAGAAGTCACTTGTTGCTTCATACTTAAGCATACATAGCATTCTTTCAAGGTCTTGAGATTAATACAGTTTATTTAGCAAAAATAAAAATATTTATTATAGCTATTACTTGCAGTGTATCTGTGCATAAACATAAACTTTTGAACACATTCACATACCAACACACACACACACACACACACACACACACACACACACCTCCGTACTTACCTCTGAAAGCAAGCTAAAATGTACTAGGATCACTGGAACAAAGATTGTAAATAAAAAATCACCAGACACATTGTTAGTATTTATGGCTATGATAATTATTTTCTGGAAGTGGTTGCATGCAAGGCAGGTGACTTAACTCCTGTACTATCTTTACATCCTGTGATAGATTCAAAATAAAACGAACACAAGGTTAAAACAAAGGAGTGTTAGAAAATGAACCCCAAAACTGTACTTGAATTCTGAAAAAGAATGAATGAAAAATGATCTTTAAGTTTTTCATCATCACTTATGTGGGAATTCCCATTTGTGGTAATACTTCTTCCAAAAAACGAATGCAATATGCATTATGTTAGCATCAGGTAAATTAAAGTTTGTAAAATATTGGGGCTGGAGAGATAGCATGGAGGTAGGGCACTTGCCTTGCATGCAGAAGGAAGGTGGCTAGAATCCCGGCATCCTATGTGGTCCCCCGTGATGAATTTGATTCATCATTTGTGCACTAGCCAAACAATGTTAATTTTCAGAGGTAAATTACAGTCTATGAAAAATTACAGTCTATGAGAAATTACAGTCTATGAGAAATCTAAAGGGGGAATCTGGTGACTAAGTGTTACAGCAGCAAACTACCTTTGTTTTCTTGCTTATTTTTGTTTAATTATTATTATTTAATTATTATTAAATAAATTATGGAATTTATCTCATTTTAGATCTGTCTCTTTGCTTTTACCACTCTAGAGAAACCAGTGTTCTCTTTTGAATACCTACTACCTTTCCTTCTTCCCCCTTCATGTCTTCTTAAAAGGTTATAAAACATAGTTTATTTCACACACAGAAAAAATTAAAGCCCCTCAAATTTTTTCATTTTCTCCTTTGTTTATATCAGCAGCCACTCAGCCTACCATGAAAATTACAATGAAAATTTCAAACTGTTCTTTCTATGATAAATTTTGTTAGATTTTAATTAGTTTGCTACATCATAATTTTGTTATGGTATTTTGTATGACTAAAATTATTTAAAACTATTTAAAATTAGTTTTATTTTACAATTTTGGAAGTTATTTGTGATGATTAGACTTTTCAAACTGCATTAAGGTACAAAAATAAAAATTCAAAATATCTCAAATCAATATTCAATGAAAAAAAATAAAATTCACCAAGGTGTTATATTAATAGATTTCACATAGTTATTTATAAACTCTACTTAACTTATAAACAGCATTGATATTTTTAGAACATTTAATATCTTGGTCAATATTGTATTGGATAAATAAACTTATTTTACTGTGATTTATTTTTATCATTTTCATATAAATATATTTTCTAATCTTTGAAATAAAAACAAAACACTAATAAGTTCGCTACAACATTTTCTTAAATCATTTCAACTGAAGTTTCTAGATAGATAAATTAATGTTTTAGGACCCATGTGAACTTTTAACTTTTCCTCCAGAATGTCAGTAAGAATTATTTACTGAATACAAATGAAGGTTACCATCAAATGACATATAAATTAATATTTCTAAATGTCTAAATCAGAAAAGAATTTAGTCTAGAAATAAAAGTCATGAACATACTAATTAAAACATTTTTCAGATAGATGCTTTAAACCAGGGGTCTTCAAACTATGGCCCGCGGGCCACATGCGGCCCTCAGAGGAGTCTGATCCAGCCCGCCAGCAGTGAGCGCTGATTGGTTTCCAAGATACCTGCCAGCATATACACTCAGTGTATATCCAAATATCAGGAACCATGCACTCAAAATGGTAACCATCTTTGGTAGCACTTATGCCTGTGAACAGACTTTTTCAAGAATGAAATATCTGAAATCTCCAACCAGATCAAGATTAACTGATGCCCACTTGCATCACTTGTTACTACTGGCAGTGACAAATATAGAACAGAACATTGACCATCTCATTAGCCAAAAGCAGGCCCACAGTTTCCATTGAAATACTGGTGTGTGATCTGTTTATTTATAAATGGTTTTCATTTTATTTATATAAGATATGTGCAGTGTGAGTAGGAATTAGTAGTTCATATAGTCCGGCCCTCCAGCTCTCTAAGGGACCGTAATCCGGCCCCCACATTAAAAAGTTTGAAGACCCCTACTTTAAACCATAAAAAAACCTTGAGGTGTGAAAAGGAGCATGTATGGAGCCTGTATTTATTCCCATGAAAGTATGTTTCAAGGGCAGAGAAACCCTGTATCTTTTAGGCCAAGGGAATTCCCTTTCTAATTTCCCCAAAATATACTGTGACTATGCAAAAACTAAAACAAAAATACCTTGCCACAACAGCCCTCCTTCCTTTTTTCTTTTCTTCTATTTTTTTCTTCTTCTTTTTTTCCTTTCCTTCTCATGGTTATTGTTTGGTTATTGTATTTGTTGCTATGGTGCTTTCTGGTTTGGGTCTTTTGTTATATATTTGTTTCTTTTTTTGTTTGTTTGTTTTGCTTATTTTCTTTTGTGTTGTAAGATTTTGTCTTGTCTTTTTTTTTTGTTATGTTTTTCTTGTTTTTCTTTTGCTTCTTTTCTTTTTTTTTCCAAACAGAACCACATAACTTAAATCATCTTGTTATGCCTCATAAATTGAGGAGGATAAAAAGGATGATAGCAGAACCAAACAGTAGCATGAACATTGAGTAGAAATTAAAAAGGATCAGACTTAAACACCAAACTCAAAGTCAGTGACAACAGAATTGACAGCCAATCTTCAACAAGCTATAAGAGAGGGGACCAGCTAGCCTAGCAGTCTGAGGGCAAAGGAGTGGGATGCTGGGAACTGGGGTGGAGGGAGGACAACACTGGTGGTGAGAATACCCCTGATTCAATGCCTATGTACCTCAAATATTACTGTGAAAGATTTCTAATTCATGTTGGTCACAATAAAAATTAATTAAAATATAAGAAAGAAGCTTTGAAAAGAATCAGATTTTGGCAAATTTTAAATGAACAGCTATAATATTATCACTTTTGATTTTAGAATTAAGTATTAAATACTTGAGATGAAATTTGAATTTTTAATATTTAAATTATGTAATGGGAGGTAGTTTTAAAAATAAAAGCAAAAATATAAGCATCTGTAGAGATTAAATAATGAAATAAGATATTCTTTAATTTAAATAGATGCTTCCATCAAAATACAGATTAATTTGATATTTTTTTTTTTTTGGTTTTTTTTTGGGTCACACCTGGCAGTGCTCAGGGGTTATTCCTGGCTCCAGGCTCAGAAATTGCTCCTGGCAGGCACAGGGGACCATATGGGGCGCCGGGATTCGAACCGATGACCTCCTGCATGAAAGGCAAACGCCTTACCTCCATGCTCCGGCCCCTTAATTTGATATTTTTATACACTTTCTCTAGTCTTTTTTTCCATGAAATGCACAATTAAAAAACATTGGTGGCACATTCTAAATATTTGATACAGCTTTATGCTTTCTATTAAAATTTATAAAATAAGTATTCTGAATTTCACCTTTACTATTTCTTTACCACAGTCATCCTATTTAATTATTTGACTTTTATCTCCTCTATTACATTAAAAATATTTTTAAAAATATAGCATCAAAAGTTTTGTCTTGTACCATTTATTGGTATCTCTTTTTTTATTACAATGCCTACTTTTTATTATACCAAGCGCTTCCTCTACTTTACTTTTGCCCCTGTTTTTCCTTCATTTTATCCATCTAATTTACAGTTAATTATTTTAATTAAATAATTTTTATTTTGACCAAAGTGGATTACAAATCTTTCACAGTAATATTTTAGGTACAATGTGACATTGAATCAGAGTTATTCCCACCACCAGTGTTGTCCTCCCTCCACCCCTTTTCCCAGCATGCATCTCATATTCCCCTCCATTGCTCCCTGGGCTGCTAGTATAAGTACCCCCCTCTGTATCTTGCTTGTTGTAGATTGGATTGCGATTCTGTTGTCATTGTGAGATTAGAAAGGACATTTCCTTGGCCTAAGAGATAAAGGGTTTCTCTGCCCTTGAATATTACTGTCATGGGAATAACTATAGGCTCTGTACATGCTCTTTTACTCTCCCCTAGGTCCTTTTGTGCTGTCTGGACTTTCAGTTAAGTTTTGAGAAATAAAGTCTAAAAAACTCTAGTATTTCAGAGTCTATACTTTTCTGAGCCAAATATTTTCTACCATTTTAAATTTATTATGAGCATTATCATAAAATTATGAATAGACTAAATTAGAATATAGAAAAACTCAATACATTTCATCCTATTTATTAATTTTCTTTATTCTGCTCTTCTTTTGTTTCTATAAAAAAAGTAGCATCTATTGGACTCCAAATAGGTGATTTTTCTTCCCTTTTCTATGAATCATCCTTTCACATTGTGCTGAACTTCTAGGCCTTCTCTATAGTGTCTCATATATTTCTACAACTAGCAAACCTATACAAAATTATATAAGATTACTGTGATTATGAAAAATGGGGCTAAGGAACCAACTTTAACAGGCACACACATATATAATATTTATAAAAAATGAAGCAAAATTAGTTTCACACATTATATAATGCATAAATAAGTATGGGAATTTTACTTGATAAACACCAGTGAGCTGTTTATGAATAAGTGATAATAGAATTGCAGCTTGCAAGCTATTGAGAAGATTGTTATCTACAGCTTTAGTCTAACACTTTCTTACACTAGATATGAAAAGGCAAATAGTTATGACTCCAAATCCATACAGTGAACTGATGGAGCTAGTAGATATCTAAAGGCATTTATGAGTGGGACCATGAATTGTGTTTTGTGTGTTCTAAGTGACATGCTTTAGCTGAATCTAGTTTTATGTATTCACCTACGTTTCCTCTCAATAATAATTAAAGAAACATTAAATTTGCATTTTGATTCAGTTTTGCCCAATATAGCAATTGAAATTTGTGTTTTCAAAATGTTGTATTAGAAATACGTGCAAATAACACAGTTGAATGTTCTTTTAAAATTTTAATTACTGGATACACCCAAAGTGTTGTCAACAAATAATGTTAAATGATAAAAATTTGCTCTGACCTGATAAATATTATTTTAATTCAGGAACACAGTTTTCCTTACCATTACATTGAATAGCTAGTAAAAATTTTACTTTTAGTAAATAACAGGTGGGTCTAAATTTGCAGAAAAATGACTTACTCTTCTCTTGATGTTTAACCAAAAATTATTAAAATTTATTAAAATTTCAAGTTCTTGGGGGCCAGTGAGGTGGCACTAGAGGTAAGGTGTCTGCCTTGCAAGCGCTAGCCAAGGAAAGATCAGGACTGCGATTCGATCCCCCGGCGTACCATATGGTCCCCCCAAGCCTGGGGCAATTTCTGAGTGCTTAGCCAGGAGTAACCCCTGAGCATCAAATGGGTGTGGCCCGAAAAAAACAAACAAGCAAAAATTTTAAGTTCTTAAAATAAGATAATTAAAAAAATCTGATTTTGGCTTCAGGTAACATATACATATAGTAACTACAGACTGACACATGGAGAATATAAACTTCTCTGGGCTAAAATCTGCATTTGGTTAACTGTTCTCACTGCTTCTTTGCCTCAGAGACATGGGCCTAATGTAAAGAATTTTTCAATGTGTGAATAGTGGCTAAGGTTTAGTCCAAGGGTCAAAATTCAAAATATGTAGGTATAGGTAACAAATTAATTTCTTTGTTAAAGGGTGTATATCTCCTTCCATATTCACTGGGGAAGAGGTTCTTAATAATCACATAGGGTAGATATTCCTTTCTGTGAATGCAAGTAAGTTTTCACAGTAATATTATCCCAGTGCTCTAGAAATAAAATTATGCATATACAGCAATAGTTATATAATATAGTACATGAGTCTACTGCTAAGTGTCAAGATGCCAACATTGGTCAGTATAAAGTCTTAAAATGTTGCCAAAGAGCCCTAGAATTCATTATCCATTTGATGATTTACTAGGTAATTTATATTATGAAGAAAACTGAGATTTGGCTCAATGAAGAGCAATATTTTTTTCTGGATTTGGATCTTCCCTATCGACATATTATGTTTTTGCCAGAAAAATCATTTGGTTACTTACTGGATGGCTCATTCATCATCATCAAGAAATTTGCTTCATAATTAAGAATGTAGGAAAAGGAATGATGCCTACAAGTTTCACAAATATTACATGGCCCTTTCCCAGAAGTTGATGATCTTTTAGAATTGAAAGAAAAACTATTAAAAAAAATAGTGTGAGTCAAAAGACAGTTTCTTCAATCATTGTATTATTGAGGAAATAGTTGTTCCTATTTAAGAACAAGATACCAAAAGGTGGATTTGCTATTTACTGAAATCTAAAAAAGAAAAAATCTTGCAGAAAAAAAGAAATATAATATAGTTTCAAGATTTATGCCTTGACACTTAAATTATAATACTCATTGACTATAAAAATTGAGACATGGAAAAAAGATCCCAAAAATTGTCTTTATAGGAAAATCATCAACAAGTAAAAGTATTTAAGCTATGGAATTAAATGAAATCACCCAGGATATAAAAATTAAAAAAATTGAGAAGAGGACCTACCAATATTTTGGCTTTCCAACAATCTGTCCAAAAGTCCTATAGGAGCTATACAGACCTTTGGCAGAACAACTAAGAGGCACCTGATTAACAATAATTAAAACAAAACAAAATGTGCTTGTTGAGAAAGAAAATTTTCCATTTGTCAATTAAGCACTGATACTGCAAAACTCACTTTTAAAATAGCATTTTGTAATATGAAGATTACTTCATATTGCCATAAATAATTTGGTTCAAAAGACATTTGACTTGTATATTTAAAATTGTTTTTGTCATTCTGGTCTGTTGAAGCAGCCCTGAAAAGATTTAGGAACGTGGTGAAGGGACACAAGTCACTCACAGGCTAAAAGGAAAAGCATCGTCTATCTGTTTCAAACTATGCCTGCACATTTACTTCTCCGGAGTCCAACTGTGTTCCACAATTTGCTATTGCCTCAATAGATGTTATGTTTTCTCTGTGGAATCAATACCAAAGTCACTGGCAAAGTGTAAGGACGTGGATCTAGAAGAATTTCAAAGATTAAAAAAAAATAAACAAAGTAGCTACTTATGACTGATAAAATACCTGGGAAATTAGGTCGTACTAAGGATATGAGACCAGCAACATTTTATGTACTTCTTCATGAGCATGCTTGCAGTAGGTAAGGAGTTATTTATATAGCAAATTAAGGATTTCTAAACAAGAAAGATGTAGAGTTAAGCAATGAAAAAGTTGCCAGGAGATAATAATAGCCATGCAATCTAAAACAAGGAGAAAGCAAGATCGTAATGTCATTTTTCTGGAAAATGATTCTCCTACCTTTTGCATTTTATTTTTAACTGAACTCCTGAAAAATAGTGCTTCTTTTTGTGCCTTAAATACATTATATATAAATAAATATATTTATCTATGTATGTATCTTCTAAAGTGTATGCTCCTGTTCTTTCTTTAAATCAACACAGGGGCCACTTTCAGTTGTCCTGGGGAAGACAAGGGACTCTTGCAAGGTTGGCCGTGCCAGGAATCCAACCAAAGGGCTTCCCACATGTATGGCTTGTGCTCTATTTCAAGTACATCTCAGTTCCTGAAGAGTGAAATCTTTCAAAGCACACAAGTATAAGAGATCACCTACTACTTTCTTCATTTAAAAACAGTCATCGCATGTGGCAATTGGGCTGGCCCGCAGGAGTCTTCAAACTACGGCCCAGGGGCCACATATTGTATTTATTCCCATTTTGTTTCTTCACTTCTAAATAAGATATATGCAGTGTGCATAGAAATTTGTTCATAATTTTTGTTTTTACTATAATCTGGCCCTCCAACAGTCTGAAGGACAGTGAACTGGCCCCCTGTTTAAAAAGTTTGAGGACCCCTGAGAGATAGTACAGGATTAAGGTGCATGTTTTTGCATTGGGGCCAACATTTGATTTCCAGCACCTAATATTCCCTTAACATCACTAGCTACAGCTTTGAAGAATCCCCCCTCAATATCACTAGGAGTGTCCTTGGAGGTTCCCAAGGACTGTGAGCGTATCTAGGATAATCCCTAATACATACTCCTGTTTTCTGAAACTCTTGCATTCAATCTTTAGCACTGATGGTAAACAATCTCTGGGAGAGGCCCTCGAAGTCTCAGAGCAACGTTTGGGAGAGTCAAAATTAAACTAGATAATTAAAATAAAATGCAATAATCATGGTATGACTAAGAAGGTTTAAAGTAAGTTTTTTGGGAGTTATTTATTTATTTATATATTAGTAAATTATTTCATTGAATCAACATGTGACACAATTTTTCATGATTGAGTTTCTGTCATACAACATACAGTGCCCTTCACCAGTGCACATTTCCCGCCACCATTGTCCCTAGTTTCTCTCCCTACCCCTTGCCCTTTTTCCTGCCAACCCCTCTCACATACATTTTGCCCCCCCTCTCTCTCTCACTCTCTCTCTTTCTCTGCCTCTCTCTCCTTATAATCACTGTGGCTTGCAATACTGTAACTGGTATCATGCATATCATTTTGCCTCCTTTCAGCATCTAATTCCTGTCCAGAGTGATCAATGAGAGTAAGTGAAATAAAGCCTTACCTTCACACTAGGCCTAGCTTATATAGGTTGTGCTCTATCCTAACCTTGTTATCCAAATTTATTTTTAATTAAAGTCTACTCAAAACTGAAAAATGTAAAACCTGTTTTTAGTTTTTTTTCTCTCATAATTTTTGATTCAACACAATCCAAATAGTCTTTTCCTTCCCAGCTGCCCCCATAGCCTAACTCAACATTGGGCTGTTTTTATAACTTAAATTAAGGATAACAGAATATTGATACTGTTGTTGATATGAATACATATGCACCAGAACTCAAACAAAGAAAATACTTTACTGGAAAACTCTATAGCTTAACACATCAAAATATTTCATTATTTACCTAAGCATTTTTAACAATAAATTTAATAGATTTGTCAGGTTATTTTAAAGGTGGAAATAATTAAAATATGAGATTGTATATTTTGCTGCAAAATAGAACTTTGGACTATATTAACTAAGAAAGAAAGGAAGTAATATAATCTGAGAAGTGATTTACAGAAATTAGCTTATTTGGGGAGGATAATGGTGGAGCAAAACAGACAATTTGGTTTAAGAATTTTGTAAGCATAAACCAAATCAGTACCAGTCTCTTGAATCACTGTGCTTCAAATAAAAAAGAAAAGATGAAATAGACATTTTAATTCTTTCTGATTCACAATAATGAGCTATAAATGAAAAAAAAAACAAATTCAATTTAAAGATATGACTGCCTTATTAAATAATTCATTAATCGGCATCAAACCATCTAATAACTAGGAAAGAAGTATTTAAAATGAAAAGTATTTTCTGGTTAGAATGAGGGTTGTACAAGGTTAGAAATTAAAAGAAATATTATTTCAAGCAAAACTACGTTTTTGTTTGTTTTGTTTTTAGTTTGAGGGCCATGTCCAGAAGTGTTCAGGGATTAACTCCTGGCTCTGTGCTCAGAAATTGCTCCTGGCAGGCCTGGGGATCATATAGGATGCTGGGGATCGAATCCATGCCTGTCTCAGGTTGGACACCTGCAAAGTAAATGACAAACTTGTGCTACCACTCTGGACCTAACAATTATGGTTTTAACTTATCAAGAATATAATCTCAGTTCTGCTAATTAGAAAAATCCAGATTGGATTAACTTTCCACCTTTGGAAGAGGCAGAATTTGAAATTAGTTTAAGTATTAAATCTTTGTGGAGAACAGTATGGCTGCCCATATCTTTGCTTAAAGAAGCAAACAAAGATTAAGTGATGGTTTTTACTATTCAGAGAGAACAGGATAATAACCTTTGAAATTTCATACACCATGGTTTGATTTTAGTTTATAAGATTTCTTTCACAAAAATGGGTGACTACTATCTCTGACCTTCAGTTTCCTAATATTAAGTCACAGTTAAGTCATAATATGTCTTAGAATATATCTCTGCTAACTTAAATCAAGATACCTCACTTGGTACCTTTTAGGCAACTTTATTTTAAAATGCAGTTATTTTATTCACTATCAGCTGATAAGTATAAATTAGATTATCTGATGTCATAATTTTCCTGAATCCTGGATGGTAAAATGATTGACACTGTGCAATAAAATGTTTCTACATTCAATGTTGTGTCAAACAGGATAATCAGTTTTCTTTATTATTAAATTTCCTAGAGTAGTTGATAAGTTAATATGCTTTCAAAATTTGAAAGAAGGTTACAATATGTAAATGTTTTACTGTATTACCCACTGTTTAATAGGAAAATTAATTTTATTCAGATATTGAAATGATCTGCTATTCTACAAGATATATTATGATGGAAAAATATATCTCTGTAATGGGGCCGGTGAGGTGGTGCTAGAGGTAAGGTGTTTGCCTTGCAAGTGCTAGCAAATGAAGGACCATACCCAGCGGCGCTCAGGGGTTACTCCTGGCTGTTTGCTCAGAAATTGCCCCTGGCTCAGGGGACCATATGGGATGCCAGGGATGAAACCTGCTTTTGTCCTGGGTCAGTCACATGCAAGGCAATAAAGGTACCACTGTGCTACCATGCAGACCCCCTAAATCAGCTTTTTAGAAAAAAAATTGCAAAAGCCTCATGTGGAATCAAGTTAGAGAACTAATTTTTCACTTCATATTCCCAACCTTCATATGCCTTTATATAATATTATAATCAGGAAAATCTACTGTTTATTATTCAGCACCCTTCATATACTGCGAGAAATCCACTATTTTTATAATTCAATTTAATTATATGACTCAATATAATTTTATTAAAAAATATTTGGTCACTTTTTAAAAAAGATGAAATTTAGAATACAAATCATTTTGTCTTTTATTACTAGTTCCGTACATTTTCATTTACCATAATCTGCAGATAAATTGCAAATCAAGTACACTTTGTTATCCAACTATCTAAAATCTTCACAGAAAAAAATCAAATCTTACAATAACCACTGTACAAATGTGAGAGGAAATTAAAAAAGTATCATTCAAGAAAGAACTAGATATTGGAAATAGCTTGAAATGTGTCAGAAGTAAAATATAAGTACTTCTTCTTTTTCACCAAAGTATTGTCATTAAACAAGAGCATGCCAAATCTTGATTTTTAAAAGACAAAAAGCAGTTTTCTTTTAGGATTTACTTTATTTTTCTAGTACAGACTAGAAAGTTATTCTTTCTATATCTTCCTGGTCTATTATATAATTACGTTAGAAGTGAGCAAATAACAAAGCATCATCTCTTTTATACATAATCAGTTTTTCCTGGGAACGTACACACATGTGTGGTCTGTATTAAGCACTGAAAATTGACATTTTCTGTGTCCTTAGGTTATTGTGACATTAACTGGAGCATCACATTCTGCAAGTATATCTTTCCCTTATTATTTTTATGCATTTTATGCTATTTTTAAAGTCATGCTGTTGAGCATGTCATGACTGAATATCAATGAATCCAAATATCAGACCTTTTATATGAATGCAAATGTCAAATTGGAGGCAAGCTTTTGTTGATTGAATTTGATAAGTGTCCATATCTCATGTCCATCTATTGCTAGAATGTCATCTCAACCAGTTGTTATTATAAATATGCAAGCATAATGGTACTGACAAATTTGTAATGGATTCAGGAAAATATAATGCTTCAGGGTAATTGTGAGAGAAGGAAGTAAACTTTCAAATGTATAAGACCCAGTGTCAACATGAATATGTTATGAAAAAATAATTTTACCTTGATAGGTAATTTAAAAATAGGCATCATACTATTCATGACCACTTTGGATAAAATAAATGGAAAATTAAAAAGCTTTTGTTTTCAGTTTTTTATTACCTTTTACAATTACTATCCTTGTTGTATAGTGCATATAAGTAAGTCATTTTAAATTCTAACTCCATTTCAGAAATGACCAGAGTGACCCAGAGCTTTTGATATTTATCATATTTCATCTTTGATGTTAACAATTGTTGAAGGACATCATCGAAAACCAGATGACACTGGAGTCAGCCTGACCCCTTTGACACAACATATTTAGAGCATCTCATTCAGGTATATGCCAACCAGATTCTAATTTTCTTGGCCTGCTTGAAAGAAATCTCCTTTCACTTCGCTTGTGCTAACCTTCATTTTGCCATTGAATTGAAAATAATGATACTTAACGTGAGCTAGATAAAGACTTATTTTGCCTTTGCAATATCCTGTGCTCAGAGCAATGTCAATCCATACTTCTTTTATTTGGGCGAATCACTTTCTCTTTGAGTTTGTAGAACACCAGCAGAGGGAAGGATACTTAGTAGAGTCATAGTATATAAATAGCTCTGCCGAGAGCAGTACAAAGGCTCTGTTGTGCTATCACACAGCAGAGCCAATAATGTACAATATGAAAAATCCCTGCCAAGTGCACAGAGAATACAGACAATGTTTGCCATTTCTCTGATCGGCAGTTTGTTATGTGTTGCAAGAGTTTATAGCAACAGATCCACAAGTCTACCAAAGTCTATTAGAGCAACAGTAACAAAATACAAATCATACATACACACACACACACACACACACACACACACACACACACGCACGCACATATTCATCCCTAACAGCAGAACACCACCAACAAAAAAAGAGAGGAGACAAACATGAATTGAACATTTATAAAACACATTTATATAAAAACATAAATTTCACAAAGCAAAAAGGCCTTCTATAACCACTCCCTTGAAGATATCTTAAATTTTCTTAGTGAGCATCACTTGTCTATTACAAATATAACAGAATACTTTTTGTTGTGGTTTAGTAAAATAGTACAGTATTTATGGAAAAATTTAAGAGATATGAGGGGAAAGAACATGAGCTTCTCCAGAGCATCTCCATTAAAGAATTTTTAATGAACAATCATGCCTTAAAAATTAAGAGTAAATTGATTACCTTATTTACAATACTACAATAAGTAAATTACTCTGAATGTAAAATTAAAATTTTACTTTCATAAGAATTGATTTTTTTATTTCAAAATATAGCTCAAACACAAAATAAGAAAGCATAAAACTTGAAAGCTTTCAACTGTGAAAATTTATCGTTTGTGAAGATACTTTCAAAAGAGATCTGGGAAATTACTATCACCTAGAATAGAACCAAAGACCTTTGAACTAGATCAAAACATTTGAGCATTTTTTAAAAAGAAACTTGAGAACTGACTATTACAAACTTTTAACTGAAGTATAGTATGATTTTTTTTAATTTTTGACTATATAAAATAGCCAATTACTTATAGCTAGGAATAGTAAAGACGTGCCAGTGTTTATCATCACTTTTCTTTAATTATTTATCTCATTTTCCTCTTTTCTTCTTTGAAATCACATGGCTTTAATGTGTTCAAAGAAGAGCATCTGTAGATTCTACCTGAATATGTACCTTACATTGCAATTTCTGTTCTTAAATAAAGCTTCCCCTTTTTAACCACTTGGTTATATTTTATTGTATACTGAAGAATGGCTTTGACTTTATCGCCTATATTTAAAGGGGTGATTGTTTCTACATGGCAGACCAAAATATTTCAAGCTTTCTTAATTTAGCTACTTTCAACAAGTTATCTCAATCTTTATGAGAAAAATTCCAATGAAATTTATAATGTTATTTTAATAAAATATCCTAAAGGATAGTACAATAAAGATAAATTTCTCTTAGCTTTCTCATGTTATCAAATTTTTTTTTTGTTTTTATACTACACCTAGCAGTTCTTAGGGGTTAACTGATGGCTCTGTGCTCAGAAATCGATTATCCATGGCATGCTTATGGGATGCTTGGAATTGAACCCTGGTCAGCTACCTGCCTGCAAAGCAAACACCCTACCCTCTATGCTATCACTCCCCCACACCATTCTTTTTTTTTTTTTTTGCTTATGCATTTCTTTTGTTCAGTTACTTCCAGAATCACTTGTAATTTTTTCTTTCACTTTGTTTAAATATGCCACACCATTTTTTTTTACTTATGCATTTCTTTTGTTCAGTTACTTCCAAAATCACTTGTAATTTTTTTCTTTCAACTCTGTTTAAATATGTTCACTTCTGGATTTCATTCTTCCTTAATTTTTGCCTATACATTATTCTTTTTTTTTCTATTTTCTCTCCCTTTCTCATAATGCTCTTATTCATATTCATGTGTACACACACACACAAAAGAAGAACATAAAGCAGCAGTAGAATTACTTTTGAAATAATAAATTTTAAATTTTAATAAATTGTAGTGATAAAATGTTCAGCTAAGTAGCCCAACATTCTGATGTTTGCATATATCTTTCATTTTCAATTAAATTTAGAACCAGTTTAGAAGTTATTTGTTCAGTAAAAGATTTCTCCTTTTATTTAATATGTATCTATTTGTTTATTTGGGGATTCCGGGCTACAACTGGTTGTGCACAGTAGTTACTCCAGCCTGTTCTATGAAATCACTCCTGGTAGTACTCAGGGGAACCTTTTAGGACACAAGGGATTGGACCCTAGGTCAGTTGAAAGCAAGACAAGTTTTCTACTTAAGATACTATATCTCCTTCCCTATCTATTCTCTTTAAAGAAAACTGTTTTCCCACCTTTTATACTTTCAAAATATATAATCAGTTCTCTCTGAGAATTTGTTATATAATGTTATAAAAGTCTGCGTATTAATCTGACCTAGTAAAGTAGGACAGCTTGATTAGAAAATATCAGCTTTATGTCTTTTTTAATACCTGTACCCAAAATAATATTTTAAGCTCAATAGGCCCTCAAAATACACAAGTTGATATATAAGCACATACAAAGTGATCTTAGTTTATAAATTGGCTTTCTATTTATCATAGATTTACCAAGACTATAAAAACTCATTCTTAATTTGCAAATTATAATTACTTCCTGAACTAGAAAAAATTCAAGTCACTTATGTATGTACTTTTTACATATATAATAACTTATTACTTGTGTTAAATATTCACTCTTTATGTTGGTGAGCCTCTTCTGATACCAATTATTTATATTTTATTTTACTGTGTTGAGTGCCAATGTAGCCTAGATCTGCAATTTGGGATCACTCTTGATAGTTCTTGATAGTTATGGATCACATATAGTGCCAAGTATTGAACACAATTGCATAAAGGCAAGGTCCTT
Source organism: Suncus etruscus (assembly GCF_024139225.1). Lineage (NCBI taxonomy): Eukaryota > Metazoa > Chordata > Mammalia > Eulipotyphla > Soricidae > Suncus > Suncus etruscus. The sequence continues at coordinate 148,090,722 of NC_064849.1, read as the reverse complement.
CCTTGTGCTCTCTCTCTTGTCTAAGATATCATTCATTTTAAGATACATGTAATTTCTCTTAACATAAAACTAAGATTGCTCCTAATAACCCAAGTACGTTTCTCATGATCATATTCATTTTGAATATTCTCTGCTGTCTATCATTAAAAGACATATAGATTCTCTAAAGTTAAAACATAGAAGTTAAGACACTTTCTAATGGACATCACTAAGGAGTGGGCATTTTAGATTTTCATGGAAAAGCCAACTGTCTGGAGAGTATTGCCTGATGAAAACTATGATTCACAGAAAACAGTGAAAAGGGAAGAGTCAGCCTAAATTTCAAAGTCAGTTTCTTAAGATAATATGCACATCAAATATTAAATGATAAATTTAATAAGTCATTTATTATTATCCCTTTCAATGTTATATGATTATGTTATACAGATATTCTTTGTTCTTGTATAACTGAAACTCATTTTGACTTGTTTAGTAACTTATTTTCTCTATCCTGAAAGTTGTGTGTATTTTAATTTTAATTGTTAAAATAAATTTATGTTTGTATACTTTTTATAGACCACAATCCTTTTCATAGAATAAATGGTTCCTTCTTTTCATTAATAGCACTTCACTTCTAGAAATAGCAAACACTGTCTCTTTTCCTCCATTTCTTTTTTGTACGTTTGTCTGTTTTTTGGGGGGGCCGCACCTAATAGTGCTCAAAAGTTACTCTAGGCAGGCTCTGGAGACCATGTGGTATTTCAGGGGTTGAACCCTGGTCGACCTCTTGCAAGGTGAATGCCCTAGCCCCTGTGCTCTCACTATGGCCTTCTCCCATTTTTTTAACAGTTTTCTTCTGACCTTAATTTCCTCCTGATCAGCCTAAAATCTCTGGCTGATGGTTTTTCTTACAAGCATCTCAAGTCCTGTGGCTCATATTTCCTCTGCACTATCTTACAACCATTAAGCCCCATATAGTGCCAGGAATTCACTGTCTGTTTATGTATTCCAAGAAATACTTATCAGAAGAAAAAATTAGGACATTGGTGCTTACAAATATATAACTTCTTATTTTAAAATTATTATGTTGCTAAGTAAACTTTAATGCCTTTGTTAATATTCTTTAATAGTTCTTATGTTCCAATATTTTATAATATCTTGAAACTAATATTAACCTTTACTTCCAATACATAAATTTCTCTTACTTGTGACTGAAAACAAAAGATCCTTTGAATATGCCTCCTCAACTCCTGCCTCTAATCTTTAAAAAACAATAATTTACTCTTCAAACAGCATAATCCGATCCCCTGATCTTCCCAAGAAATAAGTATTTATTTAAGAATAGACATATGTTGTGGGGCCGGGTGTGGCGATAGAGGTAAGGTGTCTGCCTTGCCTGCACTAGCCTTGGACAGACCGTGGTTCAATCCCCCGGCGTCCCATATGGTCCCCCAAGCCAGGAGCGCAGGAGAGACTTCTGAATGCATAGTCAGGAGTAATCCCTGAGTGTCACCAGGTGTGGCCCAAAAAACAAAAACAAAACAAAACAAAAAAGAATAGACAATTGTGTGTTATCTATATTAATAGTTCTACTCAATGATAATTTTTATTGATAAGCATCATAATATAAAAGAAATAGAAATTTTAATAAAATGCTTACTATCGAATACAACAACCTATATTCTGTGAGATATCCTTCTGTTTTTATTGGCATTAAATACCTTACAAATGAAAAGGAATATGACTTACAGTTGATTTCTTTGAGTTTTTTTCTCAACTATATTTTTTAATCATCTTGCATTTGAAAAAGAAAGAGAAAAATGAAAAGTGAATTTTATCTGCTTGCCTTTTGCTACATCAGACTTCTTCATTTTTTTCTTTTTTGTTCCTTTAGGTCTCAAGCTTTATAAAGAATAATATACATTCTGGTTTCCAGCCTCTTTGTAACATTTGACTCCTGTTCATTAAATTTGCTTTGTTGAGAATAATCATCTTCTAATCATCAAAGCTATAGATAGCTTTTAAGTTCTAATTATCCTTGATCCCAATGATACCTTTGACACTATTTACCAATGACATTATCATATCTTTTAAAGTTTGACCTTTCTTAGTTCTGATAATGCAGCATTTTCTTAGTTCTCTGCTCACTATGTGATGCTATTTGTTCCACTTTTGGAGATTTACCTTATTACAAGCCTCTTAAGTTTTAATGTTCTTCAGTATTTCTTTTACCCACTTTAGTTGCAAGTTAGATGTTTTCAGAATGATCTCATTCCTTCTCCTAACAAATGATGTCTATCTTTTGAATTAATATACATACACAAACATACATACACATCTATGAATATATTTACAATTTTCATATATAAGGCATAAATCTCTGTTAACTTCCACAATGTGTTATTGTCAGTATATCTTGCTTGATTTTAGTAACTAAAACATAATTACATTTATGTTAGTTTACCTTTATTCTTCATATACATATTATACTAAGATAGTGCTACCTCTGAACAGGTTATCCTAGTCAAAAACCTTCCTTTCATTCTACTGTCCATCAGTTATCTAAAGCAACTTACAAATTCCTTCTAGTCTATTGCACTCTAAGACCATTTTAATCAGTTTGCTAATGCTTTCTTTCCTTGAGTAGAACCATGGAATCCTGATTCCAATCTCTTTTAAAATTATCTTAGAATTATTTTTCTAAAATTGCTATGCTTTTCACAATGTACAGGATGAAGAAAATCGTATTAAATATGTTTTTAAGCTTATAGACTTAATTTGTCATAATTCTCAAGGCTTTTTGTATCCTACCATTCTTTCATTAGTAGATATTTTAGTACAAGCATCATGATTTTGTTTTGTTTGAAGGTTTGAGGCCACACCCTCCATTGTTCAAGTATTAGTCCTGACTCTAATCTCAGAAATCCTCCTGACAGTCTCAGAGAATCATATAGGATGCCAGCAATAGAATGCTGGTCAGCTATGTGTGAAGCAACCTTCCTACCTGCTATACTATTATTTTAGGCTCCCCAGCATTATGACTTTTATTGGCCATAAGCCTCACACACACACACACACACACACACACACACACACACACACACACACAGGTAAATGGCATTTCTCTCCTCTAAGTCTGTAGCTTACTTTCTCTATTTAAGCATAGAAGTATTAAATTTCACAGCTCATCTCCACTAGTTTAATAATTCTTTGTCATGAAGATTATACTTAGTTTGTTACTGGAATGCTGTTTAAAAATTTTGAGGATATTTGGAATAATTTAAGAACATTTATGAATAATTGTGAGGGCTATCACACAAAACATTTGGGGACAAGTTGAAACTTACTGGTGAGAAAATAAACAAACAAAAGAACGGGTAATTATGTCAAAGATTGTGGGCTAAAGCTATTTTAAAGCATAATAAGAACTCTTCATATAGATTACTCAGTGAATTAAGTGTCTTCCTTGAAAATATAAGACTGTAAATTTAATACCTACTGCCGACACATGTGAACCTGGAACTCTGTTGTTTGTGCTCAACTCTGCTCTATGAAATTCCCAGGGCTGAAAACAATTTTTAAACACATTATAGTTGTCTTATATGTGTGGACTGAAACAAGAAGGTGAAATACCAGGAAGATCAACAACTAAAACAATATGCTAACAATCCAGGAGTTCAACAAACATTTATATAAGAATTTCACTGGGTCCTGACAAGTACCAGACTGCCCAGAAGTACCATGATTTAAAAGAACAATGCCTGGGGACACTATAGCTGAATGCACAAATACCACAACCAGATATGCCACCTCTGATGACACTCACAACAGTGCGTGTGAGAGAACCTGGCATCTCAACAATATCAACAGAAGGGAGAAAAAGAGAATATACGACAATATTTAAATGATCCTAGTTTTAAGCTGTTTGGCCACAGGCTAGGTGTCCATATCACTAATTCATATGACTGTTAGAACATTAGTAATTTAGCCATAAACTCACTGAATATACATTTTAAGTAAGGAATTCTATTATTAATAAAAGAACTCCATAGTCATACTTTCCTCAAATACTCTACTCATATTTAAAATAGACTGACAATTTCTGTTTTTAGACTTTAAAATTATAACTACATTTTATTCACAAATTTTAATCTATTCATGGGTGACTAGGAAACACTATAAGATGTATGAGATCTAGCTTCCTCTTCTCATATGTTCCTATTGCTCTGTCTTCCCTCTCTTACAATGCCCCCTGCTCAGATACCAGATGTGATCCCCCCAACCCATCAGGCACACAAACCATATCTCTGAAATTCTCTGAAATTATTAGAGTGATTTAGTAATAAGGATATTTATTATGCTTTTTACTGAAACATATAACTCTAGAAAACAAAAGACTTCAGAATTCAAAGAAATCATACTCAAACATATGTTTTAGACTGTAACTAACAATTTTCAAAACTACTTTTGTTTGAAAAAGTGGAGTAAAAAACTATTTAACACAGCCCAAATTATTATTATTATTACTATTATTATTATTATTATTATTATTATTATTAAGTTTTTGGGCCACACCCAGTGATGCACAGAGGTTTCTCCTGGATATGCACTCAGAAAACGATCATGGCTTAGAGGACCATATGGGATGCCGGGGATCCAACTGCAGTCCGTCCTAGGTTAGCGTGTGTTTAAGGCAAACGTCCTACCGCTTGCGCCACTGCTCCGGCCCCTAAAACAGCCCAAATTATAACAAATTTATAGGGCCATAGGTTTTGCTAATTTTCTGGGAAACATCCTATATGATTTGAAAAAGTATTTTTGCCTATTTTTTTTAGACATAGGAGAAATTGGAATTAAAGGGTATTTTGCTGAACACAGAAAATATCTTTTGGCAGCTATAAAGTGGTCTGAAATGGGTTAGAAAATTTAAAGGATATCTTTAAATAAAATAAACTATAAAATGGAATTTACTTGATCTCCGAGAAGTGTAGATTGGTAATTAGTGTTTATGTATATATAAATGATTTAGGTAAGTTGTAGGCAATGGAGGAACTTGAATAATTTTATACATATATAAAGTAACGTGAAACCACACACTAAAATTACTCATTGCTTCATAAATTTGTAAGGGAATACATGAAAAGATGGATAACATTTAAAGTAAGATAAATGATCAGGGGCAGTTTGTTGAATCTATCAACAACTGTTTCCTATGTTTGCAAACCACAGATTTTGGCGTGGGAGTACAATTATTGGAAGATTTTTATATCTCTTTCCATTGAGCTGAAGATCAATAACATATCAGACAGAAGGTAAAATTTCCCAGAGTTCAAGATTTTTAATAAATATCAGCACGCTATGCTCTGGTGGAAATTTGAATTGATATTTATAAACACATAAAGAAAAAGAAAAAAGTGTTATTTTTCAAAAGCATATTTGAGTGTTGGACACTTGATAATAAATTGCAGGTAGATTTAAATTATTTAAATAATAAATAACTTAAAACTCTGTCATGAATCCTTTTAAAGTGTCTCCATATATCTGTATCCTATTAATTATTTTCATGTAACTAGCAAAATGTCTACATTGCAGTTATATTTAATAAACGTTTTTCAAACAAATGATGATGATCATTGGTTGCTTTTATTTTTGTCCCATTAATAATAATTAGCCAAATATTCAAGTTTACTTACTATGTATAAAGTGATAGAACTGGCGAAAAGAACAGGGTTTATTGAGTAATGTCTTTTTAATCCTTAAAGCAACGCTTAGCAAACGGGATTAAGATCTTTTCTTATATAATTCTGGAGTTAGAGAAAGCTATTTGACAATATTCAGTAATGCTGAGAGTTAACTCCTGTTTTTCTTTCAAGGATCATTTCTGGGTGGGATTGGGGACAAAATGTGGCACTAGAAACAATATGTTTTCCTGGAGGCAAAAATGAAGATTTCTTTATGCAAAAAAAAGGTGCCATAAACTCTGCACTAACTCTCTGCTCCAGTTTACATCATTTATAAGTCAAACTATATATTTATAGGTTAAATAATTTTCCCAACTAGTAAGTGATATAATCAAACACAGGCAGGCTTTATAAATCTTTTTTTTTTGCCATCTTATATATTCTCTATTCTTTTGGGGACATATTTAACAAACATTTTTGAAATGACTGTAAGTGCAAATAACTATTAAAAACAGAATCTAAGAATGGACCAGACATTAAATATGGTTATTGCTGTTACTGGCTTAATTATTTTGGGCAAGAACATGGAAAGATATACAAATGAAAAAAAGAAGTAAGAGATAAAGAGTGAAGATATTCAGGAAAGAAACAGATACAATATTGTGTTTTAAATATGTGAGACATAAACAAAAATAGTAAGAGAATAAGTAATAATTAAAGAACTTGAGAACTTGTTTGGGGGCCCAGAGAGATAGCACAGTGGTGTTTGCCTTGCAAGTAGCCAATCTAAGACCAAAGGTGGTTGGTTTGAATCCAGGTGTCCCATATGGTCCCCGTGCCTGCCAGGAGCTATTTCTGAGCAGACAGCCAGGAGTAACCCCTGAGCAGTGCGGGGTGTGGCCCAAAAACAACAACCAAAACAAACAAACAAAAAAAAAACACAAAAACACAGAACTTGTTTGGAGCATTGAGGATTGAATGTATCATGATAGAAAGATGAGATATGAATAGAGTGGGGGACCACTCAGTTGGAAGGTGTGGTATTGGTGTATAATATGTAGAAAGACCTATCAGTAGTATTGCTGTAAATCATTGAGCCTAAACTTTTAAGTTTCAGAAAAGAGAAAACAAAATTAAAGTAGAAGAAAATGCCACAGTAAAACCCTTTTCTGTTTTAGATATGGAATCAAGTAAAGCCTTTGAATTAAGGTAGCATTGGTGTAGAAATATAAAAAAGCAAAGTATGCATATACTTAAGGTAAATCTGTTCTAGTCAAAGAAAGCAATTTTATTTGAGATGTACACATTTATTAAATTTAGAAGAGAGTTTGGTCCACACACAGTGGTGCACAAGAGCTACTCCTGGCTCAGTGTTTAGGTTCTTCCCAGCTCAGTGCTCAGAGGTTATTCTAGATAAATAGCTGACATTCAAAATGTGCCTAGGGGGGGGAAAAAAAAACAGGCTCAACTGCATGCAAATTAAGCACCTTAACCCTTGTACTATCTCCCCAGCCATAGGGGAAGTGATATACACAGAAGGATGTCCTATTTGCTGAGAGCTGTGAGATGCCAGTGTAACCAGAGTATATAAGAAAGCAAGAAAAAAAAATGGAAACTAAGCTGTAGAGGAGGCAATGAGCCTTTGGGTCATGATATAAAGACTGTATTTTATTTTAAGTGGATTGAGGAGCTATTTGATAGCAAATATATGTGAAATTATTATAAAATTAATAAGCACACATGCAAACATCCTGCTAGTACAGACATTAGACTGTTTATAATAATTTGTAAAGAAATATAAAGAAGTTAAATTCATAGCCATAAAACAAAAAGAATTTATGTGAAAATATGAGAAAAAGTTAATATATAGCCACTACATTGTGGTACATAAAATATAGCATAGGAGATTTATAATTATGGTTATATATCAGTGATTTAAATTTACTGATAATCTACTTATTCTTCACTGTGTTTTAAAAGAATCACTGGTAAAGTTAAAACAAAAAGAAACAAAACAAATACAAATAATATACAACACAGTTATAAGATAAAAGAGTAAAAGTAAGAATTTTAATTCAAGGCAATATTTATACATTTAGATGTTTCTATATTACAATACAAAAGAAAAGTAAGCCTAATTACAATTCCAGGAGCAATAGAACAAGCTATAAAGGTGAGAGAAAAAAATCAGGAGATATTTATAAAGTTTTTCTTTCCCATGTTATTAATTCAAGAAATCACTTTCTTTTAAATTGATATGTGACAAACCAATTAAGTCCTAACACTTTTTTTTACTATATTATAGAAACTGAAGTCAAAGGTTTTAGATCCCCCTGTGACTTATTTCTTCATTTTTGCATTTAAAATTTGTATGTTATTTTTAGAAATTAAACAATACACTTTTATTTCATAGTGAAACACAAATGTTTTTTCTGGAAGTAAAAATTATTCTGAAGAGTTTTGAACAGATTTAAAAATAAAACATATAGTATTTATACATACATGAATAACAGGGATACATATATAATATCAATTGGATTAATAATCTAATATCTACCCTAAGATTCTAGAAAGCTAATAGTATAACAAGCTCCATTTAAATAAAAAAAATAAAACATTTGATACTTAAATGGGGCCAGAGTGGTGGCACAGGGCGTAAGGCATCTGTCTTGCCCACACCAACCTAGGAAGGACCACGGTTTGATCTCCCAGCATCCCATATGGTCCTCCAAGCCAGGAGTGATTTCTGAGTGCATAGCCAGGAGTAGCCCCTGAGCATCACCGGGTGTGCCCCCCCAAATAATACTTGAGAGTTAAAATAAAAAATAAAAGCATGAAAATATAGTGCAATTAAATTAAACTGAATAATTTTGAAAGGATAATAAAATGGTAAATATCAAATAGGAATAAAGAAGGAAAAAGAGAAATGAGGCAAGTTATAGTGTCAAAATAAATTAAAGAGTTCACTGTAGATCCCATTCCCAATATTAAAAGTATCATAAGGAACTTTAGGAACACAAAGTTTGGATGAAATTAACTTATCTGATGAAAACTATAAACTTCCAAAACGGACTTAAAATTAAACAAATACATTGTAACCTCCTGAAATGTTCTTTTCCAAAAGAGAAATAAAATTGCTTTTAACAGGGTCACATAAATATTTTAGAACTGAAAAAATACAATATCTGAAATTCTCTATACTAAATATAATGGAGATAACAAAGAAAGAATGAGTATATGTTCCCATTATAATACTTCCCCACCACTTTTTATGTATTTTTAGTTATCTAACTACTATCCATCAGGGTTTCCATTTCATTTACGTAAGTCCTTTATTTCCTGAAAAAATAGTTTAGTGGAGATGAAGTTTTTTAATTTATTTTTCAAAAAATTATTTCTTTGTATAACAATGTATCTTATGACTGATTTACCAAAGTGGGCCTGTGGTAGTCTCATGGATATTCCCTTTCATCAATCTTTATTTTTCTCTTGATGCTTTGAGAATTAGTTTATTATTTTGATGCAAGACATCTTAATTATAATGTTTCTTGCTATCCCTGTCTTAGCTTATTACTTTAGTACACATTTAATATCTGAGGTCAAATTAAATAAGCCCTCATGTACTAGTTCTTCAAATGTGAATTCTTTCCCTTTCTTTTGTGTCTGAAACCCTATTATAACTGGTTATGTTTCAGCAAAGACTCAAGATTCTTTTGATAAGAGAGATATGACTTATTTAAACACAAACTGATTTGAACTGACAGGGGCCTAATATGTTTATCTGATAGGAGAAAGTGCTCTTGATAATTGTCTTTCCACACTCAGCTAACACAGTACTGGATTGCCCCTCAAAGATTTGACCAGTATCTATTACTATAAAAATTGAGTTCCAATATTGTATTCACAAGCTACACTACCAGGGTAATCAAAATATTACCTGTTAATAACACTGATCTGTTTTTAAATCTTGTAGTTTCTTACCTTCCATTCCAGATTTTAGAATGATAAGATTATGGTGCTGGGGGCTTGGCACAACCCTCCACCCAACTCCCCCAGCCCACCTGGTAATGGTTTTGAGATCTCTTCCCCATTTTAATTACTTCTCCTGTGGTAGAGTTTTTCTTGACAAGAGCATATTCCATCTATTTCAGTTCACTTATTTTGTCACTTTCTTTGAAGACTTTGTTGTTGAGGTCAGAACAGTTTCTGTAAAAACTAATCTAAATTTTGGCATGTGGGTTTTGAACAAAGGGTAAAGAGTTCTCCCTATCAAGACATCGTTATTGTATTTCAAATTTTTTCTTGTTAAATGTTTTCAATGAATACGATAATGATCAAGATAAGCTTAATCAATTCCATATAAACTTGTAATTTTCTAGAAACTATATTATTTTTGGTAGGAACCAGACTACAGCATATAAAATGCTTAAATAATATTGCACACGGAAAATTGATATGTTATTAGGAATCTGTTATCTTAATAACATTTTAAATAAAAATAAAATAAAAGTCATTTTGTTGATCCTGGAAGCCTAATTTGAATCAAATAGACTTTGGCTGCCATGTTGAAACTTACAAAGGAAAAGTAGTCAAACTTAACTGAAACCAAAAAATACATCTACTTTACTTTTTTAAGATTGTCAAGCAATGCAGTTTCAAATAAATGACCTCACCTAGTTACACCATTCTCCTGTTTTATATCAGCATCATTAGAGAGAGGATATGAGAACCTCTTGAAGAAAGGACATGCCAAAGATCCACAGGTGAAAATCTCATAGATTGGGGGTCATAGCATGAGATTAGGGGGATTATTGAGTAAGATAGGGGACAGAGGCCTCAGGAAAATAATTAGATCAGTAAAAGGCCATACTCAGAAAAAGACTGATAAAAACATATTTAGAATCCCAAACTAGATACATGATTTGGTGGCAGAACATAGTTCTCCCCCTCCCCCCAGCCTCCGTGGCAGAACATAGTTTTAAATGTAACTGATATTTGGTCTTTGCCACAAAAGAAAATGAACACAGAAAACCCTCATGCAACTGACAGACATATCTTGGCACTGCATCTTTGGTTGGGAACTAAGTTATTGCTTCTTTATATAATTAACCTAACCATTTACTTTTCAAGTAAGTGGTAGTTCTGAAAAAACTGATCAATTACAACTTTTTCACAATATAATGAGAAAGTCATTTCATAGGAAGGGTTAAAAGAAAGTTGTATAGAAAATGAAGATTAAAAAATAGTCAAGTCTATAAAAAATTCATAGTGGTGATAAAATTTTAAGTTTTCATTATGTACTTGGTGCAGAAAAAGAACTCAGTATATGCACAAAGAAGCATGTCAAAATGGTTCAGTTTGTTCCCAGGGCTCTGACACCAGCTGACTTCGATTAAATAGCAGTGAGCTGGAAAAGCATTCTGGGTATTGGTATGCAAATGAGTTCACAAAGCATTTCTTCCTATGGCTTTGGAATTCCCACAGCCACAACTACAATGAAACATATACTGTAGAGTTTCATTCTAAGCAAGCAAATATGACTAAAACTGTCTTTTCCATAAATTTGATAGAATCCTAAGTTTTATGTGGGAGAACAAAAAAGTATTACTTTAACTACAGATTTATTTTTTAAATGTTTCAAAGAAACAGGCACAAACACACATCACATAACCTTCGATCCTAATTTTTCAGCCCAACATGCTACAAGAGCCTTTTCTGCATTAGGACATTTTTATTAGGACTTTTTTCATGTGCACTGAAAAAATGATAAGGTCAGCAATAGTCAAAGAGCACCAAAACATTGTTCAAAAAAACTCTAAAACATTAGTTTTGCTTAAAAAATACTGTTCAAATTATTTAATTTTATATCAAATTAATTGTACATTGCAGCAACAACTAAGTTTGTTTAAAGCTGAAGAAAATCATCACTCACCACAGTACAGAAATCCACATAATTTTAAATTATTTTTATATCTTATGACTTAACTGTCAATATTTCTTCCTCTAAATAACATGAGTTATAATGAAGCTCAAAGAAGAAATTAATATATTACAGTGGCCAAGCTTTAATTGTGGGACTAAGGATTTAATTTTTCTTACTGTTTAACTCTACCTTTTTCTCATTCTATTTTCTACATTAAATAAAAGTCATTTATTCTAAATTTACAAACTGAAATGCAAAGTAATTTTGCTAACCATTCTTTTTCTGAGTAAGCCAAGATCACTTTGGAGCATAGCCCTGCAGGGGACCTAACAGGGAATTTCCAAAAACATTAATGTATTCAGAAAAAAATGTCAAAATAAAGAAAGCCTATAAACATTGTCTGTGGGAAGCTTTTCTGTGGCCTTCCCAAATGTAAAACCAGCTCTCATTTTCCCACAGAAGCAGGATCTATTTCTGCCATCTAGTGACAAAAGGCCAATGTACCAATTAAAAAGAAAATATTTTCTAAAGACTTAATAAATCAATCGTTATTTTACATTTTCACGTGTACACCCGCGTGTGCACCTATATATGTGTGTATACACACATACATATTAATTAAAAGATGCCTTTAATGAGATAGTCAGAATATATAAAGGATTTTAAGTGTTGTTCTGAATAAATTCTGAAATTTCTGTAAAATATAACTTCAGATATGTGAAATTCCTTTAAAGTTGTCAAAGCAGTTCCACATGTATTATTTTCAAACAGGTCCAACGTTCAATTTGAACAGTGGTCCTGAGTCAAATGCCTAAAACCCAAAGCTTACCTGCTTCTATAAGCACATAGTCACCAGTACAAGGCTCATTTCTACTATTTATGAACTTTTTATGTCTGTTTATATCTTATGACCTTCTCTACATTAAGTTAGGGTAGATGAAAACTAAGAGAGTACTAGTGGTATACTTGCCTTGCATGTTGCAATAGTGGCCACAAAATTAATTCAAATACCTTACATCACATATAGTCTCCTGAACACCATCACTGGTCACTAGTGATCATGAAACCAGAAATAACCTCTGAGCATAGCTAGATGTAGATCAACCTCTACAATATCCCACCAGAAATTTGCTTATATGACTGCATTAAGCTGAAAGCAGTAAATTAAAATTGACTTTATTTAAAGCATCCTCAGTATGGAAATCCATATGGTTATTATACCTGTAAGCAAATATAGAAGTACCTGGTGTCTACCAACAAATATAGAAGTATGTGGTGACAAGAATATCTATGTTCAAGAGAGATGTGAAAATATTTAAATCACAATTGTCAATATCTAAACTTTGGTTTCAAAGCTTCTCCTTTTAAAGCTGAGTTTAAAGTCTTTTGGGGGGACAGTGCTGGTTTTGGGGGGCCAAACCTGGTGGTGCTCAGGAGTTACTCCTGGCTATGCATGCTCAGAAATCACTCCTGGCTTTGGGAACCATATGGAACATGGGGAATCAAACCACGCTCCATGCTGGGTCAGCCGCGTGCAAGGCAAATGCCCTACCACTGCACTATCACTCTGGTCCCCTGAGTTTGAAGTCTTCAGGAAAAACAAAATCAGCATCTTCTTGATTATTTTATATAAATTTGCTGATTTTTCTCCTCTAAATTATACCTAGTATAAATGGCAATTACTTTATATTTGCTCAAACTATTTTTTCTACATCAAAAAGGTTTAAAAATTAAAGAAAAGAGCAGAGGGAAATTGAAAACATGCATTCTACCACTAGGCAACCAAGAGGACATTGACTATTGAGGTGCATGTGGAGATTTAATCAAGGAAACTTGTGGAAGTATTATATTTTTTCTCTTTTCACAATACCATATCTCTACTTACAAGGTAAACCTTATTTATTTTGCTGATTTTATTCTTAAGACTCGGATTGTTAATTTTTATATTTCTTGATTCTTTATTCATCTACTCCTTACAAATTAAAATACAAAAAAACCTACTATTTGCAATTTTTTCATGTTTTAGTATCATTTGTTACATATATATATATATGTTTATTTAAGCACCGTAACACAAGTATGATTGTAGTTTGATTTCAGTCATAAACCGAACACACCCCCGTTCACCAGCAACATTTCCAACACCAATGCCCTCGATCACCCTTCTCCCCACCCCCTGCGTATTCAAGACAGGCATTCTACTTCTCTAATTCATTAACATTGTCATGCAAGTTGTTAGTGTAGTTAATTTCCCTAACATCTCTCAACACTCTTTGTGCTGAGGTGCATATTGTGAGCTGGTCTTCCAGCCCTTAACTATTGTCTCTGGAATTATTACAAAAGTGTCACAACTTTTTTGAAACCCATAGATGAGTGAGAATAGTCTGTGGCTATCTCTCTATCTCTGACTTATTTCACTCAGCATAGTAGATTCCATGTGCATCCATGTATAGGAAAATTTCATGACTTCATCTCTCCTGACGACTGCATAATATTCCATTGTGTATATGTACAACAGTTTATTTAGCCATTCCTCTGCTAAAGGGCATCTTGATTGTTTCCAGAGTCTGGCTACTGTAAATAGCTCTGCAATGAATATAGGTGTGAGGAAGGTATTTTTGTATTGTATTTTTGTGTTCCTAGGGTATATCCCTAGGAGTGATATAGCTACATCATATGGGAGCTCAATTTCCAGTTTTTTTTTTCAGGAATTTCCATATTGTTTTCCATAAAGGCTGAACTAGACGGCATTCCCACCAGCAGTAAATGAGTTTCTTTCTCTCCACATCCCCACCAGCACTGCTTGTTCTCATTCTTTGTGATGTGCTACAATCTTTGTGGCATGAAATGGTACCTGATATTTATTTTGATTTGCATCTCCCTGATGATTAGTGAGGTGTAGCATTTTTTCAGGTGCCTTTTTCCCATTTGTATTTCTCCTTTGACAAAGTGTTAATTTCTTCTCCCCCTTTTTAGATGAGATTAGATGTTTTTATCTTGTAAAGTTCTGTCAGTGACTTGTATATTTGGGATATTAGCCCCTTATCTGATGGGTATTGGGTAAAGAATTTCTCCCATTCAGTGGGTGGCTCTTGTATCCTAGGCACTATTTCCTTTGAGGTTCAGAAGTTTCTCAGCTTAATATATTCCCATCTGTTTTTCTGCTTCCAGTTGTTTAGAGAATGCTGTTTCCTCCTTGAAGATGCCTTTAGTCTCTATGTTATGGAGTGTTTTACCTACGTATTGTTCTATATACCTTATGGTTTCAGGTCTGATATCAAGGTCTTTAATCCATTTGTATTTTACCTTCTTACATGGTGTTAGCTGGGGGTCTGAGTTGCTTTCTTGCAAGTGGCTAACCAATTGTGCCCACACAACTTGTTGAAGAGGCTTTCCTTGCTCCATTTAGGATTTCTTGCTTCTTTATCAAAAATTAGGTGATTGTATGCCCAAAAACATTCTCTGAGTACTCAAGCCTATTCCACTGATCTGAGGATCTGTTTATATTCCAATATCATGCTGCTTTGATTACTATTGCTTTGTAATACAGTTTAAAATTGGGAAAAGTATTGCCTTCTATATTCCTTTTCCCAGCGATTGCTTTAGCTATTCATGGGTGTTTATTGTTTCAAATGAATTTCAGAAGTGTTTGATCCACTTTTTTGAAGGATGTCATGGGTATCCTTAGAGGGATTGCATTAAATCTGTACAAAGCTTAGGGCAATATTGCCATTTTAATAATGTTACTCCTGCCAATCCATGAGCAGGTTATGTGTTTTAATTTCTGCATGTCTTCTCTTGTTTTTAAAGGAGGGTTTTGCAGTTTTCTTCGTGTAGGTCCTTCATGTCTTTAGTTAAGTTGACTTCAATATATTTGAATTTGTGTGACAATAATGTAAATTGATTTGTTTTCTTAATGTCCATTTCTTTTCTATCATTATTGGCATAAATTTTTGCACGTTAATTTTGTAGCTTGCAGGATTGCTATATGAATCTATTGTTTTTAGAAGCTTTTTGCTAGAGTCTTTAGGGTTTTCTAAATATAGTATCATGTCATCTGCAAGCAGTGAGAGTTTGACTTCTTCCTTTTCTGTCTGGATATTCTTGATATCTTTTTCTTACCTATAGCAAGTATTTCTAGTAATATGTTAAATAGAAGTGGTGAGAAAGTACAGCCTTGTCTTATACCAGAATTTAGAGGAAAGGCTTTTAGTGTTTCTCCATTGAGGATAATATTTGTAATAGGTTTGTGGTAGATGGCCTTATCAATATTGAGAAAAGTTCCTTTCACTCCCATCTTAATGAGAGTTTTTATCAAGAATGGGTGTTGTACCTTATAAAATGTTTTATCTGAATCTATTGATATGATCATATGGTTTTTATTTTTCTTGTTGACACTGTGTATAATGTTGATTGATTTACAGGTGTTAAACCATCCTTGCATTCTTGGGATGAAACCTACTTGATCGTGGAGAATGACAATGAAGCATTGGATCCTATTTGCCACAATTTTGTTGAGGATATGTGCATCTGTGTTAGTCTGTAATATTTTTGGAAGCATCTGTCTGGTTTTGTTATCAAGGTGATATTGGATTCATAAAAACTATTTGGAAGTGTTCCTGATTATTTTTTTTAATTTCATGATAGAGTCTGTAAAGGATTGGTAATAGTTCTTCTTGAAAGTTTGAAAGAATTCATTAGTAAATCCATCTGGGCTTGCGCTTTTGTTTTTGGTAAAACATTTGGTTACCATTTTAATTTCCTCAACACTGATGGGGAGTTTTTAGATATGCTACATCCTCCTTATTCAACCATGGAATGTTATAAGAGACAAAGAATTTATCCATTTCTTCCAGGATCTCATGTTTAGTGGCATACAGTTTCTCAAAGTTGTCTCTGCTTGCCCTTTGAATCTCTGCAATATCTGTAGTGATCTCCTTTTCATTTTTAATACGGTTTATCAAGTTTCACTCTCACTCTCTCTTTGTGAGTTTTGCCAATGTTTTATCAATTTTGTTTAATTTTTTAAAGAACCAACTTATGCTTTTGTTGATCTTTTGAATCTTTTTTTTTTTTCAGTTTTCACTTCACTGATTTCAGCTCTAAGCTTTGTTATTTCTTTCTGTCTCCCTATTTTTGGTTCCTTCTGTTGATCATTTGCTAATTGTATAAGCTGTGTCATTAAGCTATTCAGGTAATACTCCTTCTTCCTTCCTGATATGTGCTTGAAAATCTATAAATTTTCCTCTCAGTATCTCTTTTGCTGTGTCCCATAGATTCTGATAGTTTGTGTTTTCATTGTCATTTGTTTCCAGGAAAGTTTTCATTTTCTTTTTTATTACATCTCAGACCCACTAGTTGTTCAGTAGTAGGCTGTTTAATTTCCAAGTTTTTCTTCTGTGTCCCTTTGAAGTTCACATCTAATTTCAGAGCCTTGTGGTCAGTTTAGGTAGACTGCAAAATTTTTATCCTCTTGATTGTATGGAGGTATGTTTTATGTGCCAGCATATAGTGTATCCTGGAGAAAGACCCTTGCACAATGAAGAAGAATGTGTATCCAGGTTTTTGGGGATGGAGTGACATATATACATCTATATATACATGTTTATATGTATATATAGATGCATATATATACTAGTCCCCCTTCTTCCATTTCTCTTTTCAGGGCTAATTTATTTTTGTTGGGTTTCATTTTGGTTGACCTATCAGGGCAGTTTTTGAGGTTTCCCACCATTATTGTGTTATTATTGATATCCTATTTCAAATTGGTTTTAGTAGCATTTGTAAGCTTAATATTATTAACCTTCATTCATTTATGTGACATTTATATATCTATTTACTACTAATAGTAATTCATAACTCAACCTACTATTGTTATATATTACTACTATATACCCGGTACTATATCTAAATACCCAACTATCAGTGTCTTTATATAAAATAGAACTAGCATCTCAAAATTAATATATCTAAATTATGTACCTTGATCTTCCCTCCGATATTCCTACATACCTTTTAGAATAGCAGTTTATTGGGCAGGAGAGATACCACAGCAGATAAAATACTTGCAGTTAGCTAATGCTAACTGGCATTAGATATATCTTGCAGATTATATTTTATTTATTTATTTATTCAACTGCAAATTTTAGGTGAAGAGATAATATCTGTGTTCAAATGGAATAGATTTTGTAAGCACAATCTGCATACTAAGTACTTGTTTTATTGGAAATAGGTTCAAGTATATCCAATATATTTATAATAAAATAATTTAAAAGTTTGTAGTCAATTTATATCAGAGGTAAATTAGTGAAATCCTTAGTTTATTTTAATGAACTGACCATAATAAATTTAAGTAAATATTTAAAAGTACAAATACTATGATCAATAACTTTTCCCAACATAACCCCCAATCATAGAAGGTATAGCTTAATACCTGGGGAGTATAAGTTCCTGTTATCAATGATGTTTAATTTTTTTCATGTTTTCTTTACGTATTTTCTCTATATCTTCTCTTTCTCTCTCTCTCAGAAACACACACATCCACAAAGCACACATATATAGTTTATTTAGAATATTTTCACAGGAACATCTATCTGTATAGGTTGTTAAATGTTTTTAAACATGTACTATAATAAAATATTGGATCAAATCAATTGCTTCTTTTAATTGCTATAATCCTGTGTACAAGTATGCATGCTCAAATTTTGTTTATGAGAACTGTGGCTCAAATTTTGCGCTTAACTAAGTGAACTGACCAAACCAAGATATGAACTTAGATTAATTTTATGAACATGCCCACTGGGCTTGAAATGAGATTTACTGGGACTGATAAGAATATATTTTATCTCATAAATAGATAAGTTCTGTGCCATCTACTTTCAAAATCTGTACAACTTTACATGTATAAAATCAAATTACTCTTAAGACAACCATGGCCTAAGAGAAAAAAATTATAGTCAGGAATTTTCCTTTCGCTGGTTTTGATCTTTTGTCCCTCTTTTTGAGCACCAAAAAGCATGATTCCTGAATTCAGAGTCAGAAGTAAGCGCTGAGTACTGCCAAGTTTAACAACAATGACAAAAAAAGAAAAACAAAATTTCTTCAGCTGTTACCAATTATGATAATTTATGCTTCAATAATACAAACAAAAAGCTTGTCCTTTATTCACTTGGAAATAATGTCCACTATTTTGGCTCATAAGTCATTGCTCAGAATAAATTCTATGTCTATCTTTAACTCAAAAATATTCTGAAATTGTAGTTTTCTGCATGTCCTAAAAAATCAGTCATTCTAGATATTGGTCTATAAAGTAACCATAAAAACATCTGTGCTTCTTATTTTTTTTATATATATATATATATATATTTTTTTTTTTTAGGAAAAAACACCAGTTAGTGAAATGCACAGGGGGATTTACTTGGTTATGCCAAGTAACTAACTAGCTTTGCATCACTAGTTCTACCTCCCCATTTTATATATGATATGTGTGAGTATGGCATATAAGTAAGATTTAAAATGGCTCATTCTACCCTTAAACTCCAATGGAAATCTAATGTTAGAAACCAAAAATAAAGCACTTAAACGAAACAATTCTTAGTGTAGTGAAAAATGATGCTAATTATAATGAAAGACTGTTCTAAATTATACAAATGAATATATTTATTTATGTTTTTATTCTTTTCTGTTTACAACATATACGTATTTTAATTGTTTAAATTGTAAATAAAATGTGCACTTTCTCTATTTGGTAAATAATTCCGAGACACTAAAATGTTATTAACTAAACACTCTTTTCCAACTAGACTAGTACCAAATTAAATGGCAAAATGTCAATATGCACTCTCAGAAGTATAATGTTATATTCACAAGAGTATTGAGATTTATGTTCTAAAAATATAAATTTGTTCAGAAAATAATATTTTTATTAGACTAACTTTTACATATCAAGCACAGTTATTCATTAGAAAACATATTAGCTTAACCCTTCTAAATTTATATAAGAAAAGTTTCTCAATTATAATTATAATATATGTAAATATATAAATTTATATACATGTACATATATATGAAAAATGCATAAAATAAATATTCATGTTATTTTTAGGTTATTGGAATTACTAAAAATAATTGATGTATGTGTCAAATACATGATTGACTTGTTTTTGAACAGTAGATTCATAAAAGTAAATAAGTAAAATTTTTACCTTAAAATTAAAAAAATAGTAGCATATTATCTTTCAAACATTTTATCTTGATAACATACATCACTTATCTGCTAGCTCAGAGACATAATAAAGAATAAATCTTTCGACTGTATCTCTGCAAAATAGATGGTACTTGAAGTTTACTTATAATTTTTGGTTTGCTCATTAAATGTGAATAAAATTATCTTAAGCAATGAAGTTAAGAATATAAAACAGAACAACTCATAAAGAGATAAAGAGGACATTTATAGGCATTCTACTTCATTGACTTATTTATAGGCATTCTACTTCATTGACTTATATATAAATGATTTTCTCAGTCTTTCATCCTCCTTGACCAACTAAATAAAACTCAAAACTCTCTAACTCATAGAAACATCACCAAGAGAGGAAGTCATTATTTCTCAAGAAACTAATGCACATGAAAATACACAATTCTAGGACCGGAGTGGTGGCGCAAGTGGTAGAGTGTTTGCCTTGCATTAATATAGGATGGACTGCAGTTCAATCCTCTGGCACCCCATATACTCCCCCAAGCCAGGAGTGATTTCTGAGTGCAGAGCCAGAAGTAATCCTGAGCATCACCAATAAACAAACAAACAAAAAAACCTCACAATTCTGTGCTACTTTGTTTGTAGTTCATTTGTCCATAGTGATGCTTTTCACTTAGAAGATGAAATTAAGCAAACGATTATCATCAGTTTGCGAGTTTAATTTGGATGATTTTTTTCCAATCAGATTTTCTTCAAATAATCTAGAAGTATGTAATAGTTTTTAGAAGTTCTACCTGTATAAATTATTAAACTTGGATCTTTTAAAAATAATTAAGTTTTAATAACATTTCAATAGCAGAGTAAGGAAAAATGAAAAACAGTATTACATTACAAAAAGAGTATGTAAAATATTTTGACCCAAAGAAAACAACTTATGAGAACAAAAATTTAAGTGAGCAGATAAAAATAAGTGACCAAAAAGAAATTATTTCCATATGTCACTATATTATATTACCAGTGTCTAGTCATAGAAGTTCATTAAAGAACTATAGTAAAGAGAATATGTTGGTAAATTTAACTATGTGGTCAATAAACTCTACTATGTTTTGTGCTCATTAACTTTGTCTCAATTCTAAATATACTTTATCTTGTGCATTTCACTCTAAAGATGTTTTAGAACAATGAATATTGGAGTGAAAATTCAGCCCCCCAAAATGATGCCATGATGATATTAAAACCATGCCTTGAGATACAGGATATTTCTCAGAAGCTCTGAGAATCTTCCCAACAAGTGTAAGGCCATGTATTTTTATCTCTAATGCTACATATGTGTGCTGAGAACAACAATATTGACAACTCTGTTCTCTGTGATCTGTGACACCACAGCTGCTTGCATAACTACAGAGTATTACCCTTGGCAAAGCACCACAACCAAAATTAGTGGTTAATACAACCCCTGTAAAAATCAACTACTTCTGGCAAGCAGTACGGCAAGAACATATGTAAGCATCACATTAAGAACCACAATACTCTGAAGATCATTGTCACGAAATACCTAACACTGGAAAAAATCATAATCAAATATGCAAGTACCACAACCATGTGATCCTCAGTCAATGCAACAATAAAATCAACAATAGATTATGGGGAATAAAAAGAGAAGAAAATGTAAAAGAAGTATACCTTATTAACAAAATTAAATAATATTCAATATGGTGGAGAAAAAAAGGACATTTTACACTCACACAAAATAAAATCTCATTTAAAGGCTTAAAAGTGAAAAAAAAAAAACCAATATAGGTCCAGATATATTTAGTTAGTTAGTTAGTTAGTTAGTTAGTTAGTTAGTTAGTTAGTTAGTTAGTTAGTTGTTTTGCATGTGGACATTCTGGGTTCAATCCTTATCATCCTTCATTGTCCCGGTACACCACCAGGATTAATTTCTGAGTGCAGAGACAGGTATAATTTTTGAGCATCTCCAGGTGTAGCCTAAAAACAAAAGTAAAGAAACCTGAAAAACAACATAGAGCTGATGTAAAAAACGAGCCAAACATTTTATTAGGCATTAATATGAAGCACATATTATATATTCTATCTCAATGGTAGGTAGACTTCACAGAATATCTTCTAACAAGAAGCATAAATTCCTGTGGGAAACTTCTAAGGAAGTTAAGGAAACAGAAAATAAACAAGGGAAGAAATTGAGTGTAAGATTTCAGGCAAGATCTACAGGGGGTGTCTTCAGACTGATCCAGAGAATCTAAAAGTTGTTGTCTTAGAAGCGAGGTAAAATTTCAAGAACAGGTTTATTTAGGAAAATCATTTGTTTGCTCCCAAGGTTAAGTGATTTCAACAATGCAAGGGCAGTCCTCTGAAGAGAAGTGCAAGTGCATGCTATTCAAGGCAAAAGTACGTAAGTGTCAAAATGGCATATGTACCAAGATTGAAGTTGGAAATTGTGAGGTTTTTGTTATAGCACCTGCAACTCATAAAACGTTAAAACCAAGCACCATCTCTATCAGTCTAAATTGGCTATAAACAATTCAAAATTTGTAGTAACTTAAAGTTTCTCAAAATAATGGACTAAAATACTTGTTAATTATAGGCAAACATAAATCTACCGAAGAAGTATCTCCTTTCACCAATTGGATTATCAAAGATAGCTTGACTGGATCACATAGCATAGTTCTTTCTCCTAGAAAATGCATGTTTTTTGCATGAAAAATACAATACCCCAATATTTAGAAACATTAACAAAATATATTTGTCAAACTCCTTACTCTATCATAAATGCTTAAAGTTTTATATTTTCGCAATATAGACATATATAAATGATATTTCCTGATCTTAGTTTCATGAATAGTTAATAAACATCTTCAAAACAATACATTTCCTTTTTTACCTTAGAGATGGTGATCAAATTTCCTTCTTTGGACTGTTTTTTAGAAAGCTTGAGTCAAATTTGTGACCTACCTTTAGTAAGTGTATAGAACTACAGAGTAAATATTTTATGTACACCCTCAATCCTGACTCGATTTTACTTTTTTATTCCTATTTTCCCTTGACTTTTTATACATTCAAAATTTATTTCATCTTGCATGCATGTTTATGCATTTTGATAAATTATTTTGTTACAGCTCAAAGAACTGATAAATAACTAAAAACTAAACAGTCTGGGTTTTATCTGCAAGAGAACATAGTTCAGAGCTCATGAAACTTATTTCTTGAAGAGGTGAGAAATATTTGTAAATGTACAATCCTCCAATAACCCATAAAAATAAAGACAGTTTTAGTAATGTTTTTTGTAATTTAATAAAGATGTAAATCAAAGTTATGAAGAGAAACAAATTATAACATAAATTGAAAACACAGCACAGTATTCATAGGTTTTGAGAGATTAATATTGAGCTCATGGTAAAATCAGTTTTTAATCAATCTTATTTCCATATTGAAGAACATAGCTATTAATTAGTACTGCATTGTACAAGCACAATGAAAAATATTGGGATGATACACATATTTTCTATCATTTTCATGTCACATATATGTATATAAGAGACATAAAAATTAGTAGATGTGGGGCCGGTGCGGTGGCGCTAGAGGTAATATGCCTGCCTTGCCTGCGCTAGCCTAGACTGGACCACGGTTCGATCCCCCGGCGTCCCGTATGGTCCCCCAAGCCAGGAGCGACTTCTGAGCGCATAGCCAGGAGTATCCCCTGAGCGTCACTGGGTGTGGCCCAAAAACCAAAAAAAAAAAATTAGTAGATGTAGATGACAAGAGTTTATTATATATTTATTCATAAAGTAAGATTTCACTCAAGAGATCCTCAGAGTATATACTAAAACTTACTATAAAAACTAAGTCTAATGCAAAAGTACATAAAATCTGTGACTTTGAATTATAAGTTTATGAAGAAGCATATTCAAAATACTTAGGTACACACTATTTATTCAAAAATGCTAAAAATGAATCTCATTGACTTCCAATTACTAGTTAATCAGCAAACTGTAATCAGTTACTAGATGGATTGCTGAAATATTTTCCAAGAGAGCTATGAAAACAAAAGCAATTCTCCAAGGTATACGAATATCATTTTCTGCCCATCCATTCCCATTGGAAGTTCAATAGATACAAACTTGGAAAACTTTAACTTATTTTATTTAAAAATTAGCATTACATATTAAAATTACTTTGTAAAATTAAAGTATGGAGAAATGACCAGTTTGTAATCTACTATATTTAACTTGTATAAAACACAATATTTAAAGTGTGATGTGTAACACCTGACATTATTTAACTTGCATAAAACATAAGGGAAATGACTGAACAGAGGTAACAAGAATTTCTTTCAATTTTTCCAAGTTCTCAATTCATAACATTTCATAATTTTAAAAATCCATTCTTAATTGCTATGGCTAAAAATTACCACAACGTCTATTTAAAATTATAAAACATTAGTATTCTAGGAGGTAAACGAGGGAGATATGGGACACGTGCTGGGAACAGGGGTGGAGGGAGGACAACACAGGTGGTGGGAACGCCCCTCATTTATTGTCACTATGTACTGTAAATAATTCTGTGAAAGGTTTGTAATGCACTTTGGTCACAATAAAAAATTATTAAAAAATAAAATAAAATAAAATAAAATGCTAAGATTCAAGAGAGAAACTATTACAAATTTTCCTCCTAATCTTCTGATCCTGAATCATTTTGAGATCCAATTCTGAGCAGCTTTAAAGTACTTATAGACTGAAATGTGAGCATTTGTTATAAAGTTTTCTTCTGAAATGTGCTCACAATTATATCCACAAATCCAAAATTTAACTTAATTACTAAAAAGTTAGATGACAAAAATGCTGAGTGACAGAATTATGTAAAATAACATATATAAGAGCTTAGAAAATGAATAATTATCAGATAATTAGCAAATAAAAATCTTCTTAGGATTGTACTTTCTGGGGCCCGAGATATAGCACAGCGGTAGGGCGTTTGCCTTAGACACAGAAGGATGGTGGTTCGAATCCCAGCCCCTGGGACTGCCAGGAGGAATTTCTGAGCATATAGCTAGAAGTAGCCCTTAAGCGATGCTGGTTGTGACCCAAAATCAAAAAAAACAAAAACAAAAACAAAACAAGATTGTGCTTTCTAAGTGAGAAATGAAGTATGAAGGATACTTTTGGCTCTGTTTTCAGGAATATATCCAGGCATTTTTTTTTTTTTTTTTGGAAACATGCTGTGCTAGAGATCAAACCCACACCTCCAGCAGAAAGAATTGCTAAGCCCATTGAGCTATATTCCTTCTGCCCTATGTGAGAAATTTTACCTTTTTGTTGTTGTTGTTGTTGTTGTTGTTGTTTTATATTTGGGTCACACCCGGCAGCGCTCAGGGGTTACTCCTGGCTCTATGCTCAGAAATCGCTCCTGGCAGGCTCTGGGGACCATATGGGATGCAGGATTCGAACCATTGTCCTTCCTCCATGCTATATCTCTCCGGCCCTGAGAAATTTTAGCTTTAACAATCTACTTATTCCTTGTACAGGCCAACTTTAAACTTTTTAAATTAGCTAACATAAGTCATAGTTTAATTTAACAGTTCATAAGAATTGTGTCTTATATCTTCTATAGTTAATTTAGACTTAAAATAATAGAATTAAGATATGAATTTATCAAATGTTTAAGCATACAGAAGTATTATATTCACAGTTCAATTTTGAAATTAATAAAAGAGTGATAGGAAATAAATGTCTGACATATTTTATAACCCTTCTTTATATAAAATTTTAGCATTCAATCTATAAAAAGGGTTTAAAAAACACTTTCTCAAGTTAAACCTGATCAGATGGAAAGTTTTACGAACATTAATAAATTGAATGAAGAGTTTTAATTAAAAATTCTTGCTACTTTCAAATGATGCTGAAGAGTAGAATTCTGATCAATTGTTAACTGCCAGTTGGGAAATTTTCTTAAGCTGTTTTTAATATTTCACTTTCATGAGTACAGCACTTAAATATGTTGCCTACCAATTTCAAATACAAATTCTGTTCAATAACAGTATTAAAATAATGCAATAACTATAACAAGTTTCTGTAAGTTTTGTTTATAGACTTTAAATGTAATGCATGAAATTCAATCATTGAATTAGCAAAGCTTTTTATCAAATTACTTTAAATAAATTTTCATAGCAAGCACATTGAAAAGGAATTATGATGTACCTGGTCAATAAGTTAAAGTTGTGCCAAGATGGCAATTGCCTCTGATTATTTCAATAATAAAAATAATATAAATGTAAATTTTCCATAATTTTATCTGTACTAATTTTTAAATTTGTTTATGTTTATATTAATAGTTAAAGGTTCTAGTTACTTAAAAAAAGTGTGGGAGCATTATTACAGCATTTGAATATTGTTTAAAATAGGATATTTTGCTTTGTAAAAAAATTTCCACATTAATCATTAGATCTGGTTCTTAAGATATTTCACTTATGTAAAAAGCAACTTCTCACCTTGATTATAAAGAAACATACATTACATAAAGTTTAATGGTTTGCTATAGACACAATATCAATGATGCAGAGTACAGGTCATTTCTCCATGTTTTAACTCTTCACACAGAGTACAGATCATTCTCTTGTCATTCTTTTCCCACATTTAGGTACTTGTGAAGAGGCTAAATCTAATTGCCATTTCAGCTAAACATGAAAATAATTAGCACCAAGAGAGGAAAAGGTAACCCAAGTTCTTTATAAAATCATAACAAATACTGTTTTTTTGTTTATTTATGCTTGTTTGGGACCACACCCAGCAGTGCTCAAGGTTTACTCCTGGTTCTGCACTCAGAAATCACTCTGGCATGCTCAAGGGACCGTATGGGATACTGAAGATTGAACCCAGGTCAGCTTGAGCAAGACAAACTGCCTGTCCACTGTGCTATCACTCTAGCCCCTGAAATATACTGATTTTTGCTTCTTCTGCAAGAGGAAAACGAATAAACAAAAAGAGCATTTATTGCAAAATGATCCAAAAATGTTTCCTAGAAGAACCTTTACTGAGCAATTGCATTTATGATGAAAAATTATGATTGTGATGAAAAATTAGGCACTTCAACTCTTACTCAGAGCTCAGCTACATAAAACTCTCTCTGTCTCTGTCTCTGACACTTCTATCCATCTGATCTCATTTTATAAAGAAAGCTGTTTTGCAATTCACTCTGAAATAAAAGGTTACATGACTAAGACAAAGTATAAATTACATAATTTAGCAGCCAAAATACATTACAAAATTAAATGGAAATCATGATATTGTACAGAAAAGATACCATTTAGAAATGGGAATATCTTCAAATAAGACACAGATGTGTGTCCTGGAGACGGATCCAATTCTGTAAAACCAAATAAAAACACAAATACAGGTTGTGATTTTTTTTTAATTGTTAACGTTGAGGACATATAAAATGTCCCCAAAAGCAACTCCAAGAGAAGCCAAAGAAATTAACTACAGACTTTAGAGCACTATATAAAAATTTTATCAGAATTTTGGTTTGTGAGTACTGTCAGGATTGCTTTAGTATTTCTTTATTTAAAATATCTCTTTCTTTTATGGAATCAACTTGTCACCATATTTAGACTAAAAACGTTGGTACTTAATATTCTTCACCTCCTTTATTTTTTTGTTTCATGATTTTATTGTACTAAAAAGCAACTTTTTGATTATGTATTTTTTACCATCATCCAAGTGTTCTTAGTTATTTTTTGTTTGTTTTATTTGTAATTATCTGTAACTATTATTATCTACTAAAAATTTTAATAGAACATATCTGATGTTGATAAACTTCATTAGCTTTGAGTTGTCTTAGAAAGCTTTTATTTCTTCATGGAAATTAAATAATTTTACAAGGGTGAATATTCTTAGAAAAACAGTTTGTTTTGTTCTATTTGTTTTGTTTGGGGAGAGGAGGAATTGGGCCACACCTAACAGTTAGTGCTCAGAAATTAATCCTGACTTCAGACTCACTGACCACATCTGGTAAACTCTAAGAACTATCTAGACTGTGGAGGGTGAAATCCAGGTTAGTTTTATGAAAGACGTGGAACTACATGTTGTATTGTTGCTACTGCCACTAGATGAAAGTTTTCTTTAATCTCTAAAACTGTACATATGTCATTCTAATCTCTCTTAGCCAAAAGAGTTTCAGCTGAGAAAATGTAAATCATGCTAGTGTGATAAAGGAGCCTTGGTACATTAATATAGCTACACCTTAATTATTTTGGTTAAATGTATATAATTTAACAATGATTTATCATGGTGTATCAATCGTTGTAATTATTAGTCCATATCCACTGGTGCTCAGGAATTACTCCTGGCTTTGATGAGAACATTATGCAGAGCTGAGGATGGAACCCAGATTGCTTCATTTAAGGTAAGTGCATAACTACTGTATTATCTTTCTATTCCAAGCTCTATTTGTGTTTAGAAATATGGGCATTTATTATATCAGCTTCCAGAACTGCTGTGATTAGTTCTCTTCTTAGACTTGGAGATCTTCAATTATTTCTCGATGACTTGGCTCTCTGAATTCTCTTGGAATTTTCTTTTAATTCCCTTCTCACTTCAGTGTTTTAATATACATATTATAATAGTATTCTCTTCTAGGAGCATTTGAAAGCTCTATAAGAAATTCATTATGTTCCTAATATCATTGTGTCACATTTGAGTTATTACAATTTATTATCAATTCTTCATATTATTTACAGCTTTATTAGGTCTACTTATTATGCCTTTCACAAAAGTGTGACTTCATATTCAACACTTGTATTTGAACATTTTTGTACCTTTAATCTCTTCACTGGATCTTAGCCAAATTGCCAAGAAGAGATACCTTTAATCTATTTGATTTTTTTCCTGAACTGGAAAAGGAACCATCTTAGTATGAAGTCCCTTGCTATTACTCTCTTGTGCTACAACCTGATGACTGTCCAAGCTCTAGGACTATGATAACATATCTTAGGTAAGCTTAGCCATGGGCTTCTAGTAGTTATTTGGAGACAGAATGTTCTGAATTTCTAAAGAAGCAAATGAGTGCCTTAGTCAGTCAATCTACATCCTATTTGTTTCAAGAGGTAAAAGTTGCTAAGCAAGTTCTAAAGAATGTGGGTGAGGGTGGATCTTAAGGCACATTGGAGGTGGGGCTTCACTTCCATGCAGGGGTCTCAAACTCAAGGCCTGTGGCCGTTTGCAGCCCTCCGTACAACATTTTGTGGCCCTGTCCTAGAGGAATCATTTTTTGTTTTGTTTTGTTTTGTTTTAGTTATTTGGGTCACACCCCCCAATGTTCAAGGCTTACTATTGACTTTGCACTCAAGGATCACCCAGACTTTGCCTCCTGCGGCCCCCAGGTAAATTGAGTTTGAGACCCCTGAAGTCAGCTAAAGTTACTAGAATCCCAATATGTAGTTTTTGTTTTTAATTAAGTAATTTTTTATTTTGACCAAAGTAAATTACAAATCTTTCAGAGTAATATTTTAAGGACATAGTGACATTGAATCAGGGGCATTCCCACCACCAGTGTTGTCCTCCCTCCACCACTGTTCCCAGCATGCATTTCATATCCCCCTCCTTTGACTCCCTGAGTGCTAGTATAAGTGTCCCTTCTGTGACTATCTTGTTACAGATTGGGTTTCAGTTCTGTTGTTGTTGGATTTGGATTTAGCGTTTAAGTTTGATTTTTTTTTGTACAGTTCTTATTTTTTCTTCCTTTTTCCCTTTTTGCTTAAATTGATATTTATAGCCTCTAGAAGTCTAGAAGGAATCCTCCCATTACATTCTTGTTTAATTTTTACCCCCCTTTTATTATCATTCTTTCTTCTTCCCCTCCAAACAGAACTACATAACTGAACCATCTTGTCCTGCTTCACAACTTGAGGGGGAAAAAATGGAGGGTACCAAGACCAAACAAGTGTATGAACTTTGAGCAGAAATTTAAAAAAATGATCATACTTAAATACCAAACCCAATATGTAGTCTTAATATCTAACCTAAACAAGTTCCTTTATTCTAAGGGATGATGCATGCTGGAGTTCTAGGAACTTTCATATCCCTGATACTGCCCCTTATGTGATTGAACCTTAACCACCAGTAGCACCACCTTTCTCTCTTAACACACAGCTTCAGAGCAAAATACCCTACACTGAAATTGTTTGAACTCTGATGGTAAGGATGCTGTCAATTTTCCACATAGTGTTTCCCAGGTTATTAGAGGCAGGAACTATTCAAGTGCTTAACCTACCGTACTATCTCTGCTCTCTGTTTACAAGTTTATATTAGACCAACATCAGCAATTTGTATCGGTTTATTCCTCATCATTGATGTTGTGCATGATATAACCAAGTGCCCCCGAAGTATTGAGCCTTTTCCTTTGTGGTCAATAGTACATATTGTCATAATTTCTCAGATTTGTATTGTGTCAATTAAGTAATTCAGTTATAACTTCCCTTTTCTATTCTGATAGCATCAAACACCCTTGACTACTTCTCATAAATTAATTAGATATAAATTATAGGAAATATGCAGTTTGTTTCTGGCTATGTTATATGTTTTCCTGAGACAGTCTAACTTGACATGATATATGAGCAAGTCCTAATTATTATTCCTATTGGTTTATTTACTCAATTTACTCTTTCTTGTCACACATTTCTCCTCTGAATAGACAAATTCTTTGAAACACAAACATATCACTATTTTCCTTTAGGGAAGTTTTAAATTAGCTACCTTAGAATGTAATTGGACACATGAAACATTAAAATATCCTAGATTTATGTTTTGGTGATCTTATTTCAATATGTTGTTTAAATCTCCTAAAGATTATAAAACAGATTTAAGATTTAATGAAGGTACATTTTAAAGTCAAATATTGGCTATGTGAATTTTACCAGTATTTATTCTCTTCCACAAATAAATACAGGGATCAATACCTTTTACCATAGATAAAAGAGTGGAAAATATAATCTTTTTTAAAATAATTTTTATTGAGGCCCATGAGAATTACAAATCTATTACAGTTATATTTAAGGTACATAGTGGCAGTGAATTAGGGCAATTTCTCACCACCAGTGATGGTATAATCTCTTTTCTATGAGATAATTTAGCATTTAACATGTTTAGAACTTATGATTTACCATGTCACACATACAAAAATAATTCAGCTAACCTGATGTTGAAATATAATTTAAATTATATAGTTTAAATTCAAACTTAAATGTAATCAATCCAAGTCTACCAGAAGATTAAAAAAATTTCAAAGCCTTTAAAAATGGTAATGGTAATACCATAATGGTAGCTCAAATGTTACTGCAAGGAACCCTGAATTCAGTCCCATGCTCTGTGTGGTCTTTGGTATCTTCCATCTACCAGTAAGTCCAAGCACCTCCACATTGACAGAATGAGCTCCAAACTATGAGGAATATGTCATCAATCAAGTTTTACTGAGAGTGGTTCATATCCTCTGAATTATTTGTGTGGGAGTGGTCACTAAAAGAAAAGAAAAGGAAGGAAGGAAGGAAAAAAGGAAGGAAGGAAGGAAGAAAGAAAGAAAGAAAGAAAGAAAGAAAGAAAGAAAGAAAGAAAGAAAGAAAGAAAGAAAGAAAGAAAGAAAGAAAGAAAGAAAGAAAGAAAGAAGAAAGAAAGAAAGAAAGAAAAGAAAGAAAGAAAGAAAGAAAGAAAGAAAGAAAGAAAGAAAGAAAGAAAGAAAGAAAGAAAGAAAGAAAGAAAGAAGAAAGAAAGAAAGAGAAAGAAAGAAAGAAAGAAAGAAAGAAAGAAAGAAAGAAAGAAAGAAAGAAAGAAAGAAAGAAAGAAAGAAAGAAAGAAAGAAAGAAAGAAAGAAAGAAAGAAAGAAAGAAAGAAAGAAAGAAAGAAAGAAAGAAAGAAAGAAAGAAAGAAAAAGATAGAAAGAGGAAAGAAAGAATGTGGAGGAAAAAAGAAAGGAGAAAATAAAGAAGGTGGAAATATAAAAAGAAGGAAGGAAAGAAAGAGAGGAGGGGAGGGAGGGAAAATGAAAGAAAGAAATGAAAGAAGGAAGGAAGGGAGGGAGAAAGGGAGAAAGAGAGGGAGAAAGGAAGGGAGGAAAGAATGGAGGGAGAGAGAGAGGGAAGAAGGAAAGGAGGAAGGGAGGGAGGAAATGAGGGAATAAGAGATGAAGGAACAAAGGAGGGAGTAATGGATGGAGGAACAAAGGAGGGAGTAAGGGAGAGAGGCAGGGAGGGAGGCAGAGAGGGAGGAAGCGAGAGAGGAAATGAGGGAGGAAGGAAGGAAGGAAGCAAGGGAAGAAAGAAGGGAGGAATGGAGGGAGGAAGTGAGGTTCGAGGAAGTGAAAGAGGATGGAAGAAGGAAGAGAGGAAGGAAAGGAGGGACAAGGGAAGAAGAGAGGGAGGAAGTGAGGGAGGAAGGAAGGAAGTAGGAAGGGAGGAGGAAGAAAGGAGAAATGGAAGAAAAAGAGAGATGGGAAGGGAGAGAGGAAAGTAGGAAGGAGGAAGGGAGGGAAGAAGGGTGGAAGAAAATAACAGGCTTTAAATTGTACATTTATATTTCATAGCAAAGCACAACTCAAGGGCTGAGTACCATATATATTTTTGTGCAGGAAACCAATCTCTACTGCTGCCCTTATTATGGTCCCCTTATTATGACCAAGAGAAGTTTCTAAGCATTGAGCAACGTGACAGATACAGATATAAATATAGATATATATAAATATTGATATAGAAAACTGTGTACATTTTATAGGATAATTTTCTTTTTAAAATTACCCACATGATTTTTGATTTAGTATATTCTTGTATTAAATAAGGATTATAAAGTAAGTATAAAAATAGCTATTTATATTTTTATGATATAAAAAATTAGATCAACTTTTACAAAACATCCTTTAAGGCATAGTTTTCTTAGTAAGAAATTCTGGCACACTTAATAAAGTAACAGATGCTACCTCAATGAATACAAAATAAAAGAACATTCTTCTTTCACTGGGCATTTGGCAGCTCTGAAGGGAAATCAGGCAGCTGGGTCACAGCATAGAAATTATTTAAAAGTCAAATATGCTCACCTTACACCATATGCTAAAAGAAATTCCAGATGTATTAAAAGTTTAAAATTTTAGAAAATTTAACCAAAGAAAATGAAATTAATATTCAATACTTATCGAAACTGACAAATAAATGTTTTTCTATGCTTTGACTTTGTAATGGCAACATAAAGGGAAATATCACAAAATTTTATTGAAATACTAGAAATGTTAATATTAAAAACAAAAAATTTAAAAATTGAGAATGTTTTATCAAATGAATTATCATTGAATTAATGATGCAGCAGTACAGTTATATTTTCAAATATATAAAATGTAACATTCAAATTCTGATAGAAAAATGACAATGAATATGCAAGTTTTCTAGAATTTAAGCAATTAACTCAAAGAATAGTCTCACTAATCTATGGGTTTTAAGGAAAATTAAGGACATTATTGTAATAATGCCGAGAGACAGTAGAGATGAGGGCCAGAAGGAATGGCTCATAATATAAAGCTCTCCACAAAGAATAGTGAGTGCAATTAGGGAAATAACTACACTAACAAACTTATCATGATAATCTTGAGTGAAATAAGTAGAATGCTTGTCTCAAATACAGACAGGGGTTGGGAAGAAGGGGGCATTTGGGTTGGAATGTTGCACTGGTGAAGGGGGGTGTTCTGTTTATGACTGTTACCCAACTACAATCATGTTTGTAATTATGGTGCTCAAATAATGGTATTGTTAAAAAAAAAAGGAAAATATCAAAACTACTTTCAAAAATTCGCAAAATAATTACTAATTATAATGAATTATTAAACTATATAAGATAAAAATTTTTCAACTATTCAAATTTTAAAATATGTTATCTATTTGGCCTGTGACAAAAATTAATTAATAAAAGCTGATAAAATACCTTGTTTTCACCATTTTATTCTTCCCTGATAACAACATATATTGCTATCTAATTAAAAAAGCTATTTGCTAAACCCTTGTCAAAGGTATGCTACTATTTAAAGAAGTCTTGCCCAAGGAATCAGCCATTTAGAAAAAGTTTAAGACACTGACGAAACAGTTCTTATCAAATAATTGAGGATCCACATATTACATAAATCCTATGGATATCTATCTGGCTACATTTAGAATAATAATTATAAATACTATCAAAATATGAAAAAATACTAATTATTTCTTAAAGCAAAGTTATATGTGTCTGATTGTAAGTATATTTTAATATGCTTTTAAAATCTGAAGTATAACACACTAAAGATCTCTAACTATAGTCGATGTAAGTGTATATGTTTTACAGTTATCTTGCTTTCATATTTTCCCTAAAGTTGGTTCTCTATAGTTAGACTTTTATAGACTAACAATCAAATCTGTTTGTAAAAAAACAAAATTGAACATTGAAATAACAAGTGGGATAATTAAGATAAATAGAAAATGATTAACATACAATTTTCACTTCAGTGGCTATATGTATATATTTGTGTAAATATACGCATCATAGTGTGTGTGGTGACAAATTAAGAAAACAAAGTTTTGAGTTTTTATAAATAATTTATTTAAGCACCATGGTTATAAACTTGTTCATAATTGGGTTTTATCTAATCTTAAAAACTTAGAAAATATCATTCTAAGCAAATGATACTACAGAGTATTGCAATACAAATGGCAATAACAAAGTAATCACATTAAAAATGTGTGTTTAATGTACATAGACCAGTACTCTTTCATATAATAGTGCCCTCAATTTTGTGAAATAGGTATTTTCTGTAAAGAAATGGAAATTAGCTAGAGGGAGAAAAAAAACTCAATAGTTAGAATGAATGAGGAACTGAAAATAAATCTCTCTTTTGTATTTGAGCATGTTGTCTATATCCCCACCACACATGATGTTTATAAAAATGTATAAAAATGGGGCAATAATAATTTTCAGACACAAAAGAGAGAAGGACTGGAAGTTCCAGCTCACCTCATGAAGCTCATCACAAACAGGGATGAATTTAGTTAGAGAAATAACTACATTGTGAACTATCCTAACAATGAGAATGTATGAAGAAAATAGAAAGCCTGTCTATAGTACAGGCGGGGGTTGGTGGGGAGGAGATAGATTTGGGACATTGGTGATGGGAATGTTGCACTGGTGATGGGTGGTATTCTTTACATGACTGAAACCCAAACACAATCACGTTTATGATTGTGTAAACATAATCAAGGTGTTTAAATATAATATATAAAAAATAAAAAAATAAAATAAATAAAAATGGATCCCAGAATGGTAGCACAATAGTGGTGAGTTTGCTTTGCATGCAGTTGACCCAGGATGGACCCAGATTCTATCCCTGGCATCCCATATGATCCACCTTGGAAGGAGCGATTTCTGATCACAGAGCCACGCATAATCCCTGAGCACTGCTGGATGTGGCCCAAAAACCAAAAACAAAACAAAAAGAGAGCATAAAAATGTTTTTGACAATAACTTGCTGAAAATAGTTATCATGCAAAAAAATGAATCTCACTATCCCCTGACAACATTATGCATTCAGAATGTGCAAGCAGAATTGAATCAAACCTGTTGATATAACTTGAAAAAAATAATGTGTAAAGCACACTGATACTAGATTTTGAAAAAAATTATTAGTAATAAGCTAAATAATTTGAGAACTTAATTAATATATTTAAAATATTAGTCTTAAAAGGCTTCTGAGTCTTTAGTATAAAAATTTGCTCTCCCACATTATACATATCCTGTTCCTCTGGTCATCAAAGAATACACAAATAATTGTTTTCATTTATTAGATAGTGAAAAACTTTGCATATGTTACATTATTAATTTATAACTATAACCTTGTGAAGTCCTGACAATGGCTTTGAGAGGGTACCACATGCTCCTGAAACACTACTCGTCATACTTCCATTTAACCATAAATGTAACCAGGCCAACTCACAGAAATGCTATGTACAAATTCTCAGTATTTTTTATTTGATATGTAAAGTTAGTTATCTTCTCACTCATCTTCTTGCTGTCAAAGTGCAAAACTAAAAATGAGTAACTGTTAGCAGAATAAAATCAAACTACACCCAACGATGCTAATTATTCTGGGATATTTGTTCCGAATTACTGGTAGTGCTTGAGGGGGACCGTATGGGTGATGCAAATCAATACAAATACAAAATAAACACCCTACTCACAGTATTATCTCACCATCTCCTGATCTCATGTACTTTTTATTTATTTGTTTGTTTTGATTTACCCAACAGTGCTCAGGGCTTGTTACTGATTCTGTGCTCTGAGAACTCTCTCAAAAGCTCGGAGGATCTCACAGGATTCAGGTGATTAAACCTGGGAGGGCTGCCTGTAATCAAATGCCCTACTAGTTAATGCTCAGTAATCTTAACTAAGTCATTTCAATTCTCAAAGCCTCCGAACTTCAGTGATCTCATATTCATAAATCAAAATAACTTGTGTCTTTTAATAAAAAGAAGATCTAATATGTTAAACTATATTTTCTGGAAGTATACAAAAAATGTTGAAAATATAAACTAAAGTTTCTCAATAACTCAAATGGCTTTTCTGAGATGCAAGTACTCCAGAATCCATTGGAATTTAAACACTTATTTCACCATTTGTCTCAGCATCTCTTAAAATTTGCTACCAGGAAACTGAACTCAAATACTACATAGCTCAAAGTAGCCATTCAATAAGTTATCATGTTTTGTCATCAGAAATAATTCAATAACACTTAGTAAAGATTTATTTTATCAAGGGTATAGGAATATATTTCATAACCTAGTAGGTATGCAGAATTTTTAAAGGGAGACTCATTTTTAAATTTTAAATATTTAGGTCCTAGAGTCAGTTAACTTATGTTCCACTACTAAACCTACTACCTGGGGACTGAGTGATAGCACATCAGGTAGAGTATTTGATTTGCATGCAGCTGATCCAGGTTTTTTGTTATTGTTTTAATTTGTTTTGAGGCCACTCCGTGCTCAGGAGTTACTCCTGGCTCTGTGCTCAGAAATTGCTCCTGGCAGGCTCAGGGGACCATACAGGATGCTGGTTATTGAACCTGGGTTCATCCCAGATCTGCAGCTTGCAAGGCAAACACCCTACCTCTGTGCTATCACTCTGGCACCCAATCCAGGTTTGATTTCCAGCATCTCATATGGTCACTTGAGCCTGCCAGGAGTATCTTCTGAGCACAAGCCAGGGGTAATCCCTGAGCACCATCACGTTTGCCCCTGCAAAAACAAAACAAAACAAAACAAAACTAGCACTTATTTACTTTTCTGATTATGATTAATAATAATATCTGTTTAACTATAGTAAATCTATGAGCATATATGTTATACCATTTAAAGTCAAACCTGGTTTAGTATTACTGAAGTAAGATTATAATGTTCAGTAATATTATAATTTAACTTTTAATTATTTAGAAATATAAAATTTCTAAGAGAACATAAGTGATAGAAAACTCGAGTTATAAATCAGAGTAATTAGTACTATAATTTGATATTTAACAAGAATCCAATCTATTCTTTTTATATTTGATCTTTATTTTTAAAAGTTAATCGAAATCTTTTTCCTAGAGCCAAAAAGAACATCACTGAAATTGTCCATTTCATAAAATCAAGATAAAAATGGCTCAGCAGCTATCACCAAGGATATCTCTGAAGAGCATTGAAAAGGAGGCAGAGATGAATTTAAGACCCTCATTCAATCCATATAATACAGGTATTTTAATAAGATCTCCTTTTACCTCTTCTCAGAGTAAAAATTCCTCATAGACATCTGACCTCATAAAAAGAACCATTCTTAAATCTTTCTTTTTGGTAGGAAGATGGCTTGGTTTATGCACAGTGGCATATTAGGACTTGATGCTCAGAGGTCACTCATCTCTGATGCTGTTTACGTGATGCCAGACATTTAACCAAGACCTACTGCTACTTAAGGTAGTATTTCAACCCATATGCTCTCTCTCCTCTAAGATCTTTCATTATTACTAATTAAAGATTTTTTTCTTTGGTTTTTGGGGCCACACCCCTTTGATGCTCAGGGGTTACTTACTCCTGGCTAAGTGCTCAGAAATTGCCCCTGGCTTGGGGGGACCATAAGGGACGCCGGGGGATCAAACCGCGGTCTTTCCTTGGCTAGCGCTTGCAGGGCAGACACCTTACTCTAGCATCACCTCACCAGCCCCCAATCCAAAATCATTTTCAGTGAACCAGAAAAAATAATGCAATCGGCAGGAAGCTTGCCTTGCAAACAGTTGGCCTGGATTAAATTCCCAGCACTCCCTGAGCACTGTCAAGAATGATCCCTGAGTGTAGAACAGGAATTAAACCCTGAGTACAGATAGATGTGGCCTCCCAAAAAGAACCCCCTCCAAAAAAAAAGAATATTTTAGTGAAATTTCATTCATCAGCCAAATGAAATTTCAGACATTGATTATAAAATTTTATACATCAGCCAAATGAAATTTCAAACAAATAGAGTTTATAAGGTTTGGAGACAGGGAGTGGGGTGATCATAACCACTTCTACTGTTTCATTTTAATTACACAGTCTATTTTCTCAGCTACAATGAATTATAGAACATTGATTTATGAAGTTATTGAGCGGAATACCTTAATGAAAACAAACTCATTTCAATCCCATTTTGGCAATCGCTTGCATTAACTGAACTAGCTATATCATTAGGAGATCAGCCAGTCAGCAGTCATAAAGGTGCTAATTGTTAGATTTAACAGCACAGAAAATATATTCTCAAATATATTGTAAGTATGAAAAGGAAAACATATTGATAATATGGACATGAATGATAAAAGTTATTTTACATAATCCTACAGAAATAAAGCTATCTTGATAGAATACTTTCAAAGGAGCTATGTCTCTTGCTTTGAAAACAAACATGTTGGCTTTCAGTCAATATTTTCAGGGCTTAGCAGCAGGAGGTTATTACCCTTTGACAATGTTATGTTACACAGACATTATCTCCAATTAACAGAGTTTTAACTACAAAGATTTTTCTTTTAATAAAGACAACATTATTTTAAATAAATAACTACTGAAAATATGCAGTCATCTTAGCTCATTTACTAACACTGTGTTATTGCATTTATTCATATAAACACACACAAATGTGTGCAAACATAGACACACATCTGAATCAGTAATTTTTAAGTGATCTAGTACTATTTTAATGTATGACAGACACGTCGTGTTCTAATCTTTATATAATCAATTCACAGACATCTTTCTCATTCCAAAATAAGAAGAAAAAAAAAGAAGAGGAAATAGTCAAAATAAAATCTTTCCCATGTGACCAAGATATCCTGAGGTTTTGGATTTCCAAAATAAAATAAATAAAAATAAAATATTTATCCATTTTAATGCAGTGTTTTTGTCTTATTACATAAGGTATGATGGTGATAATTTTGGATGGTGGCCAGAAGCTCAAGGAAAAAAATTTAACACCCTTTCAATAGACATATAGCTTTTAACTATACACTGTACTGGTCTTATCAGCACAGAGCAGGGAAATGATTAAAATATTCCAGGCAAACTCAAACTTGGTTGTCCTTAGGTGAAAATGAAACATCATTCTGAGCTGAAACCTCCAATTATATAAGATAGGAAGTCACAGAAAGACATCAGATTCTTACACTGTCAGTCTACACGGCAGATGGTAGTGTCTGGCAATGCCTTTTTTATAACAGAAAATATTATTATAAAAATATCCACAGAAGACAATTTTAGTTCCTTGACTTAATATGTGGGAAAATTAGAGATTTCTATAGAAGTTAGAGATTTAATAATAGTATGAGCAGTAATCTTCTTTGAAATCTATGCATTAACTATTCTGTCATTTCTTAGAGAACTTTTTTTATAGTTGAGAGTCATCTGGTATTTTCATCTCCCTCTGTCTCTCTCTTTCAATCATATATTTGAATTCAACTTAAATCTAGATGTTTTTATACAACAGTTAAATCACATTAAAGTGTGTGGTGGTGATTACAAAAGAATTGCTTTTATCTGAAAGGGATATTTCCTTACAGATGAAGTTCCTTCAAGGTAGAATTCTTCTGAGAGCCACACTTTTGAGTGGCATGTTCTTAAGCATATTATATTATGTGTCAGTACAATTAGCTTATTATTCTGGATTGTGAAACGTCACAATAATGACAGATGACTCTGTAGAGAAATGGTCTGTAAAGCTATCTAAGACCTAGGGAATCCAGCCCTTGTGTGGAACAAAAGTCAAAGTTTTTTTGAGATCCTGTTTTGTAAATGAATATGGTGGGTTTAGATTCCCAGCTGGCTAGTTTATTTCAATTTCATGGTCAGGTACCATGTGCAGTGTGTATAGTTTGGGGAGTAAACAGAGCCCATGGGTGAGGGGTTGCTAAAAAGGAGGAAATAGATAAATAAACATGCCTGCCTGCTTTAGGAAAAGTACATAAGATGTATCAATATAGCAAAAGCAATATCTCCACAGATTTTTGAATGAATCTTACAGGCTGAACACAAGTCTCCCTGTTCTCCAAAATGTTTTATTTCAGCAAAGTGTATCTCAAACTACCAAAGAATTGAGCTGGGTCTAGTTTCATAGAATTAGCCTGAAAAATGTAGACAGTTATATCCACAGGATGGCAAAGACACAGTTTCAAAATGTGTAAAAAATGTTCTCTTAGGGGGCCATGGAGATAGCGCAGTGGTAGGGCATTTGCCTTGCAAGCAGCCGACACAGGACTGACTATGGTTCAAATCCCAGAATCCCATATGATCCCCATATCTGCCAGGATCAATTTCTGAGCACAGAGCCGGGAGTAATCCCTGAGCATCGCCGGTGTGGCCCCAAACCAAGGGGAAAAAAAAAGTTCTGTTAGGTAGGGCAGGTAAAAGAGTCAAAGTCCTAAACTACAATTTTGGAAAATGTAATGAGATAAAGAGTATTCTCTTTATCATAAATGCTAAAAGAGCATTCAAGAGTAAAGGAAGCTTTCTAGTGGAAAGATTATACAGGTTGGGTTTTTTTCTGCATACATTGGGTATTTGTAAACACTGCTTTTTTAATTTTTTTTTTGTTTTGGGGTCACACATGGCAGCACTCAGGGTTAATCCTGGCTCTGTGCTCAGAAATTGCTCCTGACAGGCCCGAGGAACCACATGGGATGCTGGAGATGGAATCCAGATTTGTCCCAGTCACGTCTTACCACTGTGCTATCACTCTGGCCCCATATACACTTCTTTAATTTTAAATTAAAATGATAGAATGGGATAGTCTGGGAACATTTAAAGATTGTTATTATGTATGCTAAACATTGTTTTGTGTATTGAAGTTAAGTATTGAAGTTTTGTATATTGAAGCTAAGTATCCTTATAGAAAACAGTATAGAGTGTTCTCAATAAACTTAGAATTAAGCTACTATAGACCAGCAATTCCACTTTTGTATATCTACCGCCAGGGAAAAAGTTCATTCAAAAGGACTTATACACACTATTATTCATTGCAGCATTCAGTACAATAGTTATAAGCTGGAATATACCTAGATGTCCAATGACAAGTGTATCATGTAGAAATATATGAATAGTGGAAACTACAAAATGTAAAACAATGTAAACAATGTAAAAAATGAAATCATGTTGAGGCTGAAGCGATGGCACAGTGGTAGGGCGTTTGCTTTGCATGTGGCTGACCCAGTTCTGACAGTGGTTGGATATTCCGGCATCCCATACAATCCCCAAGCCAGGGGTGATTTCTGAGCGCATAGCCAGGGAATTTCTGAACATCACAGGGTAGGCCCAAAATCCAAAACAGACAAACAAAAAAGAAATCATGCAATTTGTTGCAACAAGGATAAACTTAAATGTATAATGTTAAACAAAGTGAACCCTAAAAAGGGTAAAAATTATTAATATTGCTTTTATGTGTTATTTAGAATAACAGAATGAGGGGATGGAATAGACAATAGTTTAAAGGGAAAATGCCTAGATCATCCTTGGCCCCAGAGTATAGGGAAAAGAAAGGGAAAGAAATAGAGTGGAGAGGGTGAGGAGAAGAGATATGTGAGAACCAACAGGAGGCAGAGGTCAAGGGATTCAGGTACATCACTGGTACTAAGGAATGATAGAGATAAATAGCCAAACCTCAGTGTCAAAAACACTGAAATTATGAGATTCGAACTTCAACAACCAAACTTATAAAAGTTACCTGATAATGCATCAGATTGGGAGTGGGATAGTAGAAGAGGAAACATGGTAGAAAGAAGTTAAAACTG
Source organism: Suncus etruscus (assembly GCF_024139225.1). NCBI lineage: Eukaryota > Metazoa > Chordata > Mammalia > Eulipotyphla > Soricidae > Suncus > Suncus etruscus. The sequence goes on along the minus strand of NC_064849.1, from coordinate 148,048,604 downwards.
GTGATGGGATTGGTTTTTGAAAGCTGTATGTTTAAAACACAACTATAATTGACTCTAAATCATGGTGTTTTAATAAAATAAAAAATGTTTTAAAAATTATGTAGAGACTCCACCACGTTTGCCTACCAGGATAATGTCAGATCTAACTCTTGAAGAGATGAAAACTGAGCTGTGAAAATTTATGCATATATATATCTCACAGCTAATTCCACTGTAGCCCATTGGGAGATGTCAGGGCAAGTCCCAATCCCTGTCAAAGCCTCAGTAGCTGCACACACAGTCATACCCAACCAATGCTGCTAAACTAATGCTCCATTTATCTTCTAATCTCTTCAGAGAAACCTATCACCAAAAATTCCATGTATGCTTGTGCCTGACATCTTTGGGGCAGAGTGGGCCACCTCTCTCTGCTCCCGTGTGCTTCCTGAAGCCCTGGCAGCCACAGCCACGTTTCAGGACTGTAAACTATAAAAGCACATTAGCCCAGTTCCACAGATTCTCCAAGTCCTGGACCATGAAGCTGCACCTCCAAAATTATAACACTGACATTCCCATAGGAATACACCAAATTAGATGTAAAATTATCATAAAGTCTCAACAAACAAAACCAACAACAAAATCCTCAACTAGCAATAAACAGCTTAGTAAATTTTCAGACAGTGAAATTGTGTCCCCATTCAAATAAAATTTTCACAAACTATCTATTAATCAAATCTTTTGATGAACTCCATTTAATTGTAATGAACAATGTTAAATTGATTATTCATACCTGCCACAAAGTAGGCTTGAGGGAAGGTGGGAAACTGGGGACAATGGTGTGAGGAATGTTATACTGGTGGCAGGAATAGTGTTGGAACATTGAATTCTAGAAACAACTGTATTATTATTAATTCTATAAACCACTGTTTAAAATAAAGAAATTTGTTATTAAAATGTATAAAGTAAAAGGTAAATGGAGTCATACTAGTATAAACCTATAAAAATATGGGTCTTTTATGCAAGAACTTAGATCATACAACATAGTATTTGAAAAGCATGGCCATAATAGTTCTAGATAACCAGCTTGTCATAATTTTTTCTAGAGGCATTTTAGGAAAAACACCAGAGACAATTTAACTTTGATTTAAATCTTGGTTTACTAATCTTAATGAAACAGACATCTGTCTTGTCTCACAGAAAATGAACATAAAACTGCTCCATCCAGCTACTTATTGAATACTTCATTCTATAGCAATTTGTTATTGGGGATACAGACCCAGTTTGAAATACAGATGACAAACAGAGAAATTAGTTAATCATATAAATTCCTGAGTTTTTACTTGATAAATGTCAAGACAATGTAAACAATAGAAACTAAATTACTATAGGTAGATCGCACATTGTATTTCCTGATGCTACTGACACAATGAATTGTAGTTTGCAGAGGGGGCTGTTCTTAAAAAGTGTATGAAAAAATAGCATACAGAAACCATGGCTGTGTTGGTATTATAGCTATTTTAGTCAGCAGGCTAAAAAGGAATGCCTCTTGGTGGGAATATTTTCAGGTCTCACATTACTCCCATCCTGGTTCCATAATGATCTGGGCCCTAAATATCCCATGTTCCAAATCTAGGACTTGCATTGGTTCATTCTCACACTAATTTGACACTAGTCACATTATTTTCAGGGGTATAAGATATCTACATCTCATAATGCCCAGGGGCCTAGATCCTACAAGGTCCATTTCATGATACCCAATGCTCAGAAGACCACCAGTTTACCGCTGGTTATCTGTGGTCAGTTTCTCCTTTCTGATGGTCACTGCTCTTTGCCCTGCTGGTTTTCTCTTTGATTTATGTTCATTCATACATGTGTGAGAGCTTCCATTTGCATATTCTGTTTATCTGCATATAGGTGTGGGGCCAGAAAAAGAAAGTTACCCATCTAGTATACTCCTTTTAATGTGTTACTTTTCCCCCATTAGTTATTAATATTGTCCTCATGCAGGCAAGATTTCAAATGCCCAATTAAATTAACCTGTTGCCCCTCACCATCAGAGATAGGTGGTGATTGCCTTACCTTGCATGGAGCAAAGCCTGGTTTGATCCCTAAGGCTGGTTATGATTTCCCAAAATCTCTAGGGGTCACCACTGAATATTGAGTAGAAACAACTCATGAGAAACCCTGGTTGTGGCCCAACACCCTCAAAATAAAATAGAGTGCATGTTACATATTGTGGTGAGTTCATCAAGGTAAGAGTATTTTATGCACCTCTGGATACAACATGACAAATTAAACACAGCAAAATAAGTCATTAAACACTAAAAAATATAAATGATTTGTTTAAGATGTTTAATTTAAGATTACTGAAAGAATATATAAACTGGTGATGGGGTTGGATTAAAAATATGCATTCCTGAAACTCAACTATTAATGACTATATATCATAAAGCCTCAATAAAAACATAATTAACTTATTCTGGCAATTCAAATAGTATAATTTTCAGTTATTAAGTTGTAAGAAGATGGAAATTAAAGTAAACATTATTCATCAGTGCATAAAATAAAGTGAAGCATGTCACATTCATTTGCAAGAATATTTTGTATGAAAATAATGTAAATTATATTATTTGTTCTTTAAAAGTTATGTTAATTTTATATTTGCTGTATGAATAAATATACTGTAATTGACTCTATATTCTTCCTTCAAATGAAAAAAAATATACTTCAAAATACACTTTTCCTTTCTGTATTCAAATGTTCAAATTGTGCCAAATTCTACTACATTTTCTTAACAAAATTAAAACGAATTAAATTTATTTTTATATTGGAATATATTATGAACATTATTGCATCATAGATTCCTTGTGGGTAAGTGTTAAACATATAGCTGCTCAAATAAAAAATATAAAGTAGATAACCCTTCAAAATAACTATTATCTTTATTGCTCAACTGGTGCCTCCAGCAAGACCCTTATTTTCAATGTCTTTAACTTCAGTATAGTTTTAAAGGAAACCCATTTATTAGCCCTCTAGGTCCATGTTATGAGTTCTGTTTATGATTATTTTTTAGTACTTTGTCTTTTCATTAAACTCACTTATAAGTTCTCAGTTTAAATGTATTCTGGCTAATTTTGAAACTACATTGGTGGGGGCAGAGTGACAGCACAGAGGATAAAGCATTTGCCTTGCATGTGGCCAACCCAAGTTTGAACCTAGGCATCCTGTATGGAGCCCTTAGCCTGTCAGAAATAATTTCTAAGCACAGAGCCAGTAGTAACTTCTAAGTGTCATTGAGTGTGGCCCAAATAAATAAATAAACTCAATGGAATGTTAATAGCTGCAAGAAGATAATCTGCACAAAAATATCTGTTTAAAGCTTTCAATATTTCTTAATGAACAAAGTATTATTTGACAGAAACATGTCACTTACTGTGCAGCACTGATTGAAACACAAAAATCATATATAAACTAGATGTGTTATATAATACACATATATGTCTCATACAGTTCCTGTTTTTAAGACTTTAACACTGTTTGGGTTGGAAGTTATAGTTATATTACTAAATAAAACACCTTATCAGACTCAGATTCTGATATGATTGATATTCTAAGTTGCAAGCATTTAGAAAGGATAGGATTTGTAAAAAAAAAAAAATCTCAAGCTATATGAGTCCTTCAAAGTAGTGAAGCTTCTGAGCCCTTTTCAAAAAGATTTATGACTATTGAAGATTAATGAGATAAAAATTTCTTGGTCATGAGAATTTGAGCAATAAGCAAAAGTGTCTTAAACTGGAAGGCAAGGAAATAATAGACAATTCCCAATACCATCCCCAAAAGAACATAGACAGGTCAAACCTTGACCATAGCCAATCATTTCTATATTGACCTTACTACTCAAATATAAAATATCAGGCGATTTTAAACATACATTATTTAAGACATAAATATTTAAGCCATAAAATAAACAAATGCTAAAATTAAAAATAGTATTATGTATTAAAATATCACACTATCCAAATTTTTGTTCAAATATTTATATCTACTCTTTCAGTGTTAGAAGCTGAGACCAGTAAATGATTTTTACTTACTTTCACTTATTATGAATTGTGGTTACTCTTAAATATCATATACTTATAGTGAACATGTTTTCCATCAATAAAACATAAGTAGCACAAAATATAATAAACTGTTGTGTAAAAAAATTTTAGAACAGGGAAATCATTCAACAAATCATGCAACAAATAAACAATATTTGATAGTGCTTTTTGCTGGTTTATTCTGAAAAAAATAAGATATCAAAAAATAAGCTATTAACTATCTTAAAGTTGTAAGTGAAAAGAATTTAAGCATTTCTGGTTCATCATCTTTGAACCAACTTTTATTTTCTTCAAATTTGATGATAGTCTTCATCCATCTTACTTCCTCGAACAGAACCTATTGCCTGTTAAGTACATTTCTCTCCCAAGACTAGGAAAAACGAAAGGTTAAAACAATACTAGAATCCAAAGTAATGTTTTTTCATGTTTAGAAGATTTATATGAATATACATTTATAAAAGAAATCACCTAGGCCAAATCATCTTTGCTACGCACTAAAAATAAATACATAAGGACCATTCTTAAAGGACTATTTCATTGCCATCTTTAGAAAGCATGCTGCTTTGCCAGTCACAAGGTCACCTGGTCAAATCCCCTGCTTCTCTCTTTGTCTTTGCTCTCACCTTTCTTTTTAGGCATCATAATTTGCAAAGTATTCAATAACAGTTTAAGGCAAATAATGTTTCAACTCCAATCTCACCCCCAGGTACTGCATTTTCCCACCAATTAATACAGATTTACTCCCAAACCCCAGACTACATTCATATCAGCATATTTTTTAAGTTTAATTATTATAGTTTTGGAGGCTAGAGAGGTGGCGCTGAGTGGTAAGGCATTTGACTTGCTGGTACTAGCCTAGAACTGACTGTGGTTCAATCCCTCAGTGTCCCATATGGTCCCCCAAGTCGGGATCAATTTCTGAGCACATAGCCAGGGGTAACCCCTAAGCATCACCATGTGTGTGGCCTTCCCAAAAAACAATCATTGTAGTTTTGGTCATATGTTTAAAGCAGTGTTGGATTCGAGTTATAAAGAATGGTAGGGTGTTTGCTTGCACTTGGCTGACCCTGGTTTGATCCCTGTCATTCCATATGGTTCCCCAAGCTTCCGGAAGTAATTACTGAGCATAGATCCAGGAGTAACCTTTGATTACTACTGTGTGGGGTGTGGTTCAATAGATAATAAATAAAATTCTACACATGAGATATAGAGAGATAGTGCAGAAGGCAGGGGTTGCTTGCCCCTAGGTATTCCATGTGGATCTTCCAAGTACCTCCAGCATTGATCCCTAAATGCAGAACCATGAATAAGTCCTGAGTACAGCAGTGTAGCCTCAAAACTACCATATTTTCCGGCATATAAGACAACTTTTGAAACAAAAAGGAAGTCAACTGAAAATCGGGGGTCGTCTTATATCCCGAAAATGTTTCACTATGCCACTAAACGAAGATTGCCTGAATATTGCCACAAAACGAATTTTCCAACTCGGTCCTACACCAATCATTTTAAGGCTGCTCAGACCGCCTCTCTAACATAGCCAATCCAAGCAGGCTTTTTATGCATGCAAATTAGACAATGTTTTGGACCCCAATCTACACTGTAAAAAGCCTGCTCAGATTGGCCAGAGTCAGAGAGGAAGTCTATTACAGTGTAACCTCTGAACCTTTGCTTATTGTGATTGGATCACTGTGGCACATGCAGTTGCAACACAGGAACGTTCTGTATGATACAGCAAATATAGGCCTAAACCTATATTTTAACTGCAAAATTAGGGAGTCGTCTTATACGCCCAGTCCTCTTATACGCGGAAAATACGGTAACAAAAACTTGAAAACAATACTGTATTATTTACCAAAATCACTCTTTGACATTTATCCAAAGACTCTTAAATACTAAGTTAAAAAGTCAGTCTCAGGCCAATGTTCATAACAGCATTATTAAAATAGCCAAAAAATGAAAAACAATCATATGCTCATATGTCTATCAAAATAGAACTGAGCAAATTTATGCCAAATATATATAGTACAGAAGGTAAATAGTTTGCTTTGCATGGGGTAACCCTAGATTTGATCCAGTTTTACAGATGACTTCTAGACCACCACTGACCCTTGAGTACCACTACAAGAAATTCCTAAATCAATCTAGAAGATCAAAAAAAAATTAAATTGTGCCTCCTGTGACAACATAAAAGAAATTTGAGGTGATTATGCTAAAATGAAATCATAAAGAAGCTAAATATAGTTGCCAGATAGCTTACTCATATGCAGAATGGGAAAAACTGAAAATAGCTCAAATTGTGAAAAATATAGAGGTAATTATAAGGAAAAAAAAAAGGTGGTCGAGGTTAAAAAAAGGACAATGAGTAGCACTTTACATTATTAAAGAAATAGTGATTTGATGGTAAAATGGCAAGGCTTACACATTTACAAAAGTATGAAATGGCACTTCACAAATTTTATAGTATTTCAAACTAAAGATAAATAAATAAGGTAAATGAATAAGTTGTTTATTTTTTATTTTATTTTTTGCTTTTTGGGCCACATCCTGTGACACTCAGGTTACTCTTGGCTATGAGTTCAGAAATCGCTCCTGGCTTGGGGGGGCCATATGGGACGCCTGGGGATTGAACTGCAATCTATACTAGGTCTGCACACGCAAGACAAACTCCCTACTGCTGTGCTATCGTTCTAGCCCCAATGAGTAGTTTATCTTTTAAACTAGCCTGACTATTTTGTCTTTATGTAAATCAGTTCCTGCTGACCAGGATTCTTTCTGTTCAACGAGTGGCCACCTGGATCCTTAGTAAATGTTTTCCACTGCGGAAGCTTTTAAGAGAAATGGTGGTGGTAACAAGGCTGAAAACTATCTATAAATACTTCCAGTTTCCTTGCCAGAAAAGCTGGTGTGTTCTGTTGTTTCATCCATACCTATAAAGAACAACCTGTCCCTTTATTTTCATCTGCCACTTGTGAGAAAAATCAAACCTGTGTTTCCTTACTGAGCGCATTTGCAGCCGTTGCTGATATTAATAGAGTTAGTCACCTTTTATTTTTATTAATTCTCTGATGAATCATAGACCTCGTGAGTGCTGTAATATCTAAGACTCCATTTGTGGTCATTTTAAGATGATAGTTTTTCCTCTCAAATAATTCTAATTTTATTTACAAAAATAATATCACATAGAAGCATGTGACGGCACTTTACCTGAAACATTTCCTAGTTCTATTATAAACCTTTGTTTTTCCTTTGCTTTTGCAACATGGCATATGGGCTTTTTTTTTAATATACTCTGGTAAAGCAACTTGACAGTTGGTTGCTGTCTGGCTGTTTATTCAACATATGTACCACTTAATGCACAGGTCTCAGTGATACATTCCCCAAAGTCAGTCCAACTGGGATAAAAGTCAACAAATAATGCTTTGCAGGGAGTGCATTTACTTAGGGAGAGCTAAATATTTGAAAGGTATTTAGCAGTTAAGATTTAAGCCTAATGTCATAAACGTTTACACTAGGGTCAGCATCTCCCCCAACACCGTACAGTCTCTTGATTCCACATAGGAGCTCCATATGTTAGGAAATCACCTTTTTAATTAGATCTCTGTAGCCTCGTTCTAAGTTATCACTGTCACATTTCTTGGATAAAATCCTATTCTCAGGAAACCTCTCAGTGAAGCGTTAGTTGTAGGTTCCTACAAGTAGATATGGAGACAGATACTTCCATATTGCAAGTGGTTTTAAATTAGCTTCTCTGGAAAGTGGTGGGTGTGGTGTTATTTCAACATCCTCAGATGTTACCTGAGCCTCTCCCTACGGGGAAGCAAAATGTGCTCAGTGTTTTCCATTTCTGAATGTGAAAATGCTAAGGGAATTCTTTGGTCTATGAAGGCCTGTCTGGACTAGCAGACAGGATAAAACATAGAAATCCCCAACCCATTTGGTCATTAGGCCTGCTGAAGTGTGAATCCATCTAACAAGTATAGGTTCCTGAATATTTTGTTATGTTCTACAAGAAGAGAGAAGTTAATGAAAAGTCATATATAAGGAGCTATTTTGTATCAAGCCTATTAAATAGGATATCAGCTATTATCATCTCAAAAAATCCATAGAGAAAGAATTATTAAAGTATTCTCTCTTTTTTACATGAATAATTAAATCCTGGTAGCCAAATGACTCCCCCAAATGAAAGAGATACAAGGTATTGTGAAAGAATCTAAAATTATCTTCTTAACTAACATGGCAAAGTGTCTAACAATAGTAGAGATATAGTAATGATGTCTTGAAATCTGGTTGATTTAACCTGCAGAAAAATTGATGCTTTGGAACCATGAGATTAGGACTAGACTGTAACAATGGCAAAGGTCAATTTTGTAACTGGAAAAGGGGAGAAAAATGAGGTCTAGCAAATTGGTTCTAGAGAAGTTCAAGAAGATGGTTCCCTACATGCTAGCTTCTGTTGTGTACTAACTAGCAAAGATGTGAGTAATTAATAGGAAATTAAGAAATGAGTAAAGAAATACATAATCTTACAGAAATTACAGGGCTTTCAGTCTCACGTCTCACATGAAGTTATTTCTGGTTTGTTATTAGCCTATTTTCCAGGGAAAACTTATTCTGAAGTCATCAGTTCTCAACTGTAAACAAGAAAAAAAAGAAAAAACAAGAAGAAAAATCTGTTGATATCATACTCTTGTATTCCCATCTTATGAAGTTCATTCCCATTTATTCAATCATTTTCTTTAATTCTCTTAAATACCCACACTTAGCACATAGTTGTTTGCTTGTAGTTGATACCCTTTCCTCTACTTTCAGGTTTGAGTAAAATACCTCACCCCAGAACACATGATCAACACATCAAGATCTATATTCAAAGTGATTTATATATTATAAAACTGAATGATACAAGTTGAAATTAATGGAGAGGTAACAATTGATAATGAAAATTGACCAATGAGAAAGTTCAAAAAAGGTGGAGCCATGAAAATAATTGTCTTCTCTTTCAGCATAACACAAATATTTCCATGAAACTTACCCAAGAATATATTTGTGAACAAGGTTTTAAATTGCATAGTTTTTAATGCTTTTTACTTCTTTCTGTAAAGCAGCAGTTAGAAAACCTATAGTTTTGTTAATATCATTTATCTTTCCTTTTTCAATTGCCTTTATCACTTATTACTCTTATTTTGAATTATGTTTTTCAATAATTCTCTGACAATTGATTTTCACTTCAGGTCCCTTAATCTAGGAAAACTATTATTGAAAACACACAATGCATGTAAAGAATTTCTATGTAGGAGATCCAGAGATATAGTATAGTGGGTAGAGAGATTTTTATGCAGTAAAGCAAAATTTAATACATGATACTACATATGGTCTCCAGTCCACCAGAAATAATCTCTGAATAGAGACAGGAATTAACCTGAAAACCACTGGGTGTGACCCCAAAACCAAAATATATAAATATATAAATTGCTACATGTTTTTTTTTAATTTGGTGGCCTTACCTGGCTCTGCACTAAGGGATAACTCTTGGCAAGCTTGGAGGACTATATATGGTGCTAGGGATCAAACATAAGTTAACTGTGTGAAAGAAAGTACTCTACGTACTGTACTATCTCTCTGGCTCAATGATGGCATTTTTAATAAAAATTTACATAAATCATTATAAGCTGAAATATATTTCAGATGCTCTGAATTTATTTCTAATACTGATAAATTTATTTCGTCTAATTTGTATTGTAAATCTCAAAAAAAAATAACTTCCACTTATTTCAGAAGGAATTGACTTTTTTCCATCCTACTCAGAATGATCAATGGTGTAGGTTGAAGAATATTTATTAGTGCAGCTGTATGTATTTAAACAATGTACTGCTATATAATATTATTATATAAATATATATGTATCTGTCTATTCATCCCCCCATTTTTCTGTCTACTTATATCTTGGGCAAAACTCAAAATCTTTTAACTAAATGTTAAGGGCTTAAATTTAAATATTTATGGTAGAATACTATATGTCCTTCTATATACCAGTATATAATACATTCTAATTAGAAAACAATATGTCTTAGTTAAAACATACTATATTAGTTAGAAGATTCTCAAAGGTAAACAAATATAGGCAGAGTATACTGACTTGTTCATGTTTATATATGGGTCTGCATTTAAGTTAAAATTTAAGTTTCTGCTTCCAGTTTATTATCACAAAGGTTGAACTTTCTATAAAATATTTGAACTAATTGCTGGAGTATAGAGTGTAAGGAAGGAGGAACTAAATTTTACATTTAAATTAAAGTCAAATTCCTTTTAATTTTCTTGTTCAAGTAGCATGAAACAATGACACAAAATCATCAGTATTTAAAACTAATAAAAATGATCACATTTTATTATTAATGTGCATATTTTTGTTTGCAAGTTTCATAGTAATTTAATAAGGTTATAAAGATATATTTCTTACTTTAATTGTCAGTTTGCTTCTGTAGAAATAAAAATGAACTCATCATGTTCTAATAGATAATAAAAGAAATATAGTTCAAACTCTAGGTAGTACAATGACATTCCCCCAAACAGATCTTTTCCTTTTAAGTAGCAGATCAATAAATGACCCTTTTGATCAGAGAACAAACCATAACCTCCTCTATATTTTGCTTGTTACTTTCATTTTTCTCCCCAAGAAAAGATGAAGCCACTTAAGCAGCACCATACAAAAGTACTGTCACTCTTTTATCCTTGTAAAGAGTTCAAAAAGTAAATAAAACTTTTGGGAACTTATACTTAAGAACAAAGGTAGCACCACGCTAGCTCAATATGCCTTTGGGGTTAGGGGTTTATTCAACCATCAAAAATCAGTATTTCCATCTAGACACACAAGTGATCTAAATTGCATTCATAGAACTTTAAAAGCCTTTTGAAATAAAAAAAAGTAGAGCAAAATACATAAAAGTATAAATTTCAAGTTTTTCTGTATCGCTCCTACTTTGTAGAGCATCTGGTTAGGATGGGTGATCCCATATCACATTATCAGGCAGATATGCCCATACACAGGAATGAACTCATGAGGTCCAAGCAGGGTGCCTCCTTTTACAATTAGCTTTTGTTGATTTTCTCAAGAACCCACTGGTTGAAAAAATTTTGTATTTGTTATTATTGAACAAACTTTAACTCGTCCTAATCGATTCAAATGTGGACTAAAACTAATAAATTATGAAGGTAAAGGATAAACAGTACAAAGCAACAGGCAGTTTATATGGGAAGGGCTGATACACACAAGGATAACCAAACAAAAATATTTGAGTAGGGTGCTTGAGTGGTAGCACAGTGAGTAGGGCTTTTGCCTTGCATGTGGCTAAATTGGGTTCAATCCCCAGCCTCCCATATGGTCCCTCAAGCCTGCCATGAATAATTCTGAGTGAAGAGCCAGGAATAACTACTGAGCACTGCTGGTTGTAGCCCAGACCCCCTCCTTCACAGACACAAAAAGATAAAATATTTGAGTAGAAACTGAATTACTGTGGGGGTGGAGTTGTGTGCAAAATAATTCTTTAAGAGATGTGACACTTAAATCTCTTGTAATATTGATTATCAACAGTATGTGTTATTAGATAAGTAGACTCATTTAACTTTTAATTAAGAAAAACATTTTTTCATATATTGTAAATGTGAGAAAGTACAAAATTTGCCTCTACTTTCAGTTTCTTGATCAAAAAATTAAAGAAACAGTTTCAATGGCTCATTTGGTTCATAACTGTATTGTTGAATAGGAAATGCTACTAGAAAGTCAAATAAAGTTCTAAAGTTTGATCAGCATTTTAAATTTTCTATAGTACAAAAGCTAATCAATATATATTTTGCTCACACATAGCAAATTTCATCTAAACTCACCAACATTACTGAGTACTGAAATATATTTGTTAAGAAAAACAGCTATATATTTATGAGGAAAAGAAGTTTCCTGATGGAAAAGGCATTATAACATCACTACTTAAAGAAAATAACTATTTTGTATTTTTGCCTTTCTAGAAACATTAATTTCAAAATGTGCCAGGTAAGATTTGATTTTTCCTTAGCAGTAAAAATTTATCTTAGTTGTTTCTTTGTCTTGATCTATATCTTTACTGCAATCTCCATGAGTGATGCTCTTCTTGAATTCTGCTTTTTGCAAATTATTTTTTCCTACCCTCCTTACTTTACTAGTTCTCAGATTTTAGTCTACATTGTTCCCCTTCTCTCATACTCCTTCTGGAATTCTAGCTTTAGAAAATACTATAGTGAAGGAGTGCAGGATTTCCCCCCTTCTGCTTGTATACTGGCAAGGGACTCTTTGAAGACCTAACTTTCACTATCAAGAACTAGGGAGGCATACCCAGTGGCCTTAAGGGATTTAATTAGAGTTCACCAAGTTAGAATCTCCAAGCTCTCAAAGACCTAATTTAAATACAAGTTCACTTACTTTTTCAACTATTTCTTAGACCCTTATTAAAATTTCAGATTATTAAAGGGAACATTCTGCATTTTGCAGTACACAGAAAATAAATCAGGGTTATGCAAAATTTCAAACATCCTCTAGGAGCAAATGAAAATTCTGTCAATTTCTGGGAAAATAATGAATCAGTTTATAAATTATTGAAATGACTGTTGTGGAATTTTGTCAATCATAATCAATTGCACTTATATAAATAAAATCAGTTTAATCAGAAATAACCATTGGTAGCTATTAAGAAGAGAAATATGTAATCTAATGTCTCTGTGAACTATTGTTTTATTATTGCTCTATATAAAGTTATAATGATGATGTTATTTTTATATGAATTTATAGTTTTTTCAATAATTCATTAAGAAAATCCCCTGTTAAAAGATCTCCTGATAGTAAATTAATAGATTTATATAATAGTTTGGATCAAATAAACTCTATTAGCACTAAGAAATAAAAGGATAGCCCTATATAGCACAATTTCTGATTGACAACATAGAAATTTTATAAGAAAATAAATAAGAGAGCCACATATAACATAAATTCTGAATGACAACACTACAATTTTATAAGAAAGAGAATGCTGGTCTTTCCTTTCCCTTTCTTTCTAGATTAAGACAGGCTTCTTAATTGAACTTTCAATAAGATATTGATTTAAAACATCAACTTACTACACTGTGATGTCAAAAATTAAATAACTTTACCTTAAGAGCTGCATGGCTTTGGAATAAAATTAAAAATAAGCAGGCTGCTTCAACAGCATTTTAATTGTTAAGGCATCTTTTTAAAAATCACTCAAACAAAATAGAAGTAACTCCTAGGGCAGAAGATGGAAGGAAAGTGAAAGCTTTACGTGCTCAGTTTGATTTGGGTTACAAATTGCAGAATACTTCAACAGTGTTTTGTTGGTTTTATTTTACACCAGAAAGAACACTTAGCAAAATAATTGCAAGTACTCTATTTCAGCTATTGTTTTCAGCTCACACACTGTACTATTATCATATAATTATAATATTAGCTTTTTCTAAATTGACCATCACTGTGGTTCTAATAACTAGAGCAAATATCTGTGTCTATCCAGAGAGCTAGCTGAAAGAGAAAAAATTTAGGTCATTTGTATACTTTGAATTTATAATGTTTATATATTTTAGGGACATAAAATTCAGGTACTTCTCTGACTTGTATTTTATTCCTTACATTTTCATAAAAAATATATGTCTATAAAGATGCAAATATAAAAGATTTTATTGTCAAGTCATATTCTAGCCTGATTATTTTGGGGAAGTAATGCACAAAATAATTGTAGTCGATCTTTAAAAGCATACTAACTCTCAGCTACATTAAAAGTCTTACTTATAGGTGTAATTTCAAATAAACATACCAAAATGAGATTTTTTCATTTAAAAAATTTAAGCTATGGTTCATAATGATCATGATGGAGTGGGAAAAGAAAATCTGTTTCCTAAGTAAATGTGTTAAATTTTTTTCCGTTTGTTTTCTATCAAAAATTTGTGCTTAAGTACTTCCATTAAATATATAATATTTTCAGGTTGTCTAGTTAGTTCTCAAAATTCAAAAATCAGTTTGCAAAGACAACCACCCTAATCTCCCAACCCTCAAAAAAATAAAAAAAAAACTTGTCATTTCATGACAAACATAGATTTCCTGAGATGGAAAACATTTGCTGTGAAAATGCTATATTTATCTTTGAGACATATTTGGTAAAATTCACTAATTTGCCCAGTGCATAATTTCAGTATGTTCATGGAGAAACAAACTGTTTTACCAATGACTTTAAAGCAATTTTCTATTGCTCTTAGAATTTGGTATAAGCAAGTTCTATGTATGTATTAATCATTTGGAATGGTCTTTTCAAGCAAAGAGGTGAATAATTAATTTGGTTTTACATACAAACATATACAAACACCATGTCAGACATACACACATGCACACATAGATTATTTAAAGAAAAGTTTTTATTCAAACTGAAAAATAATTACAATCTAAAAGTAGGCATCTAAGCTGGAGATGGAAACTGAATCACCAAGAACTGCTGATTACTTTTGCCAATAATATAGATCAAATGTTTTTTGGCTAAGCTGTATTCTTTCAAGATTCTAACTAATGAATTTCAGTTAAGCTATTTGTAAATGAATAATTATAAATTATTTTTATTTACTTTAACTGAAAATTGTTTTTGATAAAGTGCTAATAATCAGGGTTGTAGCAATAAGTATAGGAGAAAGGGCTTTAACCTTGCATGCCGTCCACATGGATTCAATCCCTCCAAGGTCAGAAGTAATTCTTGAGTGCAGAGATACGAATAAGCCCTGAACATTGACGGGTGTGGCACTATAACAATACCAACCAGGTGCAACAAATCAAATGAGTCTAATTTTGATTTCTTTGAATTAATCATTAAAATTTTTCACATAGAAAATTTCCAGATTTTGAATGTGAAAATTGTTAGATTGAAATCTGCTTCTTCTATCCTCTTCTGGAATAGTTTAGACACTTCAAATTTATCATCAAATATATCATCATTATAAGGTAAAAGCCATTATTCATTTTACTTAGTTTAAAATAAATCAAATTAAAAGCAACTAGAACAGATATAAAATGAAAACCGGCTATAAGCAGTACTTTGCAGAAGCCAGGTCTCCTGTTTGTGATGTTAGGCTGGGAAAATCCACAAAACTACACCTGCCCAGTGGGGCCCAACTGTGAAAAATTGTGAGTGCTGCCTGTGTGTGTCTGTCTACTGTCCTGCTGCGTGAACCTCTTGGGAGTGGGGCAAAAAGAGGCTCCAGCAGAGCACGGCCGCTCCGCTTTGCGCTCTTTCGAAGAAAAGAACACCATCGCAACAAGAAGAAAAAAAATCACACTAAAATCTCTGCTGGATCACTGAAACCCAGCATTTCTCTCCAGACTGTTTTCTCTGCTGCGTGCTTGGGCTAAGATTTGATCCTGTGTGAGGCTTCATCCACGCAGGACTCCCCTCCCTTGGAGGCAAGTTGACCCATCCAGAAAGGGCGGAGCCAGAGGAGTGTGGCTACCTGCATCATTTAGCCAATGAATACCAGCAAAACACGTAGAAAAACCCACAATACAAGTGTGAAAATGGGGAAACAACGCAGGCCAGCATCAGACATAGGGAATGAAGATGACAATTCTGATGACCAGATAATGACCAACCAACTAATCAACCTCTCAGATAAGGACTTTAGACTAGCAATATGAAAGATGCTCAACAAACTCAAAGAAACCATGGATCGAGTTGAACAACTAATAAGAACCAAGAAAATATGAAGACAGAAATCACAAAACTCCAAACTGAAATAACATGTCAACTAACAGGTCTGAAAAGAAATGAATGACAAAATGGATAAGCTCTGGGACAGGGTATCAGAAGCTGAGAATAGACTTGGTGCTGTAGAAGATGAGATACATAACAATTCCATACAGCAGGAAAAATTGGAAAAAAAAACTTAAAGCAAATGAACAGACAATGGAAAAATGAGTCAAAGAATGGGAACAGATGAAAATAGAAGTCTATGATTAGATCAACAGAAACAACTTAAGAATCATTGAAGTCACAGAGACCCAGGAATAAAATTTCCAGGAAGAAACAACGGTCAAGAACATCATTAAAGAGAAACTTCCAGAGCTAAAGAATATATGTGATCAAATCCTACATGCTCGAAGAGTACCAACTAAAAGAGACCCCAGGAAAAATACCCCAAGACACATCCTAGTCACAATGACAAATCCCACAGATAGAGACAGAATTCTGAAAACAGCAAGATCAAAAAGGGAAATTACGTTCAAGGGAGCATCCTTGACATTTACAGCAGACCTGTCATCAGAAACACTCAAGGCCAGTAAGCAGTGGTGGGATATTGTGACAAGACTGAATGAAATGAATGCTTCACCTAGAATACTGTACCCAGCAAAATTCACTTTCTGGTTTGACGGAAGAATACATGGTTTCACAGACAAAAAACAGCTCAGAAACTTTACAGACTCAAAACCAGTCTTAAGAGAAAAACTGAAAGACCTAATTTAAGACAAGACTAACCAAAAGACACACCAAATTTCGATATAAAGATGGCATTAAATCCCAGGACAATTCATTCTCTCAACGTCAATGGACCAACTGCACCAGTTAAGAGACACAGAGTGGCTAAATGGATCAAAAACTCAATCCAACCTTCTGCTGCCTACAAGAAATGCACCTGAATAGTTAGAACAAACATAGACTCAAAATAAAAGGCTGGAGAAAAATTATCCAAGCAAACACACCCATAAAAAAGCTAGAGTGGCCTTACTAATATCAAGTAATGCAAACTTTATACTCAGGAAGGTTGTAAGGGACAAAGATGGACATTTTATATTAATCTAGGGATATGTAGAGCAGGAAGAAATCACTCTCCTAAACATATATGCACCAAATGAGGGGCCAGCAAAATATTTAATACAACTGTTGACAAATCTGAAAAATAATATCAATAACAACACAATAATTGTAGGGGACCTCAATACGGCTTTGTCAACACTGGATAGGTCAACCAGACTGAAACCCAACAAGAATATACTAGACCTAAAAATAGAAATGGAAGAACATGACCTAGTGGATATATATAGGACACTCCATCCCCAGAAAACTGGATACACATTCTTCTCCAATGTACATGGGACATTCTCCAGGATAGACTATATGCTGGCACACAAAACATACCTCCATAATATCAAGAAGATAGAAATTTTGCAGACTATCTTCGCTGACCACAAGGCTCTGAAATTATTTGTGAATTCCAAAGGGACTCAGAAGAAAAACTTTAACACCTGGAAGTTAAACATCCTCATACTCAATAACCAGTGGGTCCGAGATGAAATCAAGGAGGAAATCAAAAGGTTCCTGGAAACAAATGACAATAAAGACACAAACTATCAGAACTTATGGGACACAGCAAAAGCAGTACTGAGAGGACAATTTATATCTTTGCAAGCACACATCAGGAAGGAAGAAGGAGCTTACCTGAGTAGCTTAAAGACACAGCTAATAGAACTAGAAAGTGCTCAACAAAAGGACCCAAAAATAGGGAGACAGAAGGAAATAACAAAGCTGAGAGCAGAAATCAACGAAGTGGAAACCCAAAAAACAATCCGAAAGATCAACAAAAGCAGAAGTTGGTTCTTTGAAAAAAAAAAACAAGATTGATTGACCACTGGCAAAACTAACAAAGAGAGAGAGAGAGAGAGAGAGAGAGAGAGAGAGAGAGAGAGAGAGAGAGAGAGAGAGAGAGAGAGAGAGAGACTTGATAACTCGTATTCGGAATAAAAAAGGAGAGATCACTACTGATATGACAGAGATTCAAAGGGTAATCAGAAACTACTTTGAGAAACTCTATGCCACTAAAAATGAGAACCTGGAAGAAATGGATAAATTCTTGGACTCTTATAAACTTCCACGGTTGAAGGAAGAGGATGTAGCATATCGAAACACCCCCATCACTATTAATGAAATTAAAATGGTAATCAAATGTCTGCCCAAAAACAAAAGCCCAGGCCCAGATGGATTCACTAATGAATTTTTCAAACTTTCCAAGAGGACTACTACCAATCCTGGCAATTTCAATTTCATGAAATTAAACAAACAGAAACACTTCCAAATAGCTTTTATGAAGCCAAAATCACCTTGATACCTAAAAAAGACAGAGATGCTACCAAAAAAGAAAATTTCAAACTAATATCGCTGATGAATACAGATGCAAATATCCTCAACAAAATCCTGGCAAATAGGATTCAATGCATCATTAAGAAGACCATCCACTACAATCAAGTAGGTTTCATCCCAGGAATGCAAGGATAGTTTAACATCCATAAATCTATCAACATACACAACATCAACAACTTGAAAAATAAAAACCACATGATCATATCAATAGATGCAGAGAAAGCATTTGATAAGGTCCAACACCCATTCTTGATCAAAATTCTCATCAAGATGGGAATGGAAGGAACCTTTCTCAATATAGTTAAGGCCATCTACCACAAGCCAGTGGCAAATATTATCCTCAATGGAGAAAAACTAAAAGCCTTCCCTCTAAATTCTGGCACAAGACAAGGCTGTCCTCTCTCACCACTCCTATTCAACATAGCACTGGAAGTACTTGCTATAGCGATTAGGCAAGAAAAAGATATCAAGAGAATCCAGATAGGAAAGGAAGAATTCAAGCTCTCACTGTTTGCAGATGACATGTTACTCTACTTAGAATACCCTAAATACTCAACCAAAAAGCTTCTAGAAACAATAGACTCATATAGCAAGGTGGCAGGCTACAAAATTAACACAAAAATGTCAATGCCCTTTCTATACACCAATAGTAATAAGGAAAAAATGGACATTAAGAAAACAACCCCATTCACAATAGTGCCACACAAACTCAAATATCTTGAAATCAACTTGACTAAAAATGTGAAGAAACTATACAAAGAAAACTATAAAATTCTGCTCCAAGAAATAAGAGAGGACACGCGGAAATGAAAACACATACCCTGCTCATGGATTGGCAGGATTAACATCATCAAAATGGCAATACTCCTCAAGGCATTATAGAGATTTAATGCTATCCCTCTAAAGATACCCATGGCATTCTTCAAGAAGTGGATCAGGCACTTTTAAAATTTGTTTTGAACAATAAACACCCTCGAATAGCTAAAGCAATCATTGGGAAAAAAAACATGGGAGGAATTACTTCCCACAACTTTAAACATTACTTCAAATCGATAGTTATCAAAACAGCATGGTATTGGAATAAGGACAGGCCCTCATCAGTAGAATAGGCTTGAATACTCAAAAAATGTTCCCCAGACATACAATCACCTAATTTTTTATAAAGGAGCAAGAAATCCTAGATGGAGCAAAGGAAGCCTCTTTAACAAGTGGTGTTGGCACAACTGGCTAGCCACTTGCAAAAAATGGAACTTAGACCCCCAGCTAACATCATGTATGAAGGTAAAATCCAAATGGATTAAAGACCTTGACGTCAGAGCCGAAACCATAAGATATATAGAACAACACGTAGGCAAAACACTCCAGGACATTGAGACTACAGGTATATTTAAGGAGGAAACTGCACTTTCCAAGCAAGTGAAAGCAGAGATTAACAGATGGGAATATATTAAGCTGAGAAGCTTCTGCACCTCAAAGGAAATAGTGCCCAGGATACAAGAGCCACCAACTGAGTGGAAAAAACTATTCACCAAATACCCATCAGATAAGGGGCTAATCTCCAAAATATACAGGGCACTGACAGAAATTTACAAGAAAAAAACACCTAATTCCATCAAAAATGGGGATAAGATATGGACAGACACTTTGACAAAGAAGAAATACAAATGGCCAAAAGACACATGAAAAAATGCTCCACATCACTAATCATCAGAAAGATGCAAATCAAAACAACTACAAGGTACCATCTCACACCACAGAGAATGGCACACATCACAAAGAATGCGAATAAACAGTGTTGGTGGGGATGTGGAGAGAAAGGAACTCTTATCCAATGCTCGTGGGAATGCTATCTAGGTCAACCTTTATGGAAAGCGATATGGAGATTCCTCCAAAAACTGGAAATCGAGCTCCCATATGATCCAGCTATACCACTCCTAGGAACATACACTAGGAACACAAAAATACAATATAAAAATCCCTTCCTTACACCTATATTCATTGCAGCACTATTTACCATAGCAAGACTCTGGAAACAACCAAGATACCCTTCAACAGAAGAATGGCTAAAGAAACTGTGGTACATATACACAATGGAATATTATGCAGCTGTCAGGAGAGATGAAGTCATGAAATTTTCCTATACATGGATGTACACGGAATCTATTATGCTGAGTGAAATATGTCAGAGAGAGAAAGAAAAACGCAGAATGGTCTCACTCATCTATGGGTTTTAAGAAAAATGAAAGACTTTCTTGCAATAATAATTTTCAGACACAAAAGAGAAAAGAATTGGAAGTTACAGCTCACCTCAGGTAGTTCACCACAAAGAGTGATGAGTTTAGTTAGAGAAATAATTACATTTTGAACTGTCCTAATAATGAAAATGTATGAGGGAAATGGAAAGCCTGTTTAGAGTACAGGCGGGGGTCAGGTGGGGAGGATGGAGATTAGAGAAATTGGTGACAGGAATGTTGCACTGGTGATGGGTGGTGTTATTTACATGACTGAAACCCAAACACAATCATGTATGTAATCAAGGTGTTTAAATAAATTCTTTATAAAAAAAGAAAAAAACTTCTAATCCTATCGGAACAGAAGGTGAAGAAATGAACAGACACTTTGACAAAGAAGATATACAAATTGGCAAAAGGCACATGAAAAACTGTTCCACATTACTCATCATCAGGGAGATGCAAATCTAAAAAACTATATGTACCATCTCAAGCCACAGAGATTGGCACACATCACAAAAATGAGAACAAGCAGTGCTGGCGGTGATGTGGAGAGAAAGGAACTCTTATCCAATGCTGGAGGGAATGTCGTCTCATCCATCCATTATGGATAGCAATATAGAGATTCTTCCAAAAACTGGAAATTGAGCTCCTATAAATCCAGCTATACCACTCCTAGGGATATACCCTAGGAACACAAAAATACAACACAAAAATCCCTTCCTCATACCTATATTCATTGCAGCACTATTTACAATAGCCAGACTCTAGAAATATCCAAGATGCCCTTCAAGAAATGAATGGCTAAAGAAACTGTGGTACATATACAAAATTATTTTGTATAGAGATATTTTAGTTTGTATGTAGTTCTATGCAAATTATCTGGCATAATTTTTATGTTTGTAGCCATTAGAAATTTTCTTATCCAATTTTATTGAAATATTCTTATATTTTCTTCAGTTTTAACAATTTGAAATACCTAAGATTTATGAGCTATTTTTATATTTTCAAAATGATGAATCAATATTCTTAGTAATTAGAAATTGTATTTCCACAGTCATGCTTGTCATATCTACCAGTAAAGCTGTCTTTAAATGTCACCTTGTCTTGAATTGCAGTGAAACTGAACCTTTGTGGTTAAAGTTTTATTGTTTTGGTCTTTTGTATATTTTCTTGCCTCCTTGCTCTGTTTTTCCTACCAGATAAATTACACAGTTTTTAATGAAAAAAAAAAAGAAAACCAACTAGAACAAAAATTGACCATTTTATCAATTATGGTAAGAAAAATCAAGGCACATATTTTATTAACCAATCTTAAGCATACCATTATGTATCATTGATTATGAGTATAATATGCATATTTCTATATGATTTATATGCTTAATTGCAACTTTATGTCCATCATTGTTTATAACAAGCGTTCTCTCCCCAGTTCCAGGTAAAGTATCTTCTTCCACTATTTGTCTATTTGACTGAATCATTTCACTTAGGGCAATTACTTCTAAATTCATATATTAGATGGTGTTAGAAAGAGGAATTGAACCTCTGAATATAAATAAAGGTTTGAGTTTTATGCAATTACCAGGCTTTTCAACTCTAACTTTAAGACCATAGGGGTTGTGGGAGCCAGGTCGAGCCCAGAAAGGCCTCACCATCCCCACACCAACTCTAGGACTCATCAATTTATATTAAGACAACAATTTGTATCTGCTTATATCCACACAGAACACTTAAATTTGTTTTTACACATGATGTTGTTAAAAACATTTTTTATACCTGGGGCCAGAGAGATTTATAGTGGTAGGGCTTTTGTCTTGCATGAGGCCCACCTGGGACTGACCCAAGTTCAATTTCTGGAATGTGGTTTCTCAGTCTGCTAGGAGTGATTTCTGAGCACAGAGCCAGGAGTAACCCATGAACACAGCTGGGCATGGCCCAAAAAATTTACCATGGTATTTATTATATATGACCTTTTAATGTGCGTTTTTAGTATGTCTGGAGGTAAACTTTCAGTAGCAAAACTCACTGTAAGAGTGACTTAGGCTAAATAGAAACTAATTTCTAGCATAACAATCTGTAGAAGGGAAGTTCAGGATTTATATGGAAGTACTACTTTCAGGGTGATTAAATTCAAGATCTTTCTGCGTTGATGTTTTCTATTTGTCAGCTTTCGTGCTTATTCCTTTGATTCAATGTGACTTCTACCAAAATGCCTTGGGAAAAAAAAAAAAAACAGGATGAAAGAGGAGAGAGGTGGAAGAATAATATACCACACTTTCTCATTCAGCATTATCCTAGATAAGTCATATCTAGCTTGGGAAGGAGGCTGGAAATAAATATTTGTTGTAGAAAAATGTATGACCAGCTAAAAGTATATGTTTGTTACCAAAAGAGTGAAAAGATATCGAATAAACTCAAATTCTTTTATCCAAAGATTTACATAGTTTCTACCATTATAAAGTACTTGTCTATTTCTTTTACTTTTTTATTTTTATTTATGTCTTCTACTTTAGCTATTGTAAAATTCTTTCAATTCTTTGATATTTTCTTTTTTGTTCTAATCACTTTTTCTTCTGTTTTCAAGTACCTGTCATCTATTAATTCTTCACAATACATCTTAAAAATAATTTTCTTAGGGTTTCCTGCAGCCACTTAAGTCTTACTATAAAGGCAATTAGCATTATGACTTATTTCCTACTTTTATTATACTTCTGTTTGCATGCTTAATATATCCCGTTTTATTAGGCAGTTTAATCCAGGAAGTGTGATGGAAGTTCAAAGAAATAATTTGTCATAGAAAATTGGAGAAGAGCAGCTCAAAAATTAATTTGAAAGCAAAATTTTAGTCTGGCCAAATATTTTGTGGATAAAGACTCCAAGGAATATGTCCTTTATTCAATGAGTTGGACTTTATTTAAATAAGAGAGTTTAAGTCTTTTCACTTTAGGTTTCATTAAAAAAGTGAATCTCTATGAGGATTAATGTTCTATTGTCTATGGAATGAATTAACGCATAGAAACTATAGATTATTTGGCAAATATTTTAATCATTAAATGATTAAATTGTCCAGGTCATTATAATCATTCCTTTAACTTTAAGCTAGTCCCATGTACATACTTTAAATAAGTACTCTGCAATTTAAATTACTTTCAGGACCTCATAAAACTGGAATAGAGAAGAAAAACTAAGAACAAATAATTTAAGAGATAACATTAGAATATGGCATATTTGGGGACCCTCAAGTCACTGCTATTTTCTCTTCATTAAAGATATCATGGTTACAACAAAGATGTTCTTCCTAAATACTTCAAACTGTAAGTTCATTGTACTGCTGCTGACCACTTTATAACTATCTTAGGGCCTATGCTTCATTTGAGAACTATATGTCCACAAAGTCCCCTTATGTAAAAGCCCTTGCAAGGCAAAAAAAAAAAATCCCAAAAAACAAAAACAAAACAAAACAAAACAAAAAAACACAGCCACAAGGAAATCTATTGTGATACCTATATTTGATTCTGCAAAACCACTCATCTCATTCATTTAAATACAAATTAAATTCACAATATGATCATTTGTATAAAGTCAATGGGAGCCAATTTCTGCTCAGTGATATAAAGGATAATTTTACCAAGCTATCCATAAAAAATCCCTAGAAATAATCTGAGTAGTCCTTTTGAAGTTTCCTTCACTTAAAGGAAAAAAAACTTTTCCTTTTCCTCTTTGAGTGGGTTAGAAAATACAAATAATTTTATATTATCTTTAAAGAATATCAAGATATAGTTAAAAGGATTGGCCACATGTAACATAAATGCAACATGGCTCAATCTATAACATCATATGGTTTCCTAAGTATTCCTAGGAACAACCCTTAAGCCTTGAGGAAGGAGTAAGCCCAGAACACTGCCAGTGATAACTCTAAAGCTCATAAAATATTGTACTTGGGGGCCCGGAGAGATAGCTCAGCAGCGTTTGCCTTGCAAGCAGCTGATCCAGGACCAAAGGTGGTTGGTTCGAATCCCGGTGTCCCATATGGTCCCCCGTGCCTGCCAGGAGCTATTTCTGAGCAGACAGCCAGGAGTAACACCTGAGCATCGCCGGGTGTGACCCAAAAACAAAAACAAAAACAAAAACAAAAATATTGTACTTGGAGGGGCCAGAGTAGTGGCACAGGGTGTAAGGCATCTGCCTTTCACTCGCTAGGTCCCATTTGGTCCCCCAAGTCAGAAGCGATTTCTGAGCACATAGCCAGAAGTAACCCCTGAGCGTCAAGGAGTGTGGCCGAAAAAAAAAAATACAAAACAAAAAACAAAGGAGGAGAAAAAAAATATATTTGGAGCCAGAAAATATAGTAAGTAGAGAATTTATCTTGCATGTTTCTGAACTCAAGTTTGACCCACAGAGTCCAATATAATCCCTGGAGTACCACTTGGAGTAATTATTGTGTGCAGAGCCAAGAGTAACCCTGAGCATCACCAGGTGTGGCCCAACCTCTGAAAAACAAAAAAATATATATTAAAATAAATCTCTAGGTATTGCAGTCATCCACCTTCCAGCATATTTCTGATGTGGTGGTCAGATGTTCTTTTTGTTTGTTTGTTTTTAGGTTACACCCAGTGGTGCTCAAGGTTTGCACCTGGCTCTGCATTCAGAAATTACTTATAGCAGACTCAGGAGTGCTGGGTATTGAACCTGGCCTGCTGCGTGCAAAGTAAACACCCTATCCAGCCTCTAGTCAGATGTTTTTAAAATTGACCTTAATGTTTCTTAGCTATCATCTCTATATGTGGTATAGAGATGATGAAATATCTCTCTTTAGAATAAAAGACTATTTCAATATCTGGTCGTGATAGCCTCATAAATTTGATAAAAGATAAAAATAAAACATATTTAACATAACATCTTAGGAGGGGGAAAGGCTGATATATAATTCATTATTAGAGAATGATTGCACCTCCTAACATAACAGCAACACTTCCTACAAACAAGCAGGAAAAGGGAAGAAATAAAGCTGAAAGGGCTAGTTGGGGACATGAAGATCATTTATAAAAGTTGAAACTTGATCTTATAGGTTAAATAAATCTGCCATAGAATTTTATTCTGAGATTATTTTTAAAAACGCATTACATACTCTATCACACTTTTGTAATCACTTCAAGCCTTGAGAATGATAAAATTTGCTGTAGGGACATTTCTATTAGTGACTCTATTATAATGTGATAGAATTGGATAGTCCCAATGGATTTCAATAACTTCATTTGATTCAAAAATATCAGAAGTTGAGAATAAAGAAATCATAATATATAATTTCCATGAATAATACAATGAATGACATATTTTTAAGATCTCTATACTATATAAAAAGCCCATAATAAGGCAAGAGCAATACACTTTAACATATATTTTGAATGTAAATTTTAAACGTAACTAAAGGATAATACATCATAGAAAGAAATCCATAAAATAATTCAGAAAGGCCAAAACAAATCATTCCTTATGAACATCATTTAGAGGAACTATGCTTCCCATTCAATTGCAACTTTTAATAAAGAAGAAAGGAGGCTGGGAACTCATATCACTTGATTCTTCAAGAATCAGTTGGCAAACTGAATCTGCAGGCATAGATATGACAATAAATTTAGAACTATTATTGACACTGCTATGATAAAGTCATAAATATAAAAATAAAAGGACAAGAGGAAAGCCCAGAAGAACCACACATTTTAGAGTAACTGTTTCTGATGAGCTGCTACCCAGTATAGTACACTGTGTTTGCTGAAAAACATAATTACATTTCAAACCAATTTAATACTATCTCCGAATTCCAACTCATATTTCTAGAACATCTAACAATATATCACTTTCTACTGTGTCAAAGGTGAGTGATAGAGCTAACTTTGAAAGTAGGCATTTATTCTGTGCCAGAAACTCTGATATTACTGAAAAAAACAAAGGTACTCCATGGTACTTGGTGTAATCTCAAAATATGTTTTATCAATTGTTAATAATATCAAATATAGTTTGTCTACTTTATTTAAAAAATGAGAAAAGTAGGGGGCTGGAGCGATAGCACATCTGTAGGGCGTTTGCCTTGTACGAGGCTGACTCAGGGAGAACCTCAGTTCTATATTCTGCATCTCATATGGTTCACCAAGCCAGGAGCGATGTCTGAGTGCATAGCCAGGAGTAACCTCTGCGTGTCACAGGGTGTGGTCCAAACAACAACAACAATAACAACAACAACAAAAATACCCAAAATATGAGAAAAATCTCTATTGTACTATAGTTGATCAATTTTATGTTTGTTAAATAGATACACATATTTCAATGGACATTTATTAACTAATGAAACAGAAGGCATATAAAATGCTTGCAAATATGTTACATATTATTATTATTATTATTATTAAACTCTTCATATTCATAGTTAAAAATATCTACTATAGCCAAAGTGGAATGGACAAAATTAATCATTAAAATAAAAGATATGAAGTAATAAAAATAAACATAAGAAAGTTTACACAGGAGCCAGATTGATAGCACAGCAGTAGAGCATTTGCTTTGCATGCTGCCAAACCTGGATGGACCCGGGTTCAATACCTGGCATCCCATATGGTCCGCAGGCCTGCAAGGAGTGAATTATGAACCAGGAGTAACCCCTGAGAACCGCCAGATGTGGTGAAAAAAAAAGTAACAGAAAGTTTACATAAACATGCTGAGAATATACTGAATATTTATTTGTAAGAATATTTGGAATTTTTTAAAAAATAATAAATAAGATTTTTCATTTTAATGAGTATACCTATAAATCCATGTATTTAAGTTGAATGAAACTTTTGTTTTATTGCCCAATCACTAATATATATTCCACTCTCACATATACCTAGTCCTTCAGTTCGATTACTTCAAAATGGTGGGAATGTCCATCACCATTAGTCATCAATTTTCACATTCTCTGGCTAATCTTTGGAATCCCTAACATTTTGGCATTTTCACTATTTCAGAATTATTTTCAGAACCAAATGCCTATTTTTCCGGTACCTGATGTCAAAGTTAAAATTACATTTACATAATTTAAATGTATACTTACATATATAATTTACATACAATTTCCTTTTTTAATAATATATTTAATTACCTTGATGAAAGACATGATTGTAGTTGTGTTTCAGTCACATAAAGAACACTTTCTTTTACCAGTGCAACATTTCCATCACAAAACTCCCAATCTCGCTCCTAGCCCCCCACTTGTATTCGAGACAGGCTTTCTACTGCTCTCACTCATTGATATTGTCACCATAGTTGTCAGTGTAGTTATTTCTCTATCTGCACTCACCAATCTTTATGGTGAACTTCATATCATGAGCCAGTCCTTCCAGCCCTCATCTCTATTGTCTCTGGGCATTATTAAAATAATGTCTTTTAATTTTCTTAAAACCTATAGATGAGTAAGACTATTTTGTGTTCATATGTCTCCCTCTGACTTATTTCACTCAGCATAATAGATTCCATGTCTATCCATGCATAGAAAATTTTTATGACTTCATCTCTCCTGACAGCTGCATAAGATTCCATTGTGTATATGCACCTCAGTTTCTTTAGCCATTCATCTGTTGAAGGACGTCTTGGTTATTTCCAGAGCCTGATTATTATAAATAGCACTGCAATGAATATAGGTGTGAGGAAGAAATTTTATATTGTATTTTTGTATTTTTATACCCTAGGAATGGAAAAGCTGGATCATAAAGGAGCTCAATTTCCAATTTTTTTTAAGGAATCACTATATTGTTTTTCATAAAGGCTGGACTAGATGGCATTCCCATCAGCAGTGAATGAGAGTTCCTTTCTCTTCACATCCCTGCCAGCACTGATTGTTCTTATTCTTTATGATGTGTACCACCAGTCTCTGTGGCGTGAGATGGTATTTCACTGTTGTTTGGATTTGCATCTCCCTTTTGATTAGTAATGTGGAGCATTTTTTCATATGCATTTTGACCATTTGTATTTTATCTTTGAGGAATGTTTGTTCATTTGTTTTCCCCATTTTTTGATGGGATTAGATTTTTTTCTTTTTAACTTCTGTCAGTACCTTGTAGATTTTTATTATTATCCCATTATCTGATAGATAGTGGGTGAATCGTTTCTCCTATTCTGTGTATAGCATTTGTATCCTAGGCACTATATCCTATGATGTACAGAAACTTCTCAGCTTAATATGGTCCCATCTGTTTGTCTCTGCTTCCACTTGTTTAAAGAATGCTATTTTCTCCATAAATATGACTTTAGTCTCAATGTCATACATTGTTTTACTTACATGTTTTTCTATATACCTTATGGTTTCAGGCTGATATCAAGGTCTTTAATACATTTGCATTTGACCTTTGTGCTGCCATCTTTATTCTCTATGCCTGGTGTTGGCCTGCATTGTTTACCTATTGTCCAGATTGTAGTGTGCTTTTTCGATGTGTTATAGTGAGGTTCATTTGATAAAAGATGAGCATGACTGTAAAGTAGAGCAGCAGTGTTCTTCTGGCTCCACCCTTTCTGGGCATGACAGGTCTTCTGTAGAAGGTCCACCAGGAACGATGGGAGGAAAGTATCAAGGTGCAGGCCACAGGAGAGTTGAGATGGTAGTCCAGAATTGCTGCCTGTGGTGCTTCAGAGCCCAAACCAGGAGTTCCACCCTTTGTGGGAGGGTCAGCTTACCTCTAAAGAAATGACCCCAGGAAATCACAATTTCTCTCTCTCTCTCTCTCTCTCTCTCTCTCTCTCTCTCTCTCTCTCTCTCTCTCTCTCTCTCTCTCTCTCTCTCTCTCTCTCTCTCTCTCTCGCTCGCTCGCTCGCTCGCTTTCTCTCTCTCACTTTCTCTCTTACACACACACACTCGCTTTTTCTCTCTCGCTTTCTCTCTCTCTCTTACACACACACACACACACACACACACACACACACACACACACACAGCCAATTTTTGAAATCTTTTTAGCTCCTGGAGGACATCTCCCTGTTTTTCTTTAGTCACTACAAGACAACACCAGATATATATTAATGATGTTATAATTTACTGAAAATAAACTACACACACACACACACAAAGATTTAAATGTTTTACTTTCTGTCAAACAGATATCTTTTTTTTTTTTTTTTCGTTTCTTCCATGGAGGCTCAGATTGAAAACTTGAGATCAGGCACCATCACGCCAACTGCACTCGCCAGACTCCTTGTACGGGCTCTGTTGGACATTGCCGGCCGGGCCCCGGGCACTCTCAGGAACACTCACAAACACAGTCCCACACTGTCAGCCACTCCACTGCCCCTCAAGCACAGCTCGGATGCATGGGGACTGCTGGGGTGGCTCAAACAGATATCTTAAAGTGATATTTTTTTAATTATCTTTATTTAAACACTGTGATTACAAACATGACTGTAGTTGGGTTTTAGTCACAAAAAGAACACCCCTCTTCACCAGTGCAATATTCTCACCATCAATGCATCCCATATCCCTCTACCCACACCACCTCCCTGTATTCGAAACAGGCATTCTACTTCTCTCACTCATTAACCTTGTCATGGTACTTGTTAGTGTTCTAACTGTACTCACCCCTCCTTGAGATGAGCTTCATAATGAGAGCTGGTCCTTCTGGCTCTGGGCATTATTACAATAATGTCTTTTATTTTTCTTAAAACCCATAGATAAATAAGATTATTCTATGTGTCTCTCTCCCTCTGACCTATTTCAATTAGCACAATTGTTTCCATGTCCATCTATGTATAGGGAAAAAAAATTTTCTGAAGGTCACTAGTGGCATAGCAAGAAAAATGTAATACGATAATAACCATAAGATCTAGATTGAACCTAGTTTAAGGATAAATGTACAGAAAAGCAAACTATGTAAAAATGTCTTCAGAGACTATGATTTTACATTTAACTTGTTTTATTATATCACCTCAGTCTTAGGAAATAGATTCACTTTTTTACATAAGTTCTCTTTTTATTTGTTAGAAAATGGGTTTTTACTTATAAAAAACACTCAGTTTTTTTAATATAATTTTTATTTATTTTGTAGTGGTTTACATATTGTTGACAATAATATTACAGGTTCACATTTACATAAAATCAGGGGGGTTCCCATCACCGATTTGTCCTCTCTACACCTCCATGTTCGTCCTACCTCCTATATCCTCCTCCCTCACCCCAGGGCTGCGAGAAATTGTGGTCCCCTCTGTACCTAGCTTACTACTTAGTAGTCTTGGTCTTGGTGCTCCCTTATTTTCCCCTCTAACTGGGAGGAAGGACTACATAGTTCAAGTTATGTGGTTTTATTTGAAAAAGAGAAATGTAATAAACTGGGGTAAAAGTCTAATATGCCGAAAATGGAGGTAATCCTTCTAGAGGCTCTCATCGTCGGTTTGAGAGATGAAGGAGAAAAAGAAGGTGAAACACCCCAACAGTACAAAAAGAAGAGTCAAATATCCAGTGAGCACTCCAGAAACACTCAGTTTTATAAAGAAAAAGTAATTTTTCTAAGGTGAAACTATTACATTTCCAAGATAAAATTTGGCCCCAAAACAAACCTTAAGCATCTTAAGTTCATGCTGCTATACCATTCAATATGAAAAATTACATTAGTTTAATATAAAGTACAGATTTGGAGATTAACTTGTTTAATGTTTAAGATTTAAACCAGTGTACAGGTTATATAGGGGTTTGAGTTCAATCATACATGTTCAGAGATTTTTTATCTAAAACAGAAGCCATTTTATTTATTGTTTTATATCTCTGACAATTTTTATTGTGGCAAAGTACAGAAACTATGCCCATCAATTCTATAAAATTTAACTAATTTTTAAGTTATAGTGACAGTACACGATTTAAGACACCTGTGTTCATGCAGCTGACCTTGTTTGAATCTATGGCACTGCAAATAGTCCTCTAACCACAGAACATTTCCAAGAGTGTATAGGAAAATTTTATGACTTTACCTCTCCTGACAGCTGCATAATATTCCATTGTGTTTCTTTAGACATTCATCTGTTGAAGGGCAGCTTGGTTGTTTTCAAAGCCTGTCTATTGTAAATAATGCTGCAATGAATATAGGTGTAAGGAAGGGATTTTTGTATTTCATTTTTGTGTTCTTAGGGTATATCCCTAGGAAGAATATAGCTGGATCTTATGGAAGCTCAAATTTCATTTTTTTGAGGAACTGTATATTATTTTCCATAAACTAGACAGCATTCCCGCCAGCAGTGAATGAGAGTTCCTTTCTCCAAGAACCACATCCCTACCAGAATTTATTGTTCTTGATACTTGTAATGTGTGCCAGTTGCTGTGGTGTCAGATGGTACCTCATTGTTGTTTTGATTTGCATCTCTCTGATAGTGATATGGAGCAATTTGTATGTGCCCTTTGACCATTTATATTTCTTTTCTAAAAACTTGTCTGTTCATTTCTTCTCCCCATTAATTGATGGGGTTAGTTTTTTTCTTGTTAATTTCTGTCAGTAACTTGGATATCTTAGTCATTAGCCACTTGTCTTACGGGAATTGCATGAATAGTTTCTCCCAATTTGTGCACTATTTCTTTTGAGGTGCAGAAGCTTCATAGCAGAATAGTTTTGGACTTTATCAAATTCTTTATCTGCATTTATTAATGCATCCATATGGTTTTTATTTTTATTTTTGATATTATGGTGTATTATGTAGATTGATCTATGTATGTTAAACCATCCTTGCATTCCTGGAATAAATCCTATTTAGTCGTGTGTATGAGCTTTTTTTTTTATATTTTATTAAAACACCTTGATTACAAAAATGATTGTGGTTGGGTTTCAGTCATGTAAAGAACACCCCCATCACCATTGCACCATCCCCAACACCAGTGTCCCAAATCTCACTCCTCCCTATCCCACCCATGCCTGTACTCTAGACAAGCTTTCTATTTCTCTAATACATACTCATTGTTAGGATAGTTCACAATGTAGTTATGTCTCTAACTAAACTCATCACTCTTTGTGGTGAGCTACCTGAGGTGAGCTGTAACTTCCAGCCCTCCTCTCTTTTGTCTCTGAAAATTATTATTGCAAGAATGTCTTTCATTTTTCTTAAAACCCATAGATCAGTGAGACCATTCTGCGTCTTTCTCTCTCTCTCTGACTTATTTCACTCAGCATAATAGATTCCATGTACATCCATGTACAGGAAAATTTCATGACTTCATCTCTCTGACAGCTGCATAATATTTCACTGTGTATATGTACCACATTTTCTTTAGACATTCATCTGTTGAAGGGCATCTTGGTTGTTTCCAGAGTCTTGCTATGGTAAAAAGTACCGCAATGAATATAGGTGTAAGGAAGGGATTTTTGTATTGTATTCTTATGTTCCTAGTGTATATTCCTAGGAGTGGTATAGCTGGGTCGAATGGGAGCTCAAGTTCCAGTTTTAGAAGGAATCTCTGTATCGCTTTCCATAAATGTTGGGCTAAATGGCATTCCCACCAGCAGTGGATAAGAGTTCCTTTCTCTCCACATCCCCACCAGTACTGCATGTTCTCGTTCTTTGTGATGTAGCACTGGAAGTACTTGCCATAGTGATCAGGCAAGAAAAATATATCAAGGGAATCCAGATAGGAAAGGAAGAAGTCAAGCTCTCACTGTTTGCAGATGACATGATACTCTACTTAGAAAACTCTAAAGACTCTACCAAGAAACTTCTAGAAATAATAGACTCATATAGCAAGGTGGCAGGCTACAAAATTAACACACAAAAATTAATGACCTTTCTATACACCAATAATAATAGAGAAAAAATGGACATTAAGAAAACAACCCCATTCACAATAGTGCCACACAAACTCAAATATCTTGGGATCAGCTTGACTAAAGATGTGAAGGGCTATATAAAGAAAACTATAAAACTCTGCTCAAAGAAATAAGAGAGAACACACGGAAATAGAAACAGATGCCCTGCTAATGAATTGGCAGGATTAACATAATTAAAATGGCAATACTTCCCAAAGCATTGTACAAATTTAATGTGATCCCTCTAAAGATGCTCATGACATTATTCAAAGAAGTAGGTCAATCACATT